>NW_006399992.1:250650-327124 GCF_000299155.1 Elephantulus edwardii | reverse complement strand
GCATAATCAATGAAACACAGATAGACATTCTTCTGGTATTCTCTGCTTTCAGTAAGATCCATCTAACATCAGCTACAATATCCCTAGTACCATAACCCCTTCTAAACCCAGCCTGGACTTCTGGCAGTTCTCTGCTGATGTACTGTTCCAGTCATTTTTGGATAATCTTCAGTAGAATCCCTTGTCAATACTATTTTATAATAGTGGTGTTATTCAGTATTTGTCCTTTGTAACTGAGTTATTTCACTCACATGTCTTTCAGACTCACCCATGTTGTGTGCTGTTTTACAAGTTCACCGTTTTCAATGCTGTGTAATATTTCATTGTGTGAATGAACGTACCACAGATTTTCTATTCATTTGGGCAGTTGGTTGTTAATGGGCAGTTGGGCTGCTTTAATCTCTTCACTATTATCAATAATGTACAAATAAACAAGGGTATGTATACATCCATTTGAGTCATGGCTCTGGTTTCCCTATGGTATATCCCCAATAATGGTATAGTGGGATCAAATATTATTTTCCTCTCCTTTTGAGAAAGTACCAGATCACCTTCCATAGTGGTTGTACCATTTTACATTCCCACTAGCAGTGAATGAGAGTTCCAATGTCTCCATATCCTCGCCAGCATTTGTTGTTTGCTGCACTGTTTAATTATTGCTATTTTTGCTGAGGTGATATTGCATTGTTGTTTTGCACATACACACACACAAAACTTCTCCAACAGGGTCAACAGGAAACCCAGAGACTGGGAAAATACATTTGGAAATGACATATCTGATAAGTCTAAAATGTGTAGACTACTCCAGCACCTCAAGAAGGAAAAGGCAAAAACCCAATCACAAAGTGGGCACAAGATATGAATAGACATTTCATCAAAGAAGAAATTCTGCTGACCAAAAACCACATGAAGAAATGTTCAAAATCCCTATAAGAAATGCAAATCAAGAACCTTGTCATTTTAAAGAACAAAAAATTAGCCATGTCTGAAATTTACTTTGGATTTACCAACCCTTATTCAAATTTTGCTTTATAGTGTGCGCATTTTTATGCAAATAAAGCATTTTATGTGTTTTTGCTAACCATGCCTCATTTTTATAAGTGCATTATGTTAATTTCCTTTCATGTTACTGTAAAACAAAATTAACACAGCCTGCTTATGAAAAAACCTGGTGTAGGAGGAGGGCTGCAGTTGGTGTTATTTGTTAAAAATACAGTTATTACTGCACAGCATCAAATTGTTTTGCTGGCCAGAAAAGACAGTTAATATGTATGATGGTCTTGCTGTGCACTCATCATTAGCAAGGCACCAGTGGAGAATAACTTTTTCCACTCACAATTCATTTTTTAAAATGTTTACAACATATAAAACATGATTGCCTTTATGCACAAGCAAGCATGGTAAAGACACTTGAACGTGTGAGGCATTTTTCATATTCTTCTTTGGCACTGCATCTGTTATGTGCCAGGGAAAAAAAACCTGCTGCATAATTCAGGACTACTACTCAGCCATCACAGTACTTACATAACACAGTATCCCTTACATACTACATTTTTCTACTTTAAAAACATTATCTCTGGAAGAAAAAGAGTCATGAGTGGCAAAGTAATGATAATATTTTTAAATAATCATAATGGCAACCAATTATGAATGTATCTGTGAAAGGAGTACAAGTGAAAAATAGGTTTGTAGTATTCTAACTTGAAAATATTTATAAGGAATTTTTCCTGTTCATTGGTTAAAAAACTCTATACTGTATTTCTAATCATCTAATTATACCTAACAACAATTAAGATTTTTGATGCATTCTTTAACAATAGGAGAGTAAGTAAATGATCAGTAATGATCTAATATCTGCTTCCTACTTTCAAAGCCCTAGCGTTAATTTTTTGATACTTACAATAAAGAATTGAAATAAATATAATTATTCTTCAAAATTTTATCAACATGAAAAATAAGATCCAAAGCAGCTCCCTTGTCCCTGGTGACAAAAGCTAGTAAGAAAAAGCTAGTAGAGGTCATCTCTAGAACCCACAGATCTAGAACTTCTGCCTCCATAAGTCATTAGTCTCCAATCGCCTGGCTTTGGCCAGTACAGAGGAAACTGCTTTATTCAATCCAGTTAATTATGTTTGTCTCAGCTCTCTCAAAACCTAAAGAAAAGGTCAACTATATAACTCCCAATCTTACCCTAACATCTGAATTTTAACTGGATCCAATTATATTCTTAAAAAACAACAATACAAATGTTTAGTTTGTTGCAGTGTCTCCAGTTATACAGTTATCATTTACTTTCTCAGCTGAACAATTTTTACTAAACATTTTCCATTGAACACCCTAAGACTTAATATTCAAATATATACCATCTATATTTAAAAAGGCATAAAAAGTCTCAGGGATGCCTATACATTATATGATGATAATTTTTTCAAATTGAAGTGCTTAATCACAGAAAAAAAACATAGTTGTTCTTTTAAACCACTATATTTAATACTATATATTAGCTACTCTATTTAATAATGTTTGTGTTTCTTGAAAACTTATTCCAGGTCATATTTTCATAGACAGTGAGGATTCCATCCAAATCAGATCTCTATTTCTAATATACAAACAAACAGATTAAATTAGATGAAAGAAACAATGTTAAGAGTATTTTATGGTCTTAATCCCATTC
The DNA here is from genome assembly GCF_000299155.1 of Elephantulus edwardii. Lineage (NCBI taxonomy): Eukaryota > Metazoa > Chordata > Mammalia > Macroscelidea > Macroscelididae > Elephantulus > Elephantulus edwardii. Next base: position 324,450 of record NW_006399992.1, on the reverse strand, counting down.
CTTTAGTTTTTATAATCATTAAATTGTCATAAAAGCTTTATAAAGCACATTAATTCATTTGACAAGCTCACCCCAAATTCTTTAGGACTGGAACAACAAAGCTCAAGTTAAACATCTTAACTTCCCAGTTGTCTTTATTTTACTTTGAAAGCATGTCCAAAATAATCAGTGAAAAAATAAACAGATGATGATAAGCTGGTATTTAGAGTTATTATATGCTGAGAACTGGATGCAACTTCAAAGACCGCCTTCTTTGACTCCAGGCAAGGGCATAGCTGCAGACTTCAAAACGGGGTATGCTAAGTGAACTAACTCAGTCTCATAAAGACAAATATTGTTTAGGACCATTTTTGTAGAGCATGTATGAAGATCCAAGGAGAGGGGGATCCTTAAACGCAGGCTTGCACAATTTGATGGATGGAGGGATGGATTGGTAAATGAAAATAGAAAGCTCCGGTGTGAAAAACAATTTATAATGAACTTTATGAACTTTGTATGTAAACCAGTATGAAAGAAAATTTTTTTAAAAATGTGTTTCCTACACTGCTTTTATAGAAATATGATTTAAAAATCACCCTGTCTTTTCAAAAAGTTTCATGCTACTCTCATTAAGGCATTTCTTGGGCCTAATGTCTATCAGTTTAAATTCATATTCTTCATTCCTCTTTGTTGGAAGAAATTACTTCAAGACTTACTAAATTTCCTTTATATTAAGCCATTTGTTACAATAAGATGAACTTAACACAAGTCATGATATATTCAATTGCTTCATATGCATGTGAAAACTGGACAATCAATAAAGAAAACTGAAGAACTGGTGGCTTTGAATTGCTTTTTGTTGGTGAAGAATATTGAGTATAGCATGAACTGTGAAAAGAAAACGCAAATCTGTTCGGGAGAAGTGCAGCCAGGTACTCCTTGCAAGTAAGAATGGTGAGACATTGTCTCACATGCTCTGAGCATGTTAGGAGGAGGGGTCAGTCCATGGAGAAGGACATCACTTTTAGAAAAGTGAAGGAATAGGATATCTGCATTAGACACTCAGGTTCAACTAGTGGGGAGGGAGGAGACATATAGTCTGTTAGGTGTGTAGTACCAATTCCTTACTCTGGAGTTGGAGAATTTTTGTTGATTAGGATTTAGTTCCATTTTCTTAGAGTAGCTATCACTAGATCTTGGCTGTAAAAACTCTGGCTCTGAATTCTTGGCATAGCTGTCTGAATTATCCTTCCTTTTACATAAGTAAGTGCCCACGTGTGCAGCTGAGTAGCTCTCTTGGTCTGCCTCTTGCACATTAAGAAGATCCCAGAAGGCCCTTTTCATTTTGAAATACTGTAGTCAGTTTTAGTCTAAGAAAGTGGTCAAGATAATTTAGATTTGCTAAGAACTTGTGTGGGTTTCCTATGAAGCTCACTGTGGTTCATTCCATTTGAGAGAAGCTATACTCACAAATTCTATTGACAGAAATATGCTGACCAACTGTCATTGCTCTGCTCTGAACAAAGTAAATGCAGTGAGACAACAATCTCAAATTCTTTGTCCTTCCAGTTAGCTAAAGTTTGTGGTTGTTTACATCTGAGTCAGAACAACTCATAGCCGAAGCCTCCAGCTAGTTTTCAGAGGGAATAAATTACATGGGAGGAGAATGCCTATCTTTCTCCCATGAAGCAACTGGCAGATCCAAACTTCATGACTTAAGAGTTGGCATCATGACTCCTTACCACTAAGCCATCAGAGCTCCCTACACTAAAGTTTACAAGAATGAAATATATTTGAAATCTGTAAAAAAGGTCTTCTCATTATATCCTTAATATTATGACTCTCACATTGGGATTAGGTTTTATAGGCAATTCTTTGAAATCTGGACTTTGGACCAGAATTCTCTATTGCACTGAATACATTTGCTGGGTAGGGGAGTTAGAAATAAAAAATCGTTTTAGAGGCCTGAATTAACCACTAACCACTAATCTCAGCTCTAAGCCATTCTGTTTCTCTGGAAGGACGGTGCTGCCAGTGGTGAGGAAAGGAGGGGTAGGACCCTCACCCTCAGTCTCCTCCAGCTTTTCTTCCTGAGCCTCCCCAGCCTCTGGCTCTGAGCTCTGTGCCTTCTTTGGTGGTTAATTCAGACCACTCTGTCTCTTTGTCTACACTGACTCTCCAACTGCATATGCCCTATGCACAGCAGCCACTTCAGCAGCAGTTGTGATAGCGGCTGAGTCTAAAGCACAAACCTCAACAGACTACTTCCTGTCCTTTGACCTGAAGGATTCTCATTCTAACCATCAAATCTGCTTCTTAGGAAAGGAGCAGAGCAAGGTGGCCACTTCCTCAGCCCACTACCGAAGTCCTCTGACTTTATATTCCAAATCCAAGGTACTGTTCAGAATTCAGTTTCTGGGGACTAGCCCCGGGAGTATCCTTCCCTGGTAGCCTCTAGCCAACATTCCCAGACAGCTGAGGCACATCGATGGATGTATAGATAGGTAAGGTGTGTGGTGAGAGCTCTCCCAGCACCACTTAAGAGTTCACATGCAAACTGGGGAATTTCTTTTCTCTCTTCACTATTGTAATGGCCTTGGCCAACATATGTTACACTAACCTCACATCCCTCTTTCTCTTTCCTCTTCCCTCTCATTTCTTTTCCCTTCCCACCAAGGAAGAGGATGTGCACATAGCTGTACTCAACTTTTTGTTTGTTTTTGTTTTTTAATCTTGAATAGATTTGGTTGGAGGAACTGAACCAGAACAGGGCTCCTTATACTCTAAAGAAATTCTTTGGTGCTTATTCTCACAACCACCTCAACCCATTCTCCCTTTGCTTCACCTAGTTTCTTTCTTCCTTCTGGGTTCATGTTGTAATAAAAGAAGATTGTTGGTGTGTAATTAATTTGTTCAAAAAGGAAAAGGCAAAATAAGAAACCTGGTTCTAGCTGAAGCTTATGTTAATGTTATTTTATTCTTTCCCACTATTTAGAAATAAACACTAACAGCCATTTTTTAAAAAAAGAAATTAGTTTTATTTTCCAGCCTAGAAAGTTCAAAATGAAAAATAATTCTTCTGAACTCTGCTTAAAGTCTAAACACTCCTTCTTAATTCATTGTTTGAATATTTTAATAATTCTCACTGTCAGTGAGTTGATTCCAACTCAAGAGTGACCCTCCATTGGGTTTCCAAGGCTGTAAATCATTATGAGGAGGCTGCCCATTTTTATCAATGAAAGAAGAGTCAAGGTAGGGTCTTTCTGGGCACAGAAACCAGAGTTAGAATGGAAGAGTCCAATATTATGGTTAAATAATATAGAGGAACCAAAGGAGAGTAAATTCTCTCTCACTGCTGTTGTGTCATCTGCCCAGCACAGCTTGTTGATGTGTCTTCTTCCAATCCTGATGCCACATTCTTTATCATGAAGTCAGGCTTCTTAAATTATTTTTTTCAGGACAGGGACTGAATAGGTATGGAGAAAGGATACAGCCCTGACATACACCTTTCTTGATTTTAAGTCATGCCAGTGTTCCTTTGCTTTGTTTGAATAACAGCCTTTTGTATAGGTGTCACACAAGCACAATAAAGTGTTCTGGGATTCCTATTTTTCTCAATGTTAGCCACAAGTGGTTGTGATCCACACAAGCAAATGCCTTTGCATAGTCAATAAAACAGAGATAGACTTCTTTCTGGTATTCCCTTCTTTCCACCAAGATTCGTCTGACATCAGCAATGATATCCAGCTTGAATTTCTGGTAGTTTTCTGTTAATGTACTGTTCTAGCCATTTTGAAATGACCTTAAGTAAAATATGAATTAGATTATGAAAGTCTGCTGTCAGGGACCTCTCCAGAACAAAGATGTCAGTCTAGAGACTATGGTGTGCCGCCTTATTAGGACATGGTCTTTGCAATTACTTGCTATGCATCAAAGAACTGGACAATGAATAGGGATGACAAAAGAAGAATTGATGCTTTTGAATTGTGGTACTGGAGAAGAATACTGACATACTATGGACTGCCAAAAGAACAAACAGATCTTTCCTGGAGAAGGTGAAACCAAGTTTCTCCTTGAAGGCAAGGATTTTGTAGCTTCGACTCAAATACTTTGGGCATGTTACCTGGAGGGAACAATTCTTGGAGAAGGACATCATACTTGGAAGAGTGGAGGGACAATGCAGTAGAGGAAGACCCTGGATGAGATTTATTGACACAGTGACTGGGGTAATGGTAACAGTGAAAATCGCTCAGAATAGGACAGGGTTCAGAGCCACTGTGCACAAGGCTGTTGTGTGTCACAGTGATTTGGCAGCACATAAAAACAACAACAAGAAGCAATATTTGCATGTGATAATGATAATAATAATAATAATAACAACAACAACAATGACGACAACTACTTTGTTTGGTAATTTTTCCATTCCCAATTTTGGGGAAATGAAAATAAATATGAAAATCTTCCAGTAAGCTGACCAGGTTGCCATCTTCCAGATTTCTTAGCACAGCCTAATGAGCCCATCCAGGGCTGTGCTTGTTTGTTGGAATATGTCAATTGATATTCCATCAATTTCTGGGGCCCTATTTGTTGCCACTGACTTCAATGCGGCTTCAATATCTTCCTTTATTACCATTGATTCTTGACCATATGCTACTTTCTGAAATAGTTCCGTGTCAGCCAATTTTTGATGCAATGACTTTGTGTATTACTTCCTTCTTCTCTTGATGCTTCCTGGGTCATTCAAGATTTTGCTCATAGCATCCTTTGTATTGCAACTTGAGGCTTGAATTTGATCTTCCGCTCAGTTTGAGAAATACTGAGCAAATTTTTCCCTTTTGATTTTCTCATTCCAGTTCTCTGCACATTTCATTACAACACTTGGCTTTGTCTTCTCTCACTGCTATTAGGAATCTCCCATGCAACTCTTTTACTTTATCATTTATTTTTATTGTGATTGATTGATTTGTCCCTATGTTGTGGCTTCTTTTTTTGCTGCAGAAGATCAAGGATTACAATCTTCACTATGGATTACAGCTCAACATTAAGAAAACAAAATTCCTTACCAACAGGCCAAGAGGTAACATTATAGATGGAGAAGAGATTGAAGTTGTTAATAATTTCATCTTGCTTGGGTCTATAATCAACAACTTTGGTACTAACAGTCAAGAAATTAAAAAAAAACTAGTTAAACTGGGGGAAGTCTACTGTACTAAAGAACAACAGCATCAGTTTAAAGACTAGGATGGGATGTGTCTAAACCATGTCTTTCTTAACTGTATGCTATGCATCTGAAAGTTGGACCATGACTAAGGATGACAGAAGAATTATTGATGCCTTTGAGCTGTGTGGTGTTGAAGAAGAGTACTGAATACCTCATGGACTGCCAAAAGAACAAAACAGGTCTGTCCTGGAGAAGTTAAAACTGTCTCACATACTTTGGGCATTTTATAAGGAAGGACATTGGAGGAGGACATTATGTTTGGAAAGGTGGAAGGTGAAGGTCAGCGTAAGAGAGGGGGACCCTCAACAAGATGGATTGATTCACCACAGTAAGAATAGCAAAATTTAACAGAACTGCAAACAACAAATGCTGGAGAGAACTGGAACCCTTATTTACTGTTGGTGGGAGTGTAAAATGGTGCAACCACTATGGAAGGCAGTATGGCGCTTTCTCAAAAAGTTGCAAAATAGAAATACTTTTTAATCCAGCAATTTTACTACTGGGAATATACCCTAAAAAAACCAGAACTGCCACCCAAGCAGATATGCACACCCATGTTTATTGCAGCTTTGTTCACAACAGCAAAGAGTTACAATGAATAGATAGAGAAGCTGTGGTATATTTTTCAATGCTGCTGCATTGAAAAACAAGGAACTCATGAAATATGGGTCACAAAATGGGTGACCCTGGAGGACATTACGCAGAGTGAACTATCTCAGCCTCAAAAGGACAAATACTGAATAGTGCCACTGTTGTAAAGAAGGACTGACATCGGGGTTGGGGGGAAACTAAGAGGGGATAAATAACGTATACTGCCTTGAAATAGATGAGTGAGAGAATTATTTAGGAGGAATATATGATTAGGTATTATTGTCATGACAAGAGTCCAGAATGAAAGCTGCATAGTGGAGTGGATTGAGGGGTGGGGGTGGGGGTGAGTGTATAACAATGAAAGGAATTTTTTTTAAATTTTACTTTTCAAAGAGAAAAGCAAACTGGGAGCGGAGGGGTAGGCAGGGAGAAAAGTGTACAATAATGAATGAATGAATGAATGAATGAATGGAAATCCAAAGTCTCTGTAAACTTTCATTAAAATAAAAAAAAGACAGATTGATAGAGTAACTGTAGAAATGAGCTCAAGTGTGTCAGAGATGATGATGCTGGCAAAGCTCAGATCTATTTCTTAGGGTTGCTGTAAGTTGCAGTTGACTGAATGGCACATAACAATAACAACATTGTTGTTGAGTCAGAACTGACTCACTGCTGACCTTCTAGTCGAATTTTCAAGGTTCTAAATCAGACAGGGAATCATTCAAGCTGTCCCCCTCAGAAGATAGCAGCGATTATCATTTCACTTGTTATTGTGTCGTTAGGAAGCTCTGGTGGCACAGTCCATAGGGAGTTGCACTGCTAACCCAGAGGAAACACTTCTGGAAGTTCGATTGCGCCAATCGTTTTGAAGGAAGAAGATGGACAATCTCCTCCTGTGTAATTTACAACCTCTGAAAAGTTTCTGGAGGGTCAGGTAGGAGTCAGTTCTGATTTGACAACAATGAGTAAGAATCACCATTACCTGTCATTGAGTCAGCTCATGACTGCCGTGTGCACAACAGAATGAAAAGCTGTCTGGGCCCGTGTAACACCCAGGGTCAGCTGTAGACAGGAACTGTGTGATCTAAGGGGTTTCCCCTGGCTGAGTTTTGGAAGTAGACAACTAGTCTTTTCTTCCTAGTTCATCTTAGTTTGGAAGCTATGTTGAAACCCGTTCAGCATCATAGATGCTTTGAATAAGAGAGGTGACGGCTTTACTTGAGGTGCTCCGGCTGAGGAATTAAACCCAGATCTCATACATGGATGGTGAGAATTCTATGATGGAACCATCACTGTTTACTTTATTCCACTTTTAGTTCTTCCACATATAAATTACTAAAAAGAAGAAAAGATGAAACTGGATGTCAGAAGAGACTCTGAATATTGCTGAAAAGCCAAAGCAAAGGGAATAAATCAAGAAGTTAAGGAGCTGAATAGAAGATTTCAAAGGGCCGCTTGGAAAGACAAGGCAAAATATTATAATGAAATGTGCAAGGACCTGGAATTGGAAAATCAAAAGGGTCAAACTCGCTCAGCATTTTTTAAGCTGAAAGAACTGAAGAATAAATTTAAGCTACATGTTGCAATGCTTAAGGTTGTTACAGGTAGAATACTGAATGATTCAGGAAGCATTAAAAGAAGATGGAAGGAGTATATGGAGTCATTATACCAAAAAGAATTAGGTGACACAGAAGAATTTAAAGAAACAATATATGGGCAAGAGGCATTGGTAATGAAGGAGGAAGTGCAGGCTGCTCTGAAGGACTTGGCAAAAAATAAAGCACCAGGAATTGATGAAATACCAATTGACTTATTTCAGCAAACAGATGCTGCCTTGAATGTGCTCACCAAGTTGTACCAAGAAATCTAGAGGACAACTACTTGGCCAACTGACTGGAAAAGATCCATATTTATCTCCATTCCAAAAAAAGGTGACCCAACAGTGTGTGGACATTTTCGAACAATATCACTAATATCACACACTAGCAAAATTCTGAAGATTATCTAGAAAAGACTTGAACAGTACATTGACAGATAACTAACAGAAATATAAGCTGGATTTAGAAGAGGCTGTGGCACTAAGGATATTATTGCTAATGTCAGATTGATCTTGGCAGAGAGCAGAGAATACCAGAAGAATGTCTACTCATTGCTCTAGCTTCTACTTGGAAGGCGGGCCCTTGGTGACGTCTGACGTCATCTACCAGCGCCGGTACTCTCGCCCTGACGTCATACCCCGGTACCAGCCCCCGGTACCAGCCGTGACGTTGTCAGAGAGTGTACTAGCCTGGCGGCGACGGCTCCAGCGAAGCGGTAGTAGCAGTGGCAGCCACGGCAGCAGCAATGGCTGGAACAGGGCCAGCCTCCAGACTCCCGGGTGCAGGAGCACCCGTGGTCCCGGGTCCTGGGGCTGGCATCCCGGGCAAGAGCGGCGAGGAACGCTTGAAAGAGATGGAAGCGGAGATGGCCCTGTTTGAACAAGAAGTTTTGGGGGCTCCAATAACTGGTATTCCAACAGCTGTACACGCGGTTCCGACTGTTCCCACGGTAGAAGCAATGCAGGTCCCCACAGTGCCTGTGATTCGCCCAATTATCGCAACCAACACCTACCAGCTGGTTCAGCAGACTCTCGAGGCTCGGGCAGCCGCAGCAGCCACAGTGGTTCCTCCCATGGTGGGTGGACCCCCCTTTGTGGGCCCAGTTGGCTTTGGCCCTGCTGATCGGAGTCACCTTGATAGTCCAGAGGCTCGAGAAGCCATGTTTCTGCGGCGAGCAGCAGGCGGCCCTTAGGCCACCTCATCAGGCCCTTGTGGGTCCTCCTCTACCAGGACCCCCTGGTCCACCCATGATGCTACCATCAATGGCTCGGGCCCCAGGACCCCCCCTCACCTCCATGGCAGCTGAGGCCACCTCTGGAAGAGCCAGCAGCCCCCCGAGAAGTTGGTCTGGGCCTGGGCCTGGGTCTGAAAGAGAAGGAAGAGGCAGTGGTGGCCGCAGCAACCGGGCTGGAGGAGGCTGGTGCCGCAGTGGCTGTAGGGGCAGGGGCCACCCCAGCTGTCCCTGTGGTCACTGGGCCCAGCCTACCACTGGCTTTGGCTATGCCATTGCCTGAGCCTGAGCCCCTGCCCCTACCACTGGAGGTTGTGCGAGGCCTGTTGCCCCCACTACGCATTCCTGAGCTCCTGTCCCTATGTCCAAGACCCCGGCCCCCTCGACCTGAGCCACCTCCTGGCCTTATGGCTCTTGAGGTCCCAGAACCCCTGGGTGAGGACAAGAAGAAAGGGAAGCCAGAAAAACAGAAACGTTGTATTCACACAGCAGCTGGGAGGACCCCAGCCTGCTGGAATGGGATGCAGATGACTTCTGGATTTTCTGTGGTGACCTGGGCAATGAGGTGAATGATGACATCTTGGCACATGCCTTCAGCCGCTTCCCATCCTTCCTTAAGGCTAAGGTCATTCGTGATAAGCAGACAGGCAAGACTAAGGGCTATGGCTTCGTCAGCTTCAAGGACCCCAGCGATTACGTGCGTGCCATGCGGGAGATGAATGGGAAGTATGTGGACTCTCGCCCCATCAAGCTGCGCAAGAGTATGTGGAAGGATCGGAACCTGGACGTAGTGCGGAAGAAGCAGAAGAAGAAGAAGTTGGGCCTCAGATAGTGTCTGTGGCTGGGCAGCTGCACCCACCTCACAGGGTGCTGACTCTTCCCTACCGTTCTCTTTAGAAAACCCCTCAACTCTCCTGACCCACCTTACTCAAAACCAGTTTCAATAAATTTACCTTCATTTCCAAAAAAAGGAATGTCTATTTGTGTTTGACTACATAAAGGCATTTGACTGTGTGGATCACAATAAACTGTAGTTAACTTTGAGGAAAATGGGAATCTCAGAGCACTTGATTGTGCTTATAAGAAACCTATACTTGGACCAAGAAGCTGTCCTCAAAACAGAGAAAGGAAACACTGCATGGTTCAAAATAAGGAAGTGAGTCAGGGATGTATCCTGTTCCCATACCTTTTCAATCTGTAAGCAGAACAGATGATTCGGGACGCAGGGCTTTAGGAGGAAGAGTGTGGCAGCAAGATTGGAGGAAGACTCATTAACAACCTATGATATGGAGATGACACAACCTTGCTTGCTGAAACTGAAGAAGACCTGAAGCACTTGCTGCAAAAGGTCAAGGACTGTAGTCTTCAATATGGATTGAAGCTTAACATCAAGACGACAAAGATTCTCACCGCTGGACTAATTGGCAGCATCATGACAGATGGAGAAGAGATTGAGGTTGTTAGCAGTTACAGCTTCCTTGGGTCCAGAATCAACACTCTTAACACCAGCAGTCAGGAAATCAAAAGATGAATTGCACTGTGAAAATCTGCTGTCATGGACCTCTCCAGAGTGCTGAAGAACAACGATGTCAGTCTAGAGACAAAGGTGCGCCTAATCCAGGCCATGGTCTTCTCAATTACTTGTTATGCTGCAGAGAGCTGGACAATGACTAAGGATGACAGAAGAAGAAATGGATGTCTTCGAGTTGTGGTGCTGCAGGAGAGTCTTGAACATACTATAAACTTCCAAGAAAACAAATCCGTTTGTATGGGAGAGGGTGAAACCAAGTCTCTCCTTAGAGGCTAGGATTTTGAACCTCTGCTTCACTTATTTTGGGCATGTGGCCAGGAAAGATTGGTCCTTGGAGAAGGACATCATGCTCGGAAGGGTGGATGGACAGCTCAGGAGAGGGATATCCTGGATGAAATGGATTGATACAGTGACTGAGGTAATGAGGGTTGGTGTGTCAGAATTAGTGAGACTGGCTCAGGACAGGAAAGTATTCAGAGCTGCTGAACATAGGGTCGCTAGACATCGCAGGCGATTCAAACAGGAACATTCTATGACAGGTTTGGAAACAGAATGGCATCTACTTCCTAAACAACATGTATCTGAAAACTCTATGAACTGTGATAAATGTCGATAGTTGTAGAGGGCCTTCGGGCCTTTTGCACATAGGGTCACCATGAGTCAGTCATGCTAAACTCAAAGGCAAACAACAACAACAACAACAACAACATGTGACTTATCTCTCACAAGAGCAGAATCATATGACTGTTCAAAACTTAAAGAAATCTTAGCCATCAGAGTTGAATTTTTATTTCACCAATTAAGAAAACAAAGGTCAGAGGAGTTGAAATAGTTTATCTATGGTCATGGTGTAGTAGCAGAACATGAACCTATAGCTGAGTTTCTTAATTTGAAAATAACGTGGAGGCTGGCAGCATCGATCCTGACCAAGAATCTTGGTAGTGCAATGGCTAACTGCTTGGCTGATAACTTAGAGGTCGATAGCTCAAACCCACAAGTAGCTCTATGGAAGATAAGATCTAGTGATCTGGTCCCACAAAGATTAAAGCTTATGAGACTCTGGAGCAGTTCTACTTAGGCATACAGGATTGCACAAAAAACAACACTTCCCGCCCATACATACAACAAATCACAATGAGAGAGTTAGCTCTGAGACAAATAAATCAGTGTTATTCAGATATGTTTAAAAATTAAAACAAAATAGATTAAGTCACCAGAATTAATCTTTTCTTTGACACTCATAATTACTCAATCATGGACTATCCCCTGTATATCACAAGGTTAGACAAGGTAAGGACATACTCAGAGAAACATAAGGCCTTGTGACTGCTTTCAAGGGATTTTCGATCCTGTTTGAAAAGAAGATATGTGTATTTCAAAGTTAAAATCACTCTCTTAAATCATCAGTGCAACGACAAAATGAATGGGGGGAAATGAGGTAAACCTAGAAAGTCACACTAAATAAGGAAAATGCCCCCAAGAGAACTGGTGAGAACACTGATGACTAGTAGAATTTGTCAATGAAGTTGGGATTGCAGTCTTTCATGAAGTACATATTTAAAATGCCAACATTCTCGGCACCAGTAGCCAGGAAATTAAAAGACGTATTGCCATGGGAAAGTCTGCTGTAAGGGAACTCTCCAAAGTACTGAAGAGCAATGGTGTCTTTCTGGAGACTAAGGTGTGTCTGATACATGCCATGGTCTTGCTATCACTTGTTATGCATCAGAGAGTTGGACAGTGACTAAGGAGGACAGAAGGAGAATTGATGCCTTTGAGCTGTGGTACAGAGGGTACAATGGAACTGCTATGAAAACAAACAGATTCATCCTGTAAAGGGTTAAACCGTTCCTTGGAGGCAAGGATTCTGAGGCTCTGTCTAACATACTTTGGACATGTTGTAAGGAGGGGCCAGTCCTTGGAGAGGGACATCATGCTTGTGAGGGTGGAGAGACAGGGTAGGAGGAGAAGGCCCTCTATGAGGTGGACTGATTCAGTGACTGGGGTAATTGGGATGGGAGTGTCAGAGACAGTGCGATCGGCACAGGATAGAGGAGAGTTTAGGGCTGTTGTACATAGGGTCGCTATGAGTTTCAAGCGACTCGACAGCACATAACAACAACAATGAATTAAGAAACCTTTCTTTCTGGTGTAGTGATTCAAGCACTCAGCTGATAGCAGAAAGGTTGGCAGTTTGAAACTATCAAAGAAATATATGGTAACCCAGCTCTGGTGACCTAGTGGATAAGGAGTTGCACTGCCAATCTAAAGGCAGGCAGTTAAAATCTCTCAGCTGCTCTGTGACGGCACATAACAATGACTTCTGTAAAGACTTCAGCCTTGTAAACTCAATAAGGCAATTCAACCTTGTCCTATATAAGTTGCAATCAGCTTGATGGGAGTGGGTATGCTAGGTGAAATTCTAAATGTTATACAATAATATAAATATGTACTAAAAGAAATAGCAATTTTGGAACTATGTATGAAGTGGAGTTCTACGGTAACGTGCACTTGTGAGAGCGAGTGTGAGAGAAAAAAGAGTGTGTACGCGTGCGTGTGAGAGAAAGAGAGTGTGTGTGTGTGTGTGTGTGTGGCGGGTATGTGACAAACAAGATCCTTGTTCTCACTGAGCTTACCCTGTAGGGTAGAAAGAAAGAAAATAGCCAAATACACAAATGTGCAAAGATTAAAAAATGCTATGAAGAATATAAATTTCCTATAGATTGGGTAGACAGGAATCTCTTCTGAAGTATTTTCATTAGAATGGAGATCTAAATGGAATCTGCCATGTGAAGATGCTGGGAAAGATCATTCCAGGCAGAAAGAGTTATAAGTTTAACATATATGATGATCAGAATGGAGATGATGCTGACTAGAATGTCACACAAGCCTGGGGACAGAAGTCTGACAGAGGGTCTGTAGCCAAGCCAAGAGTTTGAGTAATACTTCTAGACTGACGGGTAACCACTGAAAGGTCACAAGTAGAGGAGTGGCAAGATCGGACAACACCTTTTAAAAGTTGACAGTGAATTCTGCATCAGTAAGGGAATGTGGGTAGACTTCAGAAGACAAAATATCATGACCCTTTGAAAAGTGTTTACAATGTTGTAAGTTACAGATCTATTCTTCTTATCTGTTTCACTTGGACACTGTGTTCAGACTGAGACACACACATTTAAGACACATGCTGGAATCATAAGGCAAGAAAGCTGTGCTAGTTAATATTGCATATTTATTATGTCAAAGTCAAAACTCTGTCAAATTGCTAATTTAAGATTACTTTTCCACAAGTTTAAAATAAATTGATTTGGAGTCAGCAACAGAGCAAAGGACTTACTTTTTCCCTTCTGGTTTGACTGCAAGGAAAGTTTATTCTCTAAAATGCTAAATAAAAAAGACAGAACTTTGAGGACTAAGGTACACTTGACCCAAGACATAGTATAGTATATATTCCTTGTATTTAGACTTGACATATTTTCAATGTGAAGAATAGTGACTATATCATTCCTTGCCAAAATGACAAACAAATTTGTCTTGGAAGAATTGCAGCCAGACAATTCCTTACAAGTGAGACTTTGTCTTGTATATAGAAGACATTATCAGGAGGGACCAGCTCCTGAAGCTTAAAGACACCATGAATGCTAAAGCACAGGGTCAGCAAAAAAAGAGGAAGACCCTCAAGGAGATAGGCTGACATGACTACAATGGGCTCAAACTCAGCATCAATTGGAGGGATGGTGTAGGAATAGGCAGCATTTCATTCTACTGTACAGAAAGTCACTATGAGTCAACTAACAACAAACTGCCATGATTTATTTATGCAACTGTAACAAACTGATTCTAGTCATTACAAATGCTATCTTAAAACTGAGGAAAAACATTGGCATGATGTCCAAGTTGTTCTAATAAAACTTTAATGTTTATTAAATAAAAGACAAATTTAAAATTAATATATATGTATATAAGCTTTCCACTACACAAAACTCACAAAGGACAAGATGACATTCTACCAAAATATGTACAGATTTAATTTTCTATTTAACTATTTAAAAGAATATCAAAGGGATTTCACTTACAAGGTCTCTAAGAATCTAAATCTCTTCATATACAAAACATTCCATACTTTTTTGCCCCAAGCTATCAACCAAATTGAAATGATATTTACCATGTGTTTATAATTCAGAATGTTAATCTTACCCTATGAATGTTGGTCAACCGGAAACTGCAATTAGTTTCTATTTGAAAAATTCCTAAAAAGAAATCATAAACATATTGTCATATTTTATACAATTTATCAAGGACTGAAAGATAATTTAATCACTTATGTGATTCTATAATTTCCAACATCTATAATAACTTTAAAAAGAGATATATAAAAGATAAGCTTGCTTTTTAAAGTTAATGTTAAAAAGATCATTTTCTGGTCTTTTACAAAAAGTGTTAATACCTAGAGAGAAGCAAATCATTGTCACAAGTTAAAAATGTAATCCTGAAGTACAATCATTTGACAAATAAGAGATAGCAAATTCTTTGTGGAATAATCTGTGCTTATGATACAAAATAGTGAAAACAGGGAACAGCAGATGGCTGAGGAAGACTTAAGATTTAGTGTATTTTTCTCCTCGTGGGTTATTTTCCTTCCTTTTTGCAGGCCTGCTGGTCTGATACAATCGTGCCATTGTAAAATTCAATGTCAGAATAACATACTTTTGTCTCTTATACTATGGGATTATCTCCATGTTTTTTTTAAAGGAAAAACACCCTAAATAAATCATTGTCGTGGAGTTGAAACCTACTCATAATTAATCCTTCGGTGGGTTTCCAAAGCTTTCAATTAATTACATGGGAGGAGAGTGCCCATCTTTCTCCATCAGAGCTGCTGATAAATTCAAACAACCATAAAAGTCAAAGCTTTTGCTTCAACAAGACAACTCCCTACAGAGAAGACAACCAGAGCTCCCTCGCAATGTTATTAAGCTCTAAATACCAGTGTAATAAAAGTATAATAGCTCTTATCACAAGTCATATCATGTCATAGTTTATAAAATCATTCTCTTTCTGAATCATATCTTCTACCTTTTTCCTGCAAACAATGCTCCAAACATCTCTTATGGTACTTAATTATTTTATTTGCATAGGATTTCAGAATTTAATTTATAGGGTTAAAAGTGCATCAACCTTTTTAAGGTCCCTGACTAGCTTTGTGTAGTGGCAACAACACAGCCAGTGAGGTTTATCCAAGGCGCGGTTATTGTTAACGGAAAACTTAAAGTTCCTGACTTACATTTACATAAATGTATGCACGTGAATATATATATGTATATATGTGAATTTTATTACCATCTTAAGAATAGGTTTGTGGCATTGAACACCACTGATAGAAAACCAGATGAGCTGTGGAATGCTATTAAGGGTATTATCCATGAAGAAAGCAAAAGGTCATTACAAAAACAGAGGAGAAATGAAAATAAAAATGGGTGTCAGAAGAGATTCTACAGATTGCAATGGAACATCAAGAAGCCAAATCTAAAGGAAAACATGTCAAAGTGAAAGATCTGAACAGACAATTTCGAAGGGGAGCTCAGGAGAATAAAGCAAACTATAATAATGGAATGTTCAGAGAAGTAGAATTGGAGAATAAAAAGGGAAGAATTTGCTCTGCATTTCTCAAGCTGAAAGAACTGAAAAACAAATTTAAGACTCATGTCACAATATGGAAAGATGCTATGAGCAATATATTCAATGACTCAGAAAGCATCCAAAGAAGATGGAAGGAATGCACAGTCACTGTACCAGAAAGAATTGATTGAAATGAAAAAATTTCAGGAAGTACCATATAAACAGGAGCCAATGGAAATGAAGGAGGAAATAGAAGCTGCATTGAAGGGATTGGCAAAAAAATAAGGCCCCCAAATCAATGGGATATCAATTGACTTGTAAACTTAACAGATGCAGCTATGCCAGGAATTTTAGAGGATGGATGGATGGCCAACAGATTTGAAGAGGTCTATTATTTGTTCCCATTCCCAAGAAAGGCAATCCAACTGACTGTGGAAATTATCATTGATATCACATGGAGCAAAATATTGCTGAAGATCATACAAAAATGGTTGGAACAGTACATAGATAAGGAACTGCCAAAAGTTCAAGCAGGATTTAGAAGAGGCCGTGACACCACTGATACCCTTACTGATATCAGATGGATCCTGACTGAATGTAAGGAACACCTGAAAAATGTCTATTTGTGCTTTATTGACTATGCAAAGCCATTTGACTGTGGAATATGACATGCTATGGCTGACATGGAGAAGACTGTGCTTATGCCAAACCTATACCTGGATGAGGAGGCTGTTGTGTAAATGGAACAGGGGAACATTGCATGGTTTGGAACTGGGAAGGGAGTGCATTTGGGTTGTATTCTCTCTCCATATCTATTCAATCTGTACACTGAAAAAATTATCTGAGAAGCTGGACTCTGTGAGGAGGAGTGACATCAAGATTAGAGGGAGACTCATCAATAACCTGTGTTATGCAGATAACACAACTTTGTTTGCTGAAAGTGAGAAGAGCTTGAAGCACTTGTTGCAAATGATCAAGGAATGTAGCCTTCAGTATGGTTTGTGTCTCAGTAGCAAGAAAGCAAAGATTCTTAATTAAAACTGTCAACAGCTTCATCTTGCTTGGATCCACAATCAACACACTTCGTACCAGCAGTCAAGAAATAAAAAGATGCACTGCACTGGGGAAAATATGCAGTTAGGGACCTTTCCAAATTATTGAGGAGTAGTGATGTCAGTTTGAGAATTAGGGTGCATCTGATTCAGGCCACAGTCTTTCCGATTACTAGCTATGCATAACTTGGAAAGGGGAAAGAACAATTGGCTTTGCCTTGCATACTTTGGGCATGCTGCTCCTTGGAGAAGGACATGATGCTGGGAAGGGTGGAGGGTCTGACTAGATGGACTGACACGGTGACTGCCGCTATGGGCTCTTGTGTGTCAGGAAGTGTGAGGATGGCACAGGACGGAACTAGGTTCAGATCTTTTGTTCATAGGGTTGTATGAGTCATGCTTGACTTAATGGCACCTAGGAATAATGCAAAAAAAAAAATACACACACACACACACACACTCTAGTAGTAATCTATTTTTCAAAAATATAATTCTAATTTTCTCTTTTATGAACAACACACGAATAGCACTTTTACCAGCTGTGGAAATCCTTAAAACCAAATAAGCAGAAAGCTTGATCTGTTCATGAGAAATCATCTATTTTTATCAATGCTTTAGTTTGCATTTCTTGGACTGAGTGGGGTTAAATCCTTCCCTACATGTTTATTAGCTAGTTTCATGTCTCTTTCCAATTTAACATTTACCTAAACCAGAGGAATCGTTCTCTGAGAAGCTATAAGTAGAATTTAATAAAAGTTTTCTTATAATGACAACCTGTCATCTCAGGTGAAGCCACTGCTGTCAAGCAAAAGAAAACAACAGTACGTAGCCCAGTTTCTGCATCCAGGCTTAAAACTAAGCCGTTGAAACTCGTTTTAGAAGCTCTGGCAAAGCTTCCTCCCTAGCAGCACACAAAAGCACCAACTTGGAAGGCTGAAATATGAAAATACTAAATGCTGATGCTTCTCAGAATAGAATAAACAGTCCATATTCAGCAAGATAAAAAAGGACTCAGACTGCCACAGAAACTCTGATAGACCCAGCTGTT
Source organism: Elephantulus edwardii (assembly GCF_000299155.1). Taxonomy (NCBI): domain Eukaryota; kingdom Metazoa; phylum Chordata; class Mammalia; order Macroscelidea; family Macroscelididae; genus Elephantulus; species Elephantulus edwardii. The sequence goes on along the minus strand of NW_006399992.1, from coordinate 306,580 downwards.
GTGACAAGCGGCAGCTTCAGTGGGTTCTCCAGCTTGCTATGCTAATGAAAGCACCAAAATTGGCTTTCCCTACCCCTTCAAAAACATTATTCTCTTCCCAGAGGCAAAACATGTGTATATAAACTTAGAAAGTTAACTATACAGGAAGGGGCTGGGGAAGATATAATGTAGAAAATGAAGCAAATTCTTAGGGAGGTAAAAGTTAATCCCAGCATGACCTTATTAAATGTTGCAGGGGAGAAGATAAGCATTTGAGAATTCTCTTCTTCCTTCTTAAGCACTCATTTCAGAAGATTTCTAATGGTGGCCATATAAGGAAAAACTTCTAGAGGACTGAGGATTAAGAAACAATAAATAACAATCAGCTTTTTGATAGAAAAACAAAAGACTCCAAGGCTTTCACCCTGACAGCTGAGAAGTCTGGGCACTCTTATTTCTGGTCAGAAGAGATAGTGGAGATAGGCAAAATAAACCCCTTTGTAGTAAGGCTATTTATTATAAAATAATAAATTATTGTAAGGACTACTATAACATTTCAGAATATGAATAGTTTTCCACTTGGTTGAGTTAATGTTTTAAGTGATCAACTAATTTCTGTTAGCCAAGTTAGAATTGGCTCATAGCTGACCCTCCATTGTGTTTCTTGAGGCTGTACATCACAAAGGAAGAAGCTGTACATCTTTCTCTCTAATAGGTTCAACTGGTGGATAGTCTTTTCGTTAGGAGTGCAACTCTTTATGGAGTAGGCCACCAGAGCTTTCTTGGGTTTAAGTGATAGTCAAATACAATCTTAGAGGAACAATTTAGCCGTAAATCAAGGAACTTATCTAAGGAACTGTTGCATAGTTACTGAACCTCATTTTGCAGATGAGGTATTACAATCATTAATGTAGCATCATACTCTTTTGTGCCACTTTGTGTGGTTCTGTAAGTTCTGCTTTGTTGTCATTCTTAGATGCTACTGAGTTGACTATAACTCATAGCAACCTTATGAACAAGAGATCTGAACCCTATCCTGTGCCATTCTAAAAAATCTCTTGATATTCTCCAGCCCATTGTTACAGACACTATACCAATCTATCTTTTCTGAAGGTTTTAACTCTTTGACCCTTAACCTTTTCCAGCATGATGTCCTTTTTCAAAGACTGGTGGGTTGAGTGAGGGGAGTAAAGTAAATGAGAAAGATCCATCAGGGACCTGAAAAAACAGGTTAGTGATGAACACAGTCCTGTGATGATTAATTTTATAAAACATAATGCATGGGGATGATTGTATGGAATGCAATGTACATGAATTTTGTAAGCAAATCAATATAAAATAAAAAATTTAAAAATAAGAATTTTTCTTTATATTGTTTCTTCCTATACATCAAGCATCAAACGTTCTTAGCAAATCCTCTCCCTATACAGTATCTAGTAATTTACTTAAGCAACTTATTTAAGAAGCTGGAATCTATGAAGAGGAGTACGGAATCAGGACTGGAGAAAGACTCATCAATAACCTGTGCTGTGCAGACTCTACTGAAGATTATCCAAAAACGACTGGAGTAGCACATTAGCAGAGAAGTGCCAGAAGTCCAGGCTAAGTTTAGAAGGGGTCGTGGTACTAGGGATATTGTAGCTGATGTTAGATGGCTCTTAGCTGAAAGCAGGGAATACCAGAGGAATCTATGCAAAGGCATTTGCCTGTGTGGATCATAACAAACTGTGGTTGACTCTGAGAAGAATGGGAATCCCAGAACACTTGATCATTCTAATGTGAAACCTATACTTAGACCAGGAGGCAGTTGTCAGAACAGAGAAAGGGAACACTGCATGGTTCAAAATTGGGAAGGGCGTATGCCAGGGATGTATCCTATCTCTATACCTTTTCAACCTGTATGCAGAACAGAATATCCGAGAGGTGGGGATTTATGAGGAGAAATGTGGGGTTGACTGGTGGAAGATCTATCAACAATCTATGTTATGCAGATGATACAACCCTGTTTGCTGAAACTGAGGAGGACCTGAAGCGCTTGTTGCAGAGGGTCAAGGACTGCAGCTTCCAATATGGATTGAGGCTGAATGTCAAGAAGGAAAAGATTCTTACCACTGGACCAATTGTCAGCATCAGGATGGATGGTGAAGTTTGCTTGGCTTCACAGTCAACACTCTTGGTACCAGTAGCCAGGAAATTAAAAGACGTACTGCGATGGGGAAGTCAGCTGTTAGGGACCTCTCTGAAGTACTGAAGAACAATGATGTCACTCTGGAGACTAAGATGCACCTGATACAGGCCATGGTCTTTGCAATCACTTGTTATGCACCAGAGAGCTGAACAATAACCAGGGAGGATAGAAGGAGAATTGATGCCTTTGAGCTCTGGTGTTGGAGAACAGTATTGAGAGTACCATGGACTGCTAGGAAAACGAATGGGTTCATCCTGGAGAGGGTTAAACCAGGCTGCTCCTTGGAGGCAAGGATTCTAAAGCTTTGTCTGACATACTCTGGACATGTTGCAAGGAGGGACAAGTCCTTAGAGATGGACATCATGCTTGGGAGGGAGGATGGACAGCACAGGAGAGGAAGACCCTCTATGAGATGGATTGATTCAGTGACTGGGGTAACTGGAGTGGATGTGTTGGAGGCAATGAGATTGGCACAGGGTATAGCAGGGTTCAGAGCTGTTGTGCATAGTGTCAATGACACATAACAACATCAACATGCATCTGAGAGCTGGACAATAAATAAGGATGACATAAGAATGAATGCCTTTGAGCTGTGGTGTTGGAAAAGAGTACTGAATATCCCATGGGTTGCCAAAAGAACAAATGTGGTTTGGAAAAAGTGTACCTAGAGTGCTTTTTGGAGACAAAGATTATAAAGCTTCACAGGATACTTGGAATTGTGGAGGGCTGATGAAAAAGAGGAAGACCCTCAACTAGGTGAAATGACACAGTGACTGCTGCAACAGACTCTACCATGTCCGGAAGTGTGAGGATAATGCAGGACAGAATAGGGTTCAGATCTGTTGTTGACAGAGTTGCTAGGGTCCTGCTTGATTCAACGGTACCTAACAACAACAACATATGTCCAGCTATCATCTTGACTTCCCTGAGGGCTGGGATTGCATCTTATTAATTTTATCCCCAGAATCCATCACAGTATCTTTTTCCACACCCAGAGGGTCTGTATTTTTGGTAGTGGTCATGTAGCAAATCATCAATGGGATGTAAATTATTTTTTAAAATGAAACTGAACAAAATAATATTTACCATATTTTTTCTTAGAGAAGCAACTGAATATAGTTACAAGGAAAGATATGGAGTGTGAACAATAGTTTTATTTTAGCCAACTGATCTTGGGGAAATAAACAGTTGTTGTGGAGTAGATGATCACTCATAAAAACCCCATGTGTGTCAGAGAAGACTTCACAGGGTGGCTAATCTCTTAGATCACTAAGACTTTCTTCTGAGTATGTCTGAATAAACTTGAACATCTATGCTTTTGGTTAGAAGTCTAGAGGGGATCTTTTTTCGTATAGTATTTTGACTTCTCTTAAAAATGCTGTCAATAGGAAGAACTTAAATCTGGAGATGCATTATATTTTTAGCTAGTCCAGAGTAACAAAGTTCCTACAAGTTTGCCGAGTTTGCAAATAGTTTGTGATCTGTTGCTAGAATAAAAGCTGGCAGTTCAACCCCCAGCCCCCCTCCCAGAGACTTTTTGGAAGAAAGGTCTAGCAATCTGCTTCCATAAAAATTATGACCATGAAAATGCTAAGGAGCACTTCTACTCTGACATGGGGCGGGGGTTGGGGTGAGGGTGGGGTGTTACCTTGAATTAGAATTGACTGAATGGCAACAGATCTGGCTTGTCTGTTTTGGGAATGAACCTACATATCTTTCTTGCTCCTCTCTTCACCATAAATATTTAGTAAATAACTATTGAGGGAATGAATAACCCCAGTTCCATTTGAGCTACTCACTGAACAAACAAGGGTGGGAAGTGAGAAGGAATCTGGTTATATGATAAGTCGGTGAGCACTATCAGTGTAAATATGGGACGAGTCTGGAAAGGTGGTAAAGCAAACAGTGGAAACAGAGCCCCAGGAAATCAGCATTTCATCACCCCACGGCTTGTGCAGAGATTCAGAGGCATAGGCCAAATGTTAGCCCTTCAGTAAGAAGGGAGAAAAATTCATACTTGTCAACTTATCCACCGAACATGACATCTCGCAAATCTAAGTGGAGAACTTCTGTCAATTTCAGCATCACTGGCTGCTGTATAATGACTGTGAGTCATTTTGAATCAGTGATGGATCACTGGAGAAAGACCACAACATTGCAAAATGATCTTAAATCTTATCAAATTCTGATTTCACGGTTTTTCTGTTGCATAAGCTAACCTTAATATAATGCAATAAGATACGTCCAGAACCGGTAGAAATATTGAGTTATTACCCAAACCAGGATGTTCCTTCCATAGCATGCTGTTCCGTGCCTGTTTCTTGTCCTGCCACAGACTATGAGCTCTGGGAGGGCAAAAGCCATTCCTGCATCCCAGTTCCTGCTATATTAGACATTGTTGTTGTGCTGAGTATGACTCATAGGGACCCTATGAACAAGAGATTTGAACGCTGTCCTTTCCTGTGCAATTATCACCACCTCTGACCCACTCAGGCCCAATGCTGTGGTTACTGTGTCAATCCATCTCATTGAAGGTCTTCCTCTCTTTTGCTGACCCTCTACCTTTCGAGGCATGATGTCACTTTGTAAGGCATGATGTCCCTTTCCAAGGAATAGCCTCTCCTAGCTACATGTCTAAAGTATGAAAGACAAAACTGCACCATCTTTGCCTCCAAGGAGCACTTAGGTTGCACATTTTCTGAGACGCATCTATCTGTTTGTTCTTTTAGCAGTCCAGGAGATATTCAGTACTCTTTTCCAACACCATAGCTCAAAGGCATCAATTCTTCTGTCATCCTTATTCATTGTCGAGCTCTCAGATGCATATTAAATGGTTCATAAATATGCTTCTACAACTTTGTGAGCTAAGGTCACAACGGTAACACAGCACATCCTTGGATAGCTTTTGTCTCCTAAAACCATTAACTTCTAAGGATTGCTGCAGAATTCTCTATCTGCTATATCATATTTTTAATCCATGAACAATAGGCAAATTACCATACATGGATATATTAGACAAATGTTTGTTATTGCTAGGTGTCACTGACTTGACCTTGATTCTTAGCACACTCTGTATAACTAAACAAAACTCTGACTGACCTGGCACCATCAGCACAATCCATCCACCTTGTTGAGGGGGCTAATGTTAAGTTGATCTCAACTCATGAAGACTGGAAGGAAATGTTGCCCAGTCCTGTTCCGTCTCCACGATCATCTGTAGATGACATCATGTCATTGTGACCCATAGGATTTTCACTGGCTGATTCTTTTGAGTAGACCAGCAAGCTTTTCTTTGTAGTTCACCGTGGTCCAAGAACTCCCCTACAACTTGATCAGCATCATAGCAACATGTAAACTTCCACTGACAGATGGGTCATGGTCATGCCAGGAACTCACCTGGGTCTTTTGTTATGGAAGGTCTAAATTATACCATGGAACCCCCAGTGATTCAGTCACTGTCTGACAGTAAAACACAAAAGTTCAATGTTCATCAAGCTTTTAAGCACCTTTGGAAGCAGGAGTGGCATCCGCTTCCTAAACAACATGCCTCTGGAAACTCTATGAACTTTGATAAATGTCAATAGTTATAGAAAGGCTTCAGACCTTTTGTTCATAGGGTCACTATGAGTCGTGCTCAACTCAAAAGCAATCAACAACAACAACAACAACAACAACGTTAAACATAAGAGTGTTTAAAATGAAGACAGCTATCCTATTTGCCCTCCATGCCTTATGCTTATGCTTGGTATTTCTATTTCTGTCAAGCTGCACAGCAAAAACTTGGCTAGATTCCTTCTTGCCTCACTTACCTTTAAGCTCTTAAAAAAAAAATCAGTGTATAGGACAGTACTCAACATATAACAGATCTTTAATCATTATTTGTTGAATAGAAAGGGTGGTGGTAGATGAAAGGGAAAAGGCAAATGCTTATTGTGTAGTTGTATATTCTTACCTCAACTTTAAAGATGAGAAAGCTGGCAATTACAGAAACTAACAAACTTGTTCTAGCTCAAAAAGCAAACAAGAACTCACACCCTCCTCCCAAGCCTGACTAAGAGCCATCTGCCACACTGCCTCTACAATGTGCTATGTAAAAAGGAGTTTAATATAGAAAATGACATCTCATTTTTTAAAATCTGCAACCATCCTGAGACACTAGGATGATTTGAAAATGAGATCTACATATTTTTTCCTAACTCATTAGTCAGTATTCCATCTAGCGAGAAAGATCAACAAGTGCTTCCGCCGTCCTGAAGGCCTATTAAGTAATTGAAATTGACATGATAGCCAGAGCAAGTATGTATCCTGCTGGCACAACTTCTTACAGAGAAACATTTACTCACCAATTTAAGGACAAGATGAATAAATCAAATTTAATCTGCCCTGAAATGATAATGTTTACATGACTTTTCTTCTCAGCCTACTGACATGGTATTAAAATAAATACCATATCCCCTAAAAACAACATATTCTTTCTGAAATATTTAATGAAAGATTTGCACATGACTTCTAGAAGTTAATTATTGTGATAGACACATTCTCTCCCCCTCAAAAAACAAAACAAAACAAATCCCACAACAACAAAAACCAGACAATCATTTGTTGAAAGGTCAGAAGTACAAACACACCAGCCATTCTATAGAATAGAAATGTGGCAGTCAGCTTTCATAAAGATCACAGCCTGGGAGGTTCTATCTGAGCAGGTAACCAAGAATCCTGTAGGAATCACCTAAAGGCGACTGAGGTTTGAGACAGAAAAGGAAGTACAGAAGGAAGGCTAGGATTAAGTTCTGGCATTGCCTTTACCCGCTTGATTTTAGATAAGCCTTCGAAGCATCAGTTCTCTCATATCTAAGAAGAATAATACATTTCAACTCACTAAGCTGTTTAAAGAATTAAAAGAGACGAACTAGAAATCAAATGCTTAGCATAGCAGCGGGTACTAAGTAAGCACCCTACAATGCTCATTCATTATCAGAATAGTAGCTTTGTCTGAAATGAATCCTTTGAAGCATTACTTGATAGACAGAAACCAGATTCCCGCCCCCCCCCCCCGAAAAGACATGATATGAAAGGGATTGGTTTTCTACCTAACGTAATGATTTCCATGCAACATTCTGCAATACATCATACATTACCAGTTACTGTGCTTGGAAATATAAATTAATAATCACTTAATACACCATAAAATTAATCAATCACTTAATACACCATAAGGAAGGCAAGGCGTTGTGAAACTAAAGCAACACAGGGTGAAGCAATATCTTTACAAAGTAACCTGAACAAGTAATCTCTACTTTTTGATACACTGACTCTCACTCAAGATTAATGATAAAGCAAGCCAGATAAAATCAGTATCACCCAATGTGACCATGTTTTAAAATCTGTACTCATATAGAACAGGAAAAGTGCTGACTACTTCCAAAGAAGCATGAATGGATTACACAAATTAAATGTACAACACCTTAGAAAATGTACTAACATCCAGAAGTCTAATTTTACGGTGTCAAATTAGCTTCATCCATAATTCATTCATTTATAAAAGAAATATTAATATTTAATCATAAGCTGTTTGTCAGTTTGAATTAGAAGGGTTTGAGGGAGATGATTATGATCTCTTGCCCAAGAAAAGGCTTGGATGTTTTATACTAGATAAATAACAATATATTCAAAGTAGTTGTTAAGTGCCATTAAGTCAAGTATGACCCATAGCAACCCTATGAACAACAGATCTGAACCCTGTCCTATCTTGTGCCATCTTCACACTTCCTAACACACTAGAGTCCATTGTAGCAGTCACCATATCAATCCAGCATCATGTCCCTCTACAAGGAATAGCACCTCCTAGCAACAGGCCTGAAGTATGTGAGGCCAAAGCCTCATCACCTTTGCCTCTAAAGTGCACTCTGGCTGCACCTTCTCTAAGTCATATTTGTTTTGTTCTTTTGGCTGTCCATAGGATGTTCAGTACTCTTTTCCAACACCACAGCTCAAAGGCATCAATTCTTCTTCTTTCATCCTTATTCACTGTCCAGCTCTCAGATACACAGAAGTGATTGGAAAGACCATGGCCTGAATCAGATGCACCTTGGTCCTCAAACTGACATCACTATTCCTCAATAATTTGGAAAGGTCCCTAACTGTAGACTTTCTCAGTGTAATATGTCTCCTGATTCCCTGACTGCTAGAACAAAGAGGGTTGATTGTGAATCCACATAAGATGAAGTTGTTTTATATTTTCAATGATTTATTTATTGCAAATACCCTTTTAAAAGACACAAAAGATGACTTCACACATAGACTCCACTCGATGGGCTGCATAGGAATGAGACTGAATACATTTTCAAAAGTAATCCTTGGAGAATTTCAATATAGGCAGTCAAAACTGGCCAAGGGTAGATTGTGGGTCAGGTCATCAATTACTCATGTGCAAGTTCCAACTGAGGCTGAAGAAAATAAAAATAAATCCACAAAAATCAAGATATCATCTTGAACCTATTCCATCTGAACTTCAAGATTGTCTTAACAATCTGTTTGAAGCACTGAACACCAGTGATCTAAGACCAGACGAGTTTGGGATGATATCAATTATATCCATGAAGAAAGCAAAAGGTTATTACAAAGAGAGAGAAAATACCAAAATGGATGTTATTGTTGGGAGGTATCCTCAAGTATGACTCATAAGGACCCTATGAACAACAGACCTGAAGTCTTGTCTATTCCACCCTCATCATCTCTGACAAACTTAAGTCCATTACTGCAGTCACTTTATCTATCTATCTCGTTGGAGTCTTCCTCGCCTTCACTGACCGTCTATCTTATCAAGCATGAGGTCCCTTTCTAAGGAATAGCCTCTCCTAGCAACATGCCCAAAGTATGAGAAATGAAGCTTGCCATATTTTGCCTCCAAAGAGCACTCTGGTTCTTCTAAAACATGTATTTGTTCTTTTGGCAGTCTATGGGGAACTGAGCACTCTTCTTCAACACCACAATTAAAAAGCATCAATTCTTCTTCTATCATTCTCATTTAGTGTTCAGCTCTCAGATGCATAGCCACTATAAGGACCATGGCCTGAACCAGATGCCCTTTAGTTTTCAAACTGACATAATTGTTCCTAGGTATTCTGGAGAGGTTTCTGACTGTGGAGTATGTCTCCTGATCCCCTGACTGTTGTGAAAGGGTGTTAATTATTGATCTAAGCAAGACGAAACAATTGACAACCTTCATCCATCTATTATGCTGCTGTATATTGGCCCAGTGCTGAAGACTTTTGTTTTCTTTGTGTTGAGATGTAATCCCTACTGAAAGTTGTAGTCTTTTTTTCTTCTGCAGTAAGAATTTCAAGTCCTCCTCACTTTTTTTTTTTATTATTATTTTTGTGTGCGTGTACCGTCAAATCAGATCTGACTGGTACAGGAGGATATTGCGCCTCCTTCTCCTGCCGAGCGTCTGGTGGATTTGAACCGTGTTCCTCTGGGATTGCAGTGCAGCTTCTTGCCACTAGGCCACCAGAGCTCCCCAAGTCCTCCTCACTTTTAGCAAGCAAAATCATATCAGCTGCAGAACACAAGTTATTGATAAGTCTTCCTTTGATCCTGATGCCGCATTCCTCTTCATAGAGTCCAGCTTTGGAAATTCGTTGCTCAGCACATACTGAATAGTTATGGAGAGAAGATACAACCTTGGTGCACTCCCTTTCTGATTTTAAATGATGCAGTGATCCCTTGCTCTGTTCAGACAACAGTTTCTTGGTCTACGCATAGATTTTGTTTAAGCACAAGTAAGTGTCTAGGAATCCTATTCTTCTTAATGTTAGCCGTGGTTTGTTATGGCCCACCTAGTCAAATGCTTTTGCCTAGTCAGTAAAACAAAGATATCATCTGGTATTCTCTGCTTTTATCAGTTTTCATGCAAGATTCATCTGATAGCAGCAATGATAGCCCTGGTGTCATCCTTCTTCTAAATCCCACTTTAACGTCTGGCATTTTTCTATCAATGACTAGAAATGCAGATCATTAGAGAAGTTCAACCTCAGCAGTCAAAATAAGGTCAAATGCTAACTGTGGAAGTGATCGTCAATTACTTGTGTGTGAGTTCAAATTGAAGCTGAAGGAACTGAAAACAAATTCACAAGAATAAAAAATACATAGGTTAGAGATTCTAGAGTTGGTCCTAGTTTTATCTCTGATGAACTTTATAGTCTTCAGTTTTACTCCTACGGCCTTAATACACCTTGAGCTGGTTTTGGAGTATAATGTGATGTGTGGGTCTTATTTCAGATTTCTGAACGTGGTTTTCCAATTATGCCAACATCATTTGCTAATGGGGCTGGTGTTTCTCCACTTAATTAATTTTGTCTCCTTGTCAAAGATCAGTTGCCTGTAGGTGAATGAGCTGATTTCTGGGTTCTTGATTCTATTCTATAGATCTATGTGTCTATCACTGTACCAGTACCTGTACCTGCTGTTTGATTACTATGTCTGTGTAGTAGTAGCATCTGAGATCAAGGAGTGTCATGACTCCTACTTTGTTTCTTCTTTTTAGTAGCACTTTGCTCATTTGGGGTCTCTTTCCATTCCAGAAGAAATTGCCTTTTCCATCTCATTGAAGAACGGAATTCATATCTGTATTGGGATTGCATTGAGCTTGTAGATTGCTTTTGGTAGAATTGTTATTTCATCTGTATTGAGCCTTCCTATCCACGAACATGGTATATTCTTCCATTTTCCATGTCTCTTTTTATTTCTTGTAGTAATGCGTTGTCATTTTCTTTGTATAGGGCTTCTGTGTCTCTAGTTAGATTTGTTCCTTATCTTGTAGTTAGCGATTATAATTGGTATTGTTTTTCTTATCTCTTCTTTTATGTTCTCTTTGATACTGTAGAGAAATACAATAGTGTTTGTATGTTGATCTTGTATCCTTCTACTTTGTTGAATTGGTCGATTACATTCAACAGTTTTCTTGCTGAATTTTTAGGGTTTTCTAAGTATACTGTCATATCCTCTGCCTAAAGAGATAGTTTTACCTCCTCTTTGCCAATTTTGATTCTCTTCTTTCCTTCTTTTGCTATTAGTGCTCTTTCTAAGACTTCCAATAGGAATATCGATAGTGGCCATCCTTGCCTAGTTCATGTTCTCAAGGAGAGTGCCTTTGATCTCTCTCCAATGAGAACAAATTTGGTACTTGGTTTTATGTCCATACTTTTCACTATATTGAGGATGTTCCTCTCTATTCCTATTGTTTTGAGTGTTTTAATTAGGAAGAGTTGTTAGATTTTTGTCAAAGGACTTTTCTACATCAGTTGGTGAGATCACATGGTTCTTGTTGCTTTGTTAATGTGATGAATTGTGTTTTTTCTTCTTATTTTGAACCATCCTTACATATCTGTTATGAATCCTATTTGATCATGATGATTTTTTTTAAATATAATGCTGGATCCTATTGGCTAGGATTTTGTTGAGGATTTTTGTGTCTATGTTATTAAGATACATTGGTCTACAGAGTTTGCTATTTTGATGGTGTCTTTTTTTTACTTTGGTATGAGGGAAATGTTTCCTTTATAGAATGAGTCTAGGAGTAATCCTTCTTTTTCTATTTTCTGAAATAATTTATGTAGAACTGGTGATGGCAAGAATAGACTTCAAAGAATAATGAAAAACCTATAACCAGAATGATAAAATAGATAATTGGGACCTTCTAAAAATCAAATTGCTATTCACATCAAAAAAACTTCTCCAACAAGGTTTAAAAAAAAAGACCATATACTGGGAAAAATATTTAGCAATGACATATCTGATAAGGGACTTATATCTAAAATTTATAGAATATTCTTACACCTTAACAAGAAAAGGGTAAGCAAACCAATCACATAATGAGCACAAGATATTAACAGACACTGCATCAAAACAGAAATTGAGATAGCAAAAAAATACATGAAGAAATGTTGAAAATGAAAAAAAAAAAGTTGAAAATGTATTGTTGTTGTTATGTACCATTGCGTTGCGAGAAACTCACAGCGACCTTATGTACAATAGCTCTGAACCCTGCCCTATCTTGAGCCAATTCCATTGTCTCTTCCGTCTCTCATGCTGTCCTTCCACCCTTCCAAGCATGATGTCCTTTTACAAGGATTAGTCCCTCCTGTCCACATGCCTAAATTACATCAGACAGAGCTTCAAAATCTTGCCTCCAAGGAGCAGCTCTTTTTTACCTTCTCCATGACAGACATGTTTATACTCTTAGCAGTCCATGGTATGTTCATTAATCTTCTCCAGCACCACAACTCAAAAGCATAATTTCTTTTTCTATCATCCTTAGTCATTGTCCTGATCTCTGATGTATAGCAAGTACTTGTGAAGATCATGCTTGGATCAGGTGCACCTTAGTCTAGACTGACATCGTTACTCTTCAGTAAAAATCCCTAGATATTAGAAAGATGCAATCAAAGCAAGAATGAGATCTCATCTCACCCCAACAACAATAGCAAGTTCAACAGAACAGCAAACAAAAATGTTAGTTAGGATGTAAAGAAACTGGAACTTTCTTTCACTGCCGGTGGGAATGTAAAATGGCACAAACACTATGGAAGGCAATCTGGTTCTTTCTCAAAAAATTGGAAACAGAAGTATTATTTGACCAAGTTATCCCACACTGGGAAAATAACCTAAAGAAACTGTAGCCATGACATAAATAGATGTATGCACACTCATGTCTGCTGCAGCAGTATTCACAATAGTGAAGACATGAGAGCAGCCTAAATGGCTGGTAACAAAAGAACAGAAAAACTGCAGTACATCCACACAATGGATTATTATGCAGTCCTGCAAAACAATGAACTAGTAAAACACTATGCAACATGAAGGAGTCTGGAACACATTATGCTGATGAAATATCTTAGTCACAAAAGTACAAATACTGTATATATAAATACAGGATGGATCCAAGGCAGGGGAGAGCAGGAAAATAATGGATAAATAATGAACATTGAAATCGGAAAAAGGAATCTGAAAGGAATGGATGATCAGACATTATATGTATAACAATTAACAATATGGAATGAGACATGAATTACAAAGTGAATTGGGGCAGGGGATAGGGAGGGAGGAAATGGTGTATCAGTGAATGAATGAAAACTCATTCTTTCTGCAAACTTTCACTAAAATCATAACAAAAATATTTTAAAATAATCACAACATGGCCTTGTGTCTATGTCACTTAAATTTGAAAATCATTTCAAGAACAGGTTTGAGGCTCTGGACACGAGTGATTGAAGACCAAAGGAGCCATGAGGTAATGGCAAAGATGTACGAAGCCAGGTATGCAAAAATCTTCTAGTGACCATAGAAGAAAAGAATCATTTTCTAAAATAATATTGAAATAAGTACAGGCTAACAAAACTATTCTCTGGCTTTATATAGGTATAGACACTATTTGATTCTCCATTTAATCTGCTTTTATCAAAAGATCTGTCCACCAGAAGGCATCAAGGAGAAACCAAGAGGGCACATGAAATAGGACTAGAGAGGGAAGATGGGCTGGTGAAGAGAGTAAGAGAGATGGAGATGGGTATGGGTGTGTGTGTGTGTGTGTGTGTGTGTGTGTATGTGCATGACAAAAGGAGAACAATTATAATCCTTTGCCTGAGTAATAAATAGCACACATGCGTACCGCTTGCACCTGAAGAAAGAAAGAAAAAAGAAAAAAAGACCTCTTGCTTTTATAATAACAAACTCTTATTGTAAAATTGTCTTATTTTCTTGGGCTCTGGATATGTCAGGTTGAAATGTTAGTATCAAGGCACCATGAATAAATGAGAATTCAATAATTAATAACTGCTCCAATTTTTTATAAGATTACATTGAAAGCTGAATGCAATGTAGCAATACGGTTGGCCGTGGCAAGTCACCACAGTTTGGCAGAAGGAAGGACGGAGAATATAGGATAGGATGGGCCACTAGAGAGAAGACCTAACTAGGTGTGCTAGGAGGCCTGATATTTGCTCCTTATTTTATGTCTGAAAGTATTATGTTAGGTCATTTCACCTCATGTGGCCTGAGTTTCCTCATCTGTAATATTATACATACAGTGAGAACCCAATATTCAAGAAGCCCCTTTAGATCTAGTATTCCATAAGTCAAAATTAATTGCTCCCGGAGCTCACTCACTAACTCTTTCCACTGAGTCAGAACAGGCCAAGATCTGATCCACCAGTAGGAAGCAGCTGGAAGATTTGAACTGCATGCCTTTGGGTTGGTAATGTAATACCTTACCCACTAGGCCATTAGAACTCCCTGTGGCTGAAGCTAGGCTATCAGAAATGACACTTATGGAGTGGTATGAATTGAACAGTACCCCAAAGTGGAGGGTATTTATAGGATTAAGGCAAGTGTTAACTTAAAAGGCAATAATGGTACATAGAATACATACATTATAATTTGCAACTAATCTATAATGCTGAACAAAGAAGTAAATTTTGATCATAATTAAAAAAAGTCAACAGATAAACTGTATAATGATAGCATTGATTTAAACTGAAGGCAAAAATGTACCTGGAAACCATGGTCCTAATACCAAGCACCAAGGTTCAATAGATTGAATTCTTTGGCTAATCAGCTCCTCCTACTCACATTCTCTTTAAATGATACTCTCTATTCTCAGGGTTCTGTCCACCCCTTTTAGTAGACTTGTAGGTACATGCCCGCTCAATTTCCAAACTTTCAACTTCTTCCTGCTATTTCACTGAGATAGGCGAAAGCACCTCAAACTGTGCACATTCCAAACTGAATTTACCCATTTCTGTCCATACTCCTCCAAGAAATTTACCCTTAACTCAGGGTAATAGCAACAACTAGCCACTCAGGCACTTAACTCAAGAACTTCCTTTTCCTCAACTCCCTGAAACCAGAGTTCTCATGTTTAATGTAGTCCCTCTACAACTCCCTACCCCTGGAGTTTAAGCCCACTTATCTTTTTTAGTTACTTACTCACTGCCACTGTTGGAACTGACTCTTGGCTAACCATCCAGGAGCTTTTCAGAGGTGACTGTCCATCTTTCTTCCTCAGAGCTGCCTGGCAGACTCAAATCACCTGCCCCTGGGTCAGTGCCTCAAGTCCTTACCATTAGATCACCAGAGGTAGAGTACCACTGAAATATCCTCTCCTGCCTTTCTCAGTTACATTTCCACGCTGCAGCCAGAAAGACTGCTAAAACTTACTAGTGTATGCTCTTGTATTTTTGTTTTATTAGCAACAAAATGATGTCTGAGGACGAGTGGTCAAAATCTGTTATTTGAAAGTGCTGAAACCTGTATCATCTGGCTTTTCTGTTATGTTAGTTATTACTATTTTCTCTGCAGGAATGTTAGGGTTTTGGCCTTACAAGATAAGGAATCATGGATTCACACGTTCTGAAGTTAGTTTAAGCACTAATCACTTGAGAATAGCTGCAAAAGCAAGAAAGGATGCATCACCATGTGGTTCTCTGTGGGCAGTCACCCAATCTCTCAGGGAGGTGACTAGCACTAACTTTAATCCATGATGCTGTGTCATGGGTTGATTCTGTTTGGATTACCTCTGTGAGAAGAAGGGACTTTTAAAAGCCTCTAGGTCTATTTTTATCTACAAGTCCCTGGTGTCTTATGTTCCCAGACACTTAGCTCTGCTGGCCAAAGTTTTCTTTTATTTCCTGGTCAAAACCAAAGGTTGTTATGTCAATTCAGATTATAACACATTCCATTGCTGATTTGTTGCCCAGTAAATGTTCTAGAAATCTTCTGGTGAATCCAAGCTTTTAAATTATTATTATTTTTATCTCTTATTCTCCTGGAGGTCTTGTTGCAGCCTCCTATTGCATCACTGGTGAAAGAGTGAGTCTGGGGTTAGTGTTCCATGGTAGTATGGGGGAAAGATTAATGGGAAAACGCATCCCACACAGGGTCTCAGATCTACATCACCTCATACATGGTTTAAACACATCACTCATACATTTCAGGTTTCCATCTCCTTGGCTAGGAATAGCGATACTCACACTGGTTCTACGTAGGAATTCATTTTAGTGGGATAAAAAATAGTGTGGTAGCACTTTTAATTGCTAAAGTGGCACATAAATATAAGGGAGCAATGTTATAAAGAAAACCAATTCTTTTGATGGCAAAGTGACTTGAAGAAAGGATGCCATTGGCCTTGAAACATTATCTCAGATTGAAACAAAATAACTCATGAAGTGAACTTTATTTTTTTTTGTAATACCACTTTGGTCCCAAGTAAACAAAACAGCTAATGTTCCAAAGTCACTGACACTCTCTAACTTTTAAGTCTACTACAAAATCATAGAACTTTGCAAAACGCACAGCGATACAGATAATAACAAGTGGCCCAAACACAGAAAGGCAGTGATACCACTCACAATGGGAAGACGACAACTTGAATAAAACATTCTTCTCCAAATCTGTCTCATAATTATGGCCCAATAATGAACCACTTGTATCCTATAAACTGGAGAATTACAAGAGAAAAAGGAAGGAGGGAGAAAAGGAGAAAAAAAAAATAAAGGAAAAAAATCCACCCACAACCTCTAGCTTACTGTAGCTATGACCTGAAACCATACCTATCTGCTGCCCAGCAAAGAACAAGTCTTTCGAAATAGTCCCGTCAACCAATACTGCTTATCTCTTTTGGCTCCCACTTTCCCTGGAAGAAGGTGTGGGAAATGGAGCATTGGGCAAGAGTATTGAGACAAAGATCTGTTTTAAAAGAACCAGCTCTTATGTCATCTATGTCTCAGGTAAAATGTCCACATGCACTTTGTTGTTAAGCAAATGCTGTACATTAAGAACTGGTTTCTGGTGACTAAAGTGACATTTCTATTACATCAGAAAAGGCAGAAAAAATATTTTATTTACATTTAGAGGTCAATGTAGCATGACATTGCAAAAGAACAATCTCATATAAGGCACCTTCTTATTAAAAATGGTTGCAATCTGAAACAGTGCCAAGTAGTTAATTTACAAGGTCAAAGCTTATCTTCAAGGACAAACTAGGTCAATTAGTTAAACTACTAAGGTCCTGATCCAATGACTTAAGTTACTTCCTCAAAGACCCTTCCCTGACCACTCTGATCAGATTTGGCTTGCATGCCCTTTAAGCTTGTTACTCTTTCCTTTCATATAATTTACTGCATGTACAAAGATGGTGAAGTGGAAGGTCTCACAGCTGGCTTTGAGCTTCAGAACTTAGTTGGATTCTGCAGCTTTATTTGGTGATAAAAAGCCAAGCCAGCTCTGGGAGTTTTAGAGTTTTGAGGGCCTTAGGAGACAGAAGCCACATTCTTCATCTAGCAGTTTAACACATGACTTCTGAATCAGGGTGGGGCTGTGTCATGGCTCAGTGACACATTCAGCTGCATCACATGCAAACTCTCCAGTCAGTGACCCAAGTTTCTCCTTTGTGCACAGTAAATCAATTTACAGTTTTCTTAGCAACCACATTTGAAGGATGAAAAGAACGACACCAAGAACACTGATGGTGTTTTTCCTTTCCCCCTTAATCCAGACACTGAATTTTTTTTTTTACTTTTTTGAAAACACCATTTGTTTTTATTATGGAGAGTCCTGTTTAAAGAAGACAAAAACCAACCATAGTCCCTGTAGTTGACCTGAGGTAAAAATTAAAAGAGACTTATACACCACTGGCTCTTCTTCTGACCAAAGGTGGGTCACCCAGAGAAGATGGAGCAAGAGAAATGTCAGGTCTTAGATCCACTCTGACAGCATGCATAAGCAACAATCTCGACCTACTTTCTGCAGTGTGCAGAACTGTCCCAAATGCTGCAGGATTTAAAGAGGTGTCAGGCTCAGAATGACTCTCAAAAGGAAATTATGCATTGGTGAACTAAGGCATGAATAAAAGAAAAGAAAAACAAAATGACTGGTTCACAGAGCAATATCTTAAGATAATATACACCAAAGCAATAATACACAGTGCCTGGGAAATGTAAATTGGGTAAAGAAATAGAATTTATATAGATGAGATGGGAGATTACTAAGGTATAGAGAATTTTAAGAGGAAAGAAGGGAGGTAAGAGGATATCAAGGTGAAAGAAAGGAATTTGGAAAGAGACATATAAATGTATAGGGTGGAATTTTTGAGACAGAAATAACAGGAGATAAGAGTAGAGTTAAGGACAAAGTATTACATAAAGTCTCCAATTCCAGGCTGACTTTACAAGACATAGCCTAGTTCCAGCATGTAACAGATGTTGTTGTTGTTGCTGTGTGCCGTCAAGTTGCTTGTGACTCATAATGACCCTATGTACAAGAGCCCTAAACCCTCCTCTATTCTGTGCCAACTTTACTGTCTCTGACACACCTACCCCCATTGACCCAGTGAGTGAATCAATCTATCTCATCTAGGATCTTCCTCTTCTGCGCTGTCCCCCAGATAAATTACTATTTGGGGCATAAAAAGGGCACTTTTAGAATACTTCAAACTAGATCATTTAAACAGAATCACATAAGCAGCAGGGAATCAATAATGGTATCCTATCAGAAGAGTGGTGGGGAAAATGCAAAATATATTTTAGGATATATTAGTGTACATACTGTGAAGATTAATTTTAAAACTGCAGGAATAATACTTAGAGGTGGTTTGAGATTGAGAGGAAAAGGTTTAGTTTTACATTAGGTATATATACCAGACGACCTTGTGAAAGAAGACATAAATGTGAAATAAGATGTGGGAATTAAAATCCCAAGTAGAAAAACAGTGATGTATTCTGTAGTGTTGTGACACTAATCTAAAGGCAGCCCACGTCTGGTGATTCAAATCCACCAGCAGCTCCCAAAGAGAAATATGGTCAGTCTCCTTCCCTGGGATTTGTGGCCTTGGAAACCCAATAGGTCAGTTATGAGTTGTTTACAACTCAAAGGCAATGACTTGAGAATACTTTTTTTTTTTAAACTAAAGAGTCCTAGTGGCACAGAGGTTAGGTGTTTAGCTGCTAGCTGGAAGTTCACAGTTCAAAGCCACTAGCCACTCCACAGGAGAAGGATGGGGCAGTTTTCTGCAGTAAAGATCCCAGCTATGGAAATGCTTATGTGGCAGTTCTTCTCCGTCTGCGAAGGTCACTGTGAGCGAGTATCAACTTGACCATGCGGATTTTGTAAATTAAAACTTCGAGATCAGACAGTTAAAATAATGCAATTGGACAAAGCAATTGGATTTTGATGAAACAGACCGTACTCAAAATTCTTAACAGCCTTTCTCAAAAGAAAACTAATTTGTGCTTTTTCAGACTACAAAGAATTCAAATATTTTAGTAGAAGTAAATGTTGCAGAGGGAGAGAAGATAACTTTTAAAGACAAATATTTCATGTGGTGCTGTCACAAGAGCAGTCATTTAAGACATATACAAGAAGTTAGTGGGAAATCATGGGGTTGGATTTGGCAAGTAAAGGGAGGGGGTAACCCAACGTATATGAATTAAGAATAAAATTATTGCATGAAAACCAAGAAAAAGTTTGAAGACTTATACAAGGAGGCCAGTTATTCTACTGGTCATGTTAAACACATTGGAGTAAGATTATCCATTTAAGATCACACTATGTGCTTTGCTTTTGGAATGATGTCTCTGGGTGGTACAGAGTTAACACACTTGGATGCTAACCCAAAGGTTGGTGGTTCAAGTCTTCCCAGGGGCACCTCAAAAGAAACACTTGGCCATGTACTTCTGGAAGATTAGTCACTGTAAATCCTGACATACATGAGGTCACTATGAATAGGAATTGACTTCATAACAAGTGATTTTTTTTCTTTTTAGCAATAATGGGGCAGTATGTTACATATTATGCAATGAAGCATCTGTTTAAGTTACAATTACTGCAATTACGGACTAACATTTCATTTTTCTCACAACTGCTGCCTAATCAAACAGTTCTGGAGAAGAAATGACCACAAGGTAACTTGATTAACTTCAATGCCAAAAAAGTTTTCCTAATAAAATTTTACTTAAGCAACTGATTTGGTTTAGGCATCAATAATCTTAAGGAAAAACCTAAAACTACACAAACTAAAGCTGCATCAAACCCAAATGCTTTCTTCCATTATAAAACAACATTCTTTTCTCAGAAACACTGTATTTAAATATTTCCCAGTAACAGGCTTGTATGGACACACCAGGAAGTGAAACCAAGTATGATCACATTGTGAAAGCCTAGCAAAATGAAAGAATACATTTGGAATCAGCTGAAGTACTAGTAAAAATTTCATTTAAAAAGATATTTCTTTGGAAACATACATTTCATTAAAGCAGTAATAAGAAGAATTTCCAAAGCATAAGACTTCATTTTGTTGTTTGGCAAGTTTCCCCAATCTTTCATGCAAATGTCTTTTCTTGAATCTGGGCTGCCTCATCTGATATGTGATCACTCACCCAGCCTGCCTGGTGAATGGAGAACAAGCTCTGCTATCATTTTCATACTATGAATCTACTCTGAAATAAAACAATTGCAGCCTTTAAGGACTTACTTTTGAGAAAGTACACCTTTTGGGAATTCTAAGGTAACAAGCAAATTCCCTTTCTCTAACTGTTTTGCTGGAATCACATTTACCCCTTTCATTCTCCTGTAAATTATAAAGTATTTCATGGATTAATTTTTACAATAAATGGTCTTAGTTTTTCACTCAGGGGCCTAGGAATAGTCAATCCATGGCTGTTGAGTTGATTCAGACTCATAGCAACCCTCCACTGGGTTTCCAAGATACTAAATCTTTATAGGAAGAGACAACCCACGATCTATCTTTCTCCCATGGATGACAGATGGTGGACTTAAACCACTGACCTTTTGGTTAGTAGTGCAACATGAAATGCAGTATGCCACCAGAGAGCCTTCGACATAGTAAAGTTTCTGATAAATTCCAGTAAATATTCTTATTGTTCAAGGAGAGTGTTATCAAACAAAACATGATATGGTTTCTATTTCCTTTCTAAGAGGATATTTTGGGGAATCATAAATCCTTATGCTCCACACTATTATCTCCCCTTTTCGGAGGTTAGATGTAAGGAGGAAGCTAGAAGATGCTCCACACATCAAATAAAATGAATTCTCATTTGCTGTTAGTTTTCATTTTAAAAGGTATTTGAAGAAATTTAATATAGCATCAAGTTCACTACTTTATAGAGATTTAAATCTAAACAAGATGGAAGTTTCTGAATTACTCTTGATATAAGCGATCAGGTCTTCTAATCAGCACAAAGCAAATGTGACTATCTGTGCTACTCTGCAGACAAAGCTAGCATGTTGTTGCTGTGCATAAAAGCAAAATTTAAAAAACCCAAAGAAACCTGGAAAGAATACAAGTGAAACAAATTTAAAAAAAACCAAACAAACCCTCACTGATTGTTGTCCAGTCACAACCAACTCATAGTTTGATCTTCCAGTGGGTTTTAAGAAGCTATAAATCATGTGGGAAGAAACTGTCCATTTTTCTCCTGTGGAGCTTGCTGGTGGATTTGAACCACCAGAGAAGCATTGCCTTTGAGTTAGCACCACAAGCCCCTACAGACCAGGCCACCAAAGCTTCCTATAAATGAACAGTAATAGAAAAATCCACTGGCATACGCCTATGTACAAACATTTACATGTTGTTGTTATGTACTGTTGAGTTGGAACCAATTCACGTCTGACTTTTCCAGTAATGAGTTTTCAGAGTCAGTAAATCACAGAGGAGACTGTCCATCTTTCTGCAAGGAGCAGCTGGTGGATTCGAACAGCATGCCTTCATATTGACAGCACAGCAGTATTTTGCTTGCATGTGATATCAATGATACTATTCAATAATCTCTGCATTCAGTTGGATCACCTTTCTTGGGTATGGGAACAAATATGGATCTCTTCCAATCTGTTGGCCAGACAGCTGTCCTACAAATTTCCTGGCATAGACTAGTGAGATGCATCCAAGGCTGCATCTGTTAATTGAAACAAGTCAATTGGTATCCCATTGATTCCAGGTGCTTTATTTTTTGCCAATGCCTTCAATAAAGCTTCTAATTCTTCCTTCATTACCACTGGCTCCTGTTCATATGGTATTTCATGAAATTTTTCAATGTCAATCAATTCTTTCTGATAGTGTGACTCTGTATATTCTCTCCATCTTCTTTTGAAGCTTGCTGGGTCATTCAATATATTGCCTATAGCATCTTTCAATATTGAGACACGAGGCTTAAATTTGTTTTTCAGTTCTTTCAATTTGAGAAATGCAGAGTGAGTCCTTCCCTTTTTTATCCTCCAATTCCAGCTCTCTGCACATTTTAATACTTTGTTTTGTCTTCCCAAGCTGCCCTTTGAAGTTATCTGTTCAGCTCTTTCACTTTGACATGTTTTTCTTTAGATCTGGTTTCTTGACGCTCCAGTGCAATCTTTAGAGACTCTTCTGACATCCACTTCAGTTTTTTCTTTCTCCTGTTTTTATAATGACCTTTTGCTTCCTTCATGGATAATACCCTTGATCTCACCCTACTACTCATCTAGTCTTCTATCACTGGTGTTCAATGCCTCAACCCTATTCTTAAGATGATCATGAAATTCAGATGGAATTCATTCAAGATCATATCTTAGTTCCTGTGGACTTACTTCAATTTTCTTTAGCCTCAATTTGACCTTGCATAGGAATAATTGATGATCTGACCCAGTCTGCCCTGGCCAAGTTTGACTGCTGATAAAGAACTTCAAGAATTTCTTCCACAAATGTAGTCAAATGGATTACTATTCAGCCCATCAGGTGAAATCCATGTGTAAAGTTGTCTTTTGGAAAAACTATTTGCAATGAATAAATCATTGTAAATACAAAATTCAATCATTCTATTTCCAGCTTCATTTCTATCACCAAGCCCATATTTTCTAACTACTGTTCCTTCTTCACTGTTTACTCCTTTTACAATTCCAGTCACCAATTATCATTAATGCATCCTGATTGAATGTTCGGTCAACTTTGGACTACAAAATGTGGTAAAAACTCTCAAATTCTTCCTTTTTGGTTCTAGCTGTATGAGCATATATTTAAATAATAGTCATGTTAACAGTATTCATTGTATCAATCACTCATAACATGAAGCACTTGTTGCAGACGATCAAGGAATGCAGCCTTTGGTATGGATTGCATCTCAAATCAGGAAAACAAAAATTCTTACCACTGGACCAATAGGCAGCATCATGAGGAATGGACAGGAGATTGAAACTGTCAACAGCTTCATCTTGCTTGGATCCACAGTTAACACTTTTGGTACGAGCAGTCAGGAAATAAGGAGATGCACTGCTCTGGGAAAATCTGCAGTTAGAGATCTTTCCAAATTATCAAGAAATGTCAATTTTAGGACTAAGGTGCATCTGATTCAGGCCATCACCTTTCCAATTACTAGCTATGCACCTGAGAGCTGGACAATGAATAAGGATGGCAGAAAAAGAACTGATGCCTTTGAGCGGTGGTGTTGGAGAAGGGCACTGAATGGATGGCCAAGAAAACAAACAGATATGTCTTGGAGAGGGTGCAGCCAAAGTGCTCTTTGGAGGCAAGAATGATGAAGTTTTGTTTCACATACTTTGCACTATTGCTAGGAGATGCTATTCCTTGGAGAGGGTCATGATGTTGAGATGGGTGGAGGGTTGGTGAAGAAGAGGAAGACCCTCAATGAGGTGGATTGATATGGTGACTGCTGCAATGCGCTCTTTTGTGTCAGGAAGTGTGAGGATGGTGCAGGATAGAACAGAGTTTAGATCTTTTGTTCACAGGGTTGCTATGAGTCATGCTTGGCTCAATGGCACCTAACAACAACAAAAACATCATAGTGGAATGCTGTAAAGTTTATGGAACTTCTTTTCATAAATTATCATTTAATTCATGCGCTTGGTTTTAGAATAAGGACACCAGTTTATAGAGGATAATTAAGTTATGTGGTTAAGAAGCTCTGTCATAGTAGTGCCTTACATGGTGCACTGCTAACAAAAATGTCAGTGATTCAAATCCACCAGCTGCTCCAACAGATTGAGGGATGGACAGTCTCCTCCCATAAATATTCACAGTCTAGAACACTTGACAGAAGGTCACTATGAGTCAGAAGAGATTCTACAGCAGTGGAATTCTTTTTCAAATTATATGGTTAGTGAGTAACTAAATGACATGGTAGAGAGCTCTGGTGGTGTAGTCAGTAGGGAGTTAGTCTGCTAACCCCAAAGTGTTGTTTCTCTTGCAACTGGAATCCAGCAGTGGCTTCAAGGCAGAGATGGACATCTCCCTTCATATGATGTACAACCTCTGAAAACTCGGGTGTGATGAAGGGTCATTTATGAGTCAATTCCGACTCAACGGCAATGAATTAGAAACTGAGGCTAGTTAGCAAGAGCTTGAAGCCACAGTCTTGATATCAACCACCAGGTTTTCCTCATCATCCCAAATGACTGCCACTCAAGAGTTCTTGTTACGAGAACAGAGTGCACAGAATGAAGGAGGCTCACCTAAGCCACTAGGGATTAAAATACACACTCCAGCTGAGAAAGAACAAGTCTTGAATAAAGAAGAACAATGATACAGCAGGTCCCACCGAGGATAGAAGCTTCAGCGCAGGGGAAAAACAGGTAATTTCACAAAGAAATGAGGCAGTTGGGCCACTGACAGGGAGCCTAGTTGGCACAGTGGTTAAACACTCAGTTGCTAACTGAAAGCCTGGCAATTTGAACCCACCAACTGCTCTGCGAGAGAAGAGACTTTGTAATTTGCTCTCAAAAAGTTTAGAACTAAACTATGAGGTGGTTTTCTTCTGTCCCACAGGATCACTGTGAGGTGGAATGAATTGAAGGCCCACAATAGGCCGTTCAGAACTTTAACTTCCAGAAAGAAGTGAGTGGCTTGATTTTGAGAACCTTATTGTTGTTGCTGTTGTTGTTGTCAGGTGTCGTCAAGTCAAGTACGACTCATAGTGACCCTATGAACAAGAACTGAATCCAGTCCTGTCCTGTGCCATCCTCACACTTCCTGACACACAAGAGCCCACTGCAGCAGTCAGAGCTCTAAAACAGAGCAGACTAGACATGGCTGCAATCACTATGGGAGCAGACAGCTAAATCTTGTTCCCACAGAGAAGCTGGTATACTTAAACGGCTTTCCTTTCAGTTAGTAGTCAGAAACCTTAACCACTGGGCCACCCTCGCTGTCTTCAGACATTAACTTGGCAGGATGTGGAAGATACACTGGGACAAAAGCATGTACAGAATCGGAATGAAGGCATGGGAACCCGTTACAATCCTTGTGTGTTAATTAAAAAATAACTTCTCTAGAACCCTGGAACAAGGAAGTGATAGTGAGAATGAATGTGGATGAAAAACTTAAGTAACACTCTGATGAAAGCCCCACAGAACAGTTCTAGTCTGTCAACACAGGGTGATCAAGAATCAGAGCTGCCTCAACAGCAGTGGGCTTGATTTTATGATTTGGATCATGGATAATCTGACAAATATTTACTGATGGGAGAAGTAGGAAATAAAAATGAGATGCAATTGGGCTTTATTACAAAACATCAGCCTGTGTTCAAAATGAGGAAGATGATGAGCAATCTGATGGACTTGCTCGTGATGCACCTGATTTGCAATTAAGGCTAACTATTGACAAAAAGAAGGTATTATAATTTTTAAAGGATCTTTTGATGGGATATTAGATACATTTTTAGTAAGTGCTATTCCCAAGTATAACCTGAAACCTAGTTAGTGAAAAGTTATGAGAAAACTTGCAGCCCTTGGACCTAATATAGAGCACCAGTAATCCAGACGAAGGCTAGACATCGCCCTCACTGGGACATTACTCTGCGGTGCCAATTGTAGTCCTCAGCTAGAAGGCTCCAGCACTAACCTAGGGCACTATCCTGTCATGCCACCACTGGCCTCAGATGGGCCCTGTGCCATGATCTTCATATACCTGATTTGCCGTTAGAGATACACTTGTCTGTCAGTGTCAGTATGTTGTATTGGGAGAACAATTTGCCTATTGCTAATTATTTTCTAGTTTAGGTGCACATATACTTGCTTATTTATAATTTACTCTATTAATTAGTACAGGGAACTCAGGTGGCTTACTGATAAGGAATTGTGCTGTCAATCTAAAGGCACATAGTTCAAATTCACCTGCTGCTCTGTAGGAGAAACATGTACAATCTCCTCTCATGAAATTTACTGTCTTTGAAAACCTGCTGGAGGATCAGCTATGAGTTGGTTCAACTCACTGCACAACAACAACAATTTACTAGTACAGTGCTTGACTGTCAGTTTGCTGTACTGTGGCAACTTGTAGATTGCTGTAATGTTGGAAGCTATACTACAATAGTATGAAATGCCAGCAGGGTCTCCAATGGTGGACAGGTTTCAGTAGAGCTCCCAGGTTAATATAGAGTAGGAAGCAGGATTGGCCATTCACTTCTGAAATACCAGGCCTCTGAGAACTCTTAGAGGAACTATGGGTAACTATAGTATTAGGAGTAGATACCAGATTAGAAGTCCATAAAAGTGAGGAGAGACAGCTGCAAACAACCTTCAATAATGGGAATGTGGAATGTATATACTATGTATGTAGGAAAACTAGAAGTTGTCAAAAATGAAATGGAACAAATGAACATTGACATTCTAGGTATTAGTGAGACAAGATGGGGTGGCACTGGCTGAAGCTCTGAACCACCAGAGAGGTGACACCAATGGGTTAACAGTATACCATCCTATGGACTATACCACTAGAACACCTAAAAGTCAGTAGAGGAGGGAGGTTATCTTAGTTATCTAAGAAATAACAGAAATACCAAACATCGACGGCTCTAATAAACAGAAATTTATCCTCGCACAGTTAAGAAGGCTAAAAGTCTGAATTCATGGTGCTGGCACTAAAGTAAGGCTTTCTCTCCCTGTTGGCTCTTGAGGAAAGTCCTTGCTTTCCTTCAATACTTACAGGAATGCCATTCCTTGTAGATGTATATGTGTCTTAGCATCAATCTTCTCCTGGGTCTAGAAGGTTCTTAAAGCTAAGACTCTGGGTCCAAAGGCACATTCAGCTTCCAGCTCTTCTTGGTGGTAGTTAAGTCCCTCCTTGTTTACAAGCCTCTCTCTTATTTCTTATACGGTGAAAGGTTTTGCATAAGCCAAGGAAACTCCTTTTACACCAGATCAGGACTGTGACTTGTGTAAAGAGCACTGCATCCCACCCTGATCCTGACTGGCTGACTATAAAGGAGCACATTACAGGGGAATGATAATATCATGGTCCAGCCAAGTTGATACACATTTGGGGGGTAGGGGGAGGCATAAAGGACAAGATTCAAACAATGACATTGATAACGTGGTTTTTAAAATTGAGTTTTTAGTACCTGTGAACAATGCAGGTGGTGAAGTCTAACAGGCAGCTGGAAATATAAACTGGAACCCTGAGGAGAAAAGAGAACATGAATGAATATCTTAGATTGTTAATTTTTGTACCAGGCTCTAGAACATTTAGCCAAGAATTTAATGTCATTCCAGTTCATCTTTTATATGAAGGAACTCATATAACACTGTCCTTTGAGAGTATTTCTACTTAATGTTGAGACAATTTCAGTACTTATCAGAGGAAGACCCTCAACCAGGTGGATTGGAACAATGACTACAGAAATGGGCTTCAGTGTGTCAGAGATTGTGAGGTTGACACAGGACAGAACAGGGTTCAGATCTGTTGTTCATTGGGTCTCTATGAGTCATAATGTACTCAACAGCACCTAACAACAATAAAGAAAATGACTAAATATAATCAACACTAAAATATAAAATCTCCAAGTTATTACACACAGACACACAACCCTCCCCATTAACTTTTCTGCCTAATAGAAACAGGACTGTAGGAGGAATAAGTAAACAGAATTAGAAGCAATCAAAGATATGTTTTTGAAATTGCTTCCAGTTTCATTAATATATATATATATATATTTTTTCTCTTTGTCTTCTTGACTGTAACTGCGAACTCTAACAAAATATGTAAGGATATACTTTCCAATTCACTATATTGCGAAAAGGCTGTTACTTCTCCCAAATAAACATGAATATGTGCTCTAAACTTCCTGGTTGTAGAAACAGTGAACATATTTAGCTTATCAACAGGGTTAAAAGAAACAGAAAGGAATTTCAGATGAGGTATACGTTTGTATTTTTGTAAATATAAATATCTCTGCTACCACTGACAGATTTGGAAAATGCATCCTTGGGGAATCTAGTTCTGAAGAACTATTGCTATTTGATTTCCTCTCACCCCTTACAGAATATATCTCCTTCTAATTTACTGCACTTAACTGACTTGACCTATTATGTGCTTTCACCCACTAGGCTGTCATCTCCAGGAGCACAGGGCTTTTATCTGGAGGGTTCCCTGACACATTCCCACCACTCAGACCAAAGAGTAGGGGATTAGTAAAAGGCACCCCCCCACACACACCCCTTATTTTAGTAAATAAATCAAAGTCTCATGATATTACACTTTAAGAACTCAACATGTCTTTTTAATTAGTACTCACACTGCAATTTAATTTCTAATCATGATTTCCATTTCTATACTCCAAAGAAATTCTTTCAGGACCTATACAGTGGTGGGATCCTGCAGGGCACGGGAGGGTACAGCAAGTAGCATGGAGAAGTGTCAAAGGTTCTCGGCTTCTCCAGGTCATTTCTCTCGGGCTCTGCACGAGGAGGAATTACACAGATCCTTCTCTTGCCCAAACTATTCTGACTTCTGGTTTCTGTATTCTCAGTTTCTGTTTGCAGTATCTGTTTCAGCCCAGGCTCCTATCTGGTATTTCTGATTCAAAGTTGTTGTTGTTGATTGCCATCCACGACTCATAGAGACTCCATTCACAAAAGGCCTGAAGCCCTTCCACAACCATCACCATTTATCTAAGTTCACAGAGCTTCCTGAGGCATGCTGCTTAGGAAGTGAATGAGTTTAAATTCTGTTAATCATTGCTTGACACTTGATTCATTCTGGGTGGGGGATGTTAAACCCAGAGAATGGTCTGAATTTGTATCTTTATTCACATCAGAGTTTAACAATTTAAAATTACAAGACCTGTTTTGGACAGGGAGCTCTGGTGGCTTACAGTAAGAAGATGCACTGCAATCTCAAAGGCATGTGGTTTAAATCCACCAACTGCTCTGCTGGGGAAAGATGGACAATCTCCTCCTGTGTGATTTACTGCCTCTGAAAACCCATTGGAGGGTCAGCTATGGGTCGATTCCAAACTCTACAGTACTCAACAACAATATTTTGGACTATTGTCCAATCAAGGCTTTTTGCCCTTCCCTGTCTTTTTATAAAATCTAATCATTTTCTCACTAACCTGTCTGATGGGAGCAGGCCTAGTGCAGCAGTGGTTAAAGAATTTCAGCAGCTAATCAAAAGGTTAGTGGTTCAAACCTGCCAGCTACTCTGCAAGAGAAAAGCAGTCTATGCCTGGAAAGATTTACAGCCTTGCAAACCCAATGGGGACAGTTCTATTCTGTCCTACAAGGTCACCATGAGTAGGAGTCAACTCAATGACAGTATACTTTAAGCTTGATTGTGTCTGATGGGATAACCAGAGTGACCACTTGCATTCAATCTGATCAACTGGACTTAGTATGCATTGTTATCCATCCAAATCCAAATGTGACTATTCATATGTTTTAAATTTATATTAAGAATGATAACAAAAAATTTCAACCTTGGATGCAGAAGCATTCAAGTAAGTTTATGTTCCTTTGTAATCAGTATTTCTTTTTGATGGCTGAATAGGTTAGTCAAAACCATTGTGCTTTTGCTCTTTATGTGAAAATTAAGTCAGTATATAACCTAGGACCTGACTTTTAAAATCATCAAATCAGGTCTAATTTAATTCACAGGCCAATAATTCCAAACATATCAGTTGTATCAGCAAGGCAGTTTTTAGAAAGTCTCTCGTCACCTGCACAGAAGACGATTCACTTGACAGCCCTCCTTTTTCGGGCAATGACTCAAATCAGCTAGACTGAAAATAAATCTAAAGGGTACACAGCTGTCAGGCAGCACCAGTAACCCTGTAAGCAGCAACTTGATTCATTTTTGCCCAATTGTATGACTGGTTCTGTAAACAGGATTAAAATCCAACAAATGTATTTTTCTCCCACTGTGAAGAGAAAGCATTTCAGTGTCAGTCAAATGGAACCCCAGTCATTAAAAAAGTAATCCAAATTACCCCAAAAAGCAACTGAATTTTTCCTGGGAAGGGGTTATTGGACTGTTTACCATTACAGGAATGGTAAACTGCACAATCTCTTGATTTTTATTTAATAGGAAACAGATATTTAAATTCAATGATCTCTGCGAACCAATTACAAAACCCTGAGCTCTAAAATGTTATAAAATAAGGTTTTATCAGGAAAAATGGTCATCCAAGTTTGAGGGACAGGCATAGACTGGGCTCCTGATTATGTCTATTATTGTTGTTGTTGTTGTTATGTGCTGTCGAGTTGCTTGTGACTCATAGCGACCTATGTACAACAGCCCTAAACTCTGCTCTGTCCTGTGCCAATCGCACTGTCTCTGACACTCGCATCCCGATTAACCCAGTCACTGAATCAATCCACCTCATAGAAGGCCTTCCCCTCCTGCGCTGTCCCTTCACCCTCCCAAGCATGATGTCCTTCTCCAAGGACTGGTCTCTCCTTACAACATGTCCAAAGTACGTTAGACGGAGCCTCAGAATCCTTACCTCCAAGGAGCCACCCAGTTTAACCCTTTCCAGGATGAGTCTGTTTGTTTTCCTAGCAGTCCATGGTACTCTCAATACTTTTCTCCAGCACCACAGCTCAAAGGCATCAATTCTCCTTCTATCCTCCTTGGTCATTGTCCAACTCTCTGATGCATAACAAGTGATTGCGAAGACCATGGCCTGTATCAGACGCACCTTAGTCTCCAGAGAGACACCATTGCTCTTCAGTACTTTGGAGAGGTCCCTAACAGCAGACTTTCCCAAGGCAATACGCCTTTTAATTTCCTGGCTACTCGTGTCAAGAGTGTTGATTGGAAGCAAACTAAAGCTGTGAACAATCTCAATCTCTTTACCATCAATCCTGATGCTGCTAATTGGTCCAGTGGTGAGAATCTTTGTCTTCTTGACATTGAGTCTCAATCCATATTGGAGACTGCAGTCCTTGACCTTCTGCAGCAGGTGCTTCTGGTCCTCCTAAGTTTCAGCAAGCAGGGTTGTGTCATCTGCATAATGCAGATTGTTCATAGATAGTCCACCAATCTTGACCCCACATTTCTCCTCAAAGAGCCCAGCCTCCCGGATAATCTGTTATGCATACAGGTTGAAAAGGTATGGAGATAGGACGCATCCCTGGTGTACACTCTTCCCAATTTTGAACCATGCAGTGTTCCCTTGCTCTTTTCTGACTACTGCCTCCTAGTCCACATATAGGTTTTGCATTAGAACAATCAAGTGTTCTGGGATTCCCATTCTTCTCAGAGTCAGCCACAGTTTGTTATGGTCCACAAAGTCAAATGCCTTTGAATAGTCAGTGAAACACAGATAGACATTCCTCTGGTATTCCCTGCTTTCAGCTGTCAGATGTCTATTATAGGTAACTTAATTCTTTTCCCTGCATTACTTAATTATTATTTCAACATTTTTCTTACAGAGAACTTAGAAAAAATACGCAGTAGTACAGAGAATGGTACAACAAACTTGACATATCCACACTGTTTTAACAGTGACAATCCCCATCTCCCATTAAACTATTTGAAGCAAACCCCAGATAACATACAATCTGTAAATATTTCAGTATGCTATCTGTAAAAGATAAGAAGCCTTTAAAAATATACAATATTAGGGGAGCTTTGGTGGCCTAGTGGTAAGGAGCTGCAACTACAATCCCAGAGGCTCACGGTTCGAATCCACCAGATGCTCTGCCAAGGAAGGAGGGACAATCTCCTCCTGTACCAGTCAGATCTGATTTGACGGTACACTCACACAAAAACAATAAAATTTAAAAAAATATATACAATATTAAAGTCATATATAGTGGTGCTGGTAGATATTTAACATGCAGTTCTCTGGGGGTTGGGAACTGAGTTGTTGTTATTGGGCACTAGTGAGTCATTCTGACTCAGAGTGACTCCAAGTGACCCCGCTGAGTCTTTTAGGCTGCAATATCTTTGGGATAGTTGACTTTTTGCTTGCAGAGCTGTTGGAGGATTTGAAGTGTCTTTTGGTTAGCAGTTGAGGTCCTGATTTGTAATTCTGGTAAAGACCTGTGTAAACACCCCACATGGCAGCTTTCAATCTCTACATGTGATGTCACTGAATGTGGAATTATAGAGAAATGTTTGGTACACATTACACAGTACTTCCACTATGCAGATACATTAGACACAAGCGACCCAAAGAGTGTAGATAATAGCAAATTATAGTCAGATAATTAGGAAGTGACAAGTTTTGAGTATTATATTTGCTTTTAACATTTTAATTGTAAGTTTATATAATTTATATATGTTTAGTGATTGGGCATAATAACTAGTTTACAAGATTGCTGAAAATTGAACAATTGTCCCTTGTTGCTCTCTGTGTGCCAACTCAACACTGAATCACACCTAAAAATAAACAATTTCTTTATTAGTGATGATTGCATAATATGGTGAGTGTAACTGATGTCACTATACTGTATATCTGAAAAATGGTGAATAGAAATGTTATGTTACATGTGTTTTTACACAATAAAATATTTAATGAAAAACCCCAATTTTAATAGTATTAAGTACCTAAATTTCTCTGATGTATCTTTTTCTCTCCTTAGCAGCAATAAAAACATTTTAAACAGAAAGAGGAAACTTTGCTTTAGAGAGCCACACCAAAGTGCTGGGTCTTCTAAACGGTTCATTGCTGCTTTCTGTGTATAATTTAGCCTGCTGCTAATAAACTAATTCCAGGTTAAATTATTTGCCATTATGAACATAGCCCTTCCCATTACTGAGCAATCACTGTAATGTTTTCACATTTCTTTTGCTCCCAATTCTCAAGCTTTCAAAAAAAAACAAAAAACTACAAAGAGAAGAACAGAACTTCAAGATCCTCTAGAAGGGGAATCTAGAAAGGGAGTCCTTTCCATCTAGATAACCATAAGTAGATGAAGTATTTTAAGAGGAAGAAAAACGCTAAAAATTGGTGAGATGGTATTCTTCTGTGCCTGATATGTCCCACCACTGCTACTTGGTTTATAAATAACCTTAAAGCAAGATGTCTAAATCTGAGTATGATGCATAAGATAGGCGAAAAAGCCTCAGCAGATTGTGAAAAGGAGCTTCTACCTCTGTGAGGAGAGCACCATTCTGAATGGCAGTATCACCTTGACCTCATAGTCAAGTAAAACTCAAAACCAAGCTATGCACCAGTATCAGAATGCACCCAGACTACATGAAGTTCACTCATAAATACCCATATACTACCAAATCTGGTCCCAAACTGCCTTTCCAGTATTACTTCCCACTATGTTGTTGTTACGTGCCGCTGAGTCAGTTCTAACTCTAGAGACCACATGTACAACAAAATTAATCATTGTTCTGTCTTGTGCAATCCCCACAAGCTGTGCTATATTAGAACCCACTATTGCAGTCACTGTCAATCCATCTTGGTGAAGGTTTTTCTCTCTTTCATGATCCTCTACCAAGAATGATATTCTTTTCCAGGGATTAGTCCCTCCCAAAAAAATGTTTGTGGTATATAAGATGAAGTATCTATCACCTTCCTCACTTCTAAAGAAAAAACTCATTGAACCTTGAAACACACTGTTGTTGTTTTTACGTGCCTTTGAGAACCAATTGACAGCTGAACCTCCAGCAGGTTTCCAAAAGCTGAAAATTGCACAGAAGCAGAGCTTCTGGTGGATCCAAACTACCTTCCTTTGGGTTGGTCTTTATCCACTAGGACATCAGAGCGTGGAAAAAACCATAAGGTGCCACCTTAATTTTATTAGTCATTTTGAAAAAGTTCAAATATATGCTAACACATAAATAATACTTTAAAGAACAACCAAACTTACAACAATTGTACTCTCTTGTTACTTAACAATATAATTAGGTTCCAAAGACCACAGTACTATGTAAAAATTAGCATAATACAAAAATGAAGGGCAATCTCAACAGATTATTGTGGATTCCATGGAATCATTCCATTGACTGATTCTGAACCATTCATTACAGAACTTCCACACCTCTGAGAATCATGGGCCAGCTAGGTTTACATGAAACTTTAACCATCACAGACAGCAATTACTTTTGCCTCATACCTACCTCTGTGTTCATAAATGCCAGGCCAATGTTATAAGTGACATCCACTTCCTAAACAGCATCCCTCTGGGAACTCTACGAACTTCAATAAATGATGATAGTTATAGAAAGGCTTCTTCAGGCCTTTTGTCCATAGAGTCGCTATGAGTCATGCTTGACTCAATGGCAATCAACAACTTACATATATCAATGTGCAAAATGGTGAGAGAGTATGCTTTTTACTATTGTTGTAAATGCAAAATGATGGAACATAGGAGAGCTAATTAGTAAAGAGAGGGTGTAATAAGTTAGATCTCAAAAATTTCCAGATTATTTTGAAGCACATTCTTAACTGTACTCATTTCATCTATACAGCATACATTCTTTCCTATATACCTATCCTCAAACATTTCCATTCCATCTTGCTTCTTCACTTTTCCAAGTTCTAGCTAATCCTGCAAAGCTCAACTCAGGACCCATCTCCTACATATTTTCTACTGAACTTGTCACTTGGTTGTATGTCTACACAATGTATGGACATCTCTCTCAGGGTTGCCTTGTAGTTTATTACTTTATGCGTGGTAGTGTTAGCTTAATAGTTGCCTTTTCTAGCATTTATTTTAGTTCCCTCTGGTCTCCAGTTACCTTAATTGCAGACACATGGTCTTGCAAATTATCAACAGCTGTGGAACTAGAATAAGAGAATGCTTCTCACTGAGCAGCAAGACCTGAGGGGGACTGGAGCAAGACCCTAGTGAAAATGAGACCCACCCTAGTGGTGGAGAGATTGTGGTATTACTGTGGAGACTCTGGCCAGAGGTAACCTGAGGCTTCCTACATTTGTGCTGGCCACAATTAATGTTCTTGTTTGCCAGATGATTGAAAGTGTTGCCTTATGACTGCTCTGAGGCAAACCTTGCTGGGTGATTGAGGAAACCAGACGCTTCCTGAATTTATATTGCTGAATTGAAACTAGGACTTTTACTAATTAAGGAATTATGTCTTGTTAATCTGGCTTGGAACTGCTGGAATCCAGGTCTTGTACTGGGTGATATTCTTCATCTCTCGCACTCCCCAAGATATTTCCCTAATAAACCTCCTTCTTGGTACAGCAAGTATTAGTAAAAATCTGTGACTCAACAAAGAATATCAAACCCAGTAATTACCAGACATAAGTGCAGGAGCTTGGAGAATAGTGTATCTGACCTAGCAGCTGCTATGGATATAAATGATGGAGAAAGTTTCTCTTTATGAAGAGGGTCAAAGTCAGACTTGGCCATCCCCATGTTGCATCTACTATCTAGATAACTGGTGTCAGAAGAAATGAGATTAGTGGTTCCAGCCTCAGGGAAACATGGTTTGGTTTTGTTAATGTGGGGCATGGGAAGATGTACAGTGAAAATGCTTATTGTTTATTTTTATAAAGGGGTGGAGACAACCCAAAAGGTTCCTTTTGCTTCTACTAAGATGGAAAGAAAAATTGAAAAGTTGCTTTATGGCCCAAGACAAAAAAGGGTAGAGACTGAAGTTGAAACTGTTAATTCATTGAAAGGTTTATGTGTTACGGTTTTTATTTAACTTTATGACTACTGCTTTCTCCGGCTTTCTGTTCATATAGTATAATTAAGATCTATTGTAAACATTATTAAGGGGTTTTTTTTGTTGTTGATTTAAACTATACTCGATTTTGTTAACTTGAGACAGATTGTGAATAATAAAACATAGTTAATGGATACTGATGTAACTGTAGAGGAAAAATGTAAGCCAGTTGGATATTATTTGGGTATTTTAAAAGGAAAAACTTGTCCTAGAAGAATGCTGGTTGTAAATAGTAGAATTTGGTACAGAGGACAAAGCTTAACTTAACGATTAAGCCACACTCAGTACTCTGAGGAGATTTCTATTTGAAAGAATACAAATAGAAAAAGAGACACTTTGCCAATAAACAAAGGAAAGATAAAACTTAAGAAGAATAATCTTAACTAATGATGACCACACAGATCTACTTGATGTGAAGAAAGGAGACACATCAGAACTCCCTTTCCAGGACTTTTTTTTCTTTTCTTTTTTTTTTTTCTTCTTTTTCCTTTCCAGGACTTTAAAGGAAGCTGGTGAGTATGCTCAACTCGCAGTGACCACCTAGGTCCACTTGATTTGTGAAAGTAGGAGATAGGCAGTAATGAAAATAGGCTGAGTTTGCACATGTTCCTGCAGCACTGTCCACCTAGTATGATGAATGGATAAATGAAGAAAGGTTGCTAGTTTGTGGAGCAGGGAGTCCTAAGGATTCTCAATGTGTTCCCTTGGTCCATGTGGGGTTGGGGTTCAGTGTGGGACTAGCCAGTCTGAGACACAAGAAGAACTGTGGACTCCTGAGTTTGCAGCCAATGTCTAGATGGACCTAGCTACAGATGGCTTAGGGATGCATTGATTGGAACCCAATCTGACAAAGAGAAAATGTTTCATTTTGAGAGCTAGTGTTGATTACTGTTACCTGATGGTTTGTTCTGGACTGGACCTTTGTTTTTAGATGAGGATGTTCAAAGTTTCAACTGTAATAGAAGATTATTTGGAGAAAATGACACGGAGTTTTTTTAGAGTACTGGTTTGGTGTTGTTTTTGTGTACCAAACAACTATATATGACCCACAGTTGACCCGCCGATGGGTTTTCAGGGACAGTTAATCACGAGAGGAATCTGTCTATCCTCCCATGGAGCAGCAGGTGGTCTCGAGTCACACATGCCTTTGGTTTGCAGCATAGCTTCTTAACACTAGGCCACCACAGCTCTTTACTGGTTTGACAGGACCAGAAAAAGAAGAAATTGACTATTTAAAATGAGGGTATTAAGACATAACAAGTGAAGAAGCTGACTTACATATTTCGCTAAACATATATAATGCTAAAGGAAAGGCTGATATTTTAGATAATGAGAAATAAAGGCTAGAAAAGCTAGGGAGTGGGTTGTGGTGTTAGCTTTCCTAGCCATTATGTTATTTCCCTCTGGTCTTCAGCTACCTTAATTACAAGCACATGGTCTTGAAAATCATCCATCAACTGCTGTGGGACTAGGGTAAGAGAAAGTGCTTTCCATACCAGCAGCAAGACATGAGGGGGGTCTAGAGCAAGACCCTGGTGAAAGCGAGACCAAAGAGAGACTGGTGAGAGCAAGACTCCAGTGAAAGTGAGATCCTACCAACACTGATGGTAGAGAGACTACGGATTGTGGTGGATAAAATGGCAAGGTGTAACCAGAGTTCTTTTTGGATGATGGAAAGAAAAGATGACTATAGAACTGAAGCCAGAGACTCAACTAATTGAGAAATTGTGCCTTGGGACTACTACGCTAAAACCTGGATTTACATTGTGAGATATCCTTTGACCTTCTCAATCCCCAATCTATTTCCCTAATAAACTCCACTCTTGGTACCACAACTGTAAGCAGAGTCTAGGAGTCAACAATGAGCATCAAAAACCCAGTGACTAGTGAGAACAGACACATGAGCATGAGGGGAGGAGGTGACATGTCTGACCTAGCAGCTATCTATTTGCTGCTGTGAATATTATTGATAGTAGAAGGTACCCTTTATGAAGTGGGTAGAAGTCAGGCTTGGCCATTTGCACCTTGCATCTGCTCTCTAGACAGCTGTATACACACAATGTCATCACCATAGAAAACAATACTACTCTCACTATACACATAATACAATCATAAATACTCAGTAAGGGAAAAGCTAAAGAATTGCTACTAAGTTATAGGAAATTTACTAAAATTTGGTACCATAATTTTACAGAGCATATTGACCAAACGTCTACTGTATAAAGTGTTTCATAGCACAGGTTAGGGCATATAGTGTGACAAGGTGTAAAAACACGGCGCATGGAATTCTACAGTATCAATTCTTTTTCTAAGTCCTTTATTTATTATCTTGGATAAACCGCATAACTCTAGACTGACTCATCTTGTAAAATAGGAATTAATGCTAGCCCATCCTTCCTTCTTCATTGGGTTGTCAGAATCAAATGCAATTATATATTAAAACATGCTTTGTAAACTGATAATAAGCTTTTTCGATGCACTCCATTACCTGCAAGTACAAACAGTATTGGCCAAATGATTAGAAAACAAGGAAGTTAGCTCATTGCCTTGGATTCTGAATATATGAGAAATAATTGAAACTCAACAGAAAAAAAATAATACGAATTTAACAGTCAGACTGAATTCAGATCCAACAGACTGAATGAACATGATGAAGACTCTGTGAGCACGCCTACAGTTCTGAAATAATTAAGACATACTGAGGAGAGTCCCCAAAAAGAGACTGCAAAGTAAACCAGGTATATTCTTATGCTTGTAAGAAAATTATTTCTTAAATAACTAGATGAAAAAGCAAATCTGATTCCCTCTTTGGGGAAAAAGCCCCCACAATCTATAGAATTATTCAATGAAATGCCTATCATTCTGAGTTTATGCTCTCCTGTGACAATCTCACCCCTTTGACTTTTCAATTTTGCATTCTACTTTGTCAAAGAACAATAAAGGGGCCAAACTCACTCAGCATTTCTTAAGCTCAAGGAACTGAAGAGGAAATTCAAGCCTCGACACAAAAGAATTTAATGAAACAACATATGAGCAAGAGCCTATGGTGATGAAGGAAGAAGTTCAGACTGCTTTGAAAGAGAACTGGCTAAAAATAAGGCCCCAGGAATTGATGGTATATCAACTGACACATTTAACTAACATGCTGCTCTGGACATGCTCACCAAGTTGTGCCAAGAAATCTGGAGAACAACCACGTGGCCAACTGACTAGAAGAGATCTATATTTGTTCCCATTCCAAAGAAAGGTGATTCCACAGAGTGAGGAAATTATCGAACAATATCATTAATATCACATGCAAGCAAGATTCTGCTGAAGATTATCCAAAAGCGAATGGAACAGCACATCAACAGAGAACTACCACATATGTGGGCATTGTTTAACAATATCATTAATATCACATGCAAGCAAGATTCTGCTGAAGATTATCCAAAAGCGAATGGAACAGCACATCAACAGAGAACTACCAGAAGTCCAGGCTGGGTTTAGAAGGGGTCGTGGTACTAGGGATATTGTAGCTAATGTTAGATGGATCTTGGCTGAAAGCAAGTAGTACCAGAAGAATGTCTATCTTTGTTTAATTGATTACACAAAGGCATTTGACTGTGTAGGTCATAACAAACTGTGGCTGACTCTGAGAAGCATGGGAATCCCAGAATACTTGATTATGCTAATTGAGAAACCTATACTTGGA
Source organism: Elephantulus edwardii (assembly GCF_000299155.1). Taxonomy (NCBI): domain Eukaryota; kingdom Metazoa; phylum Chordata; class Mammalia; order Macroscelidea; family Macroscelididae; genus Elephantulus; species Elephantulus edwardii. The sequence goes on along the minus strand of NW_006399992.1, from coordinate 266,794 downwards.
CCAGGAACAAGTTGTCAGAACACAGCAGGGAAACACTGCATGGTTCAAAATTGGCCAGGGTGTACACGCTGTGCTGTATACTGTCTCCATACCTTTTCAATCTTTATGCAGAACAGATTATCCGGGAGGCTGAGCTTTATGAGGAGAAATGTGGCATCAGGATTGGAGGAAGAGTCATCAACAATATGTGTTACGCAGATGACACAAGTCTGCTTGCTGAAATGAAACTGAGGAGGACCTGAAGCGCTTGCTGTAGAACATCAGGGACTGCAGTCTTCAGTATGGTTTGAGGCTCAATATCAAGAAAACAAAGATTCTCACCACTGGGCCGATTAGCAGCATCATAATGGATGGTGAAGAGATTGAGATTGTTCACAGTTTTGGTTTGCTTGGTTCCACAGTCAACACTCTTGGCACCAGAAGCCAGGAAATTAAAAGATGTATTGCGATGGGAAAGTCTGTGGTTAGAGACCTATCTAAAGTACTGAAGTGCAAAGATGTCAGCCTGGAGACTAAGGTGTGTCTGATACATGCCATGGTTTTTGTAATCACTTGCTATGCATCAGAGTGCTGGGATTATAGGAGGAAGACTGATGCTTTTGAGCTGTGGTGCTGGAGATGAGTATTGAATATACCATGGACTGCTAAGAAAACCAACAGGTTTGTCCTGGAGAAGGTGAAGCTGGGCTGCTCCTTGGAGACAAGGATCCTGAAGCTTCATCTGACATACTTTGGACATGTTTCAAGGAGGGACCAGCCCTTGGAGAGGGACATCATGCTTGGGGGGGGGGGGTGTGGAGGGACAGCGCAGGAGATGAAGACCCTCAATGAGATGGATTGATTCGGTGACTGGAGTAATGGGGGGTAGGTGTGTCAGAGATAGTGAGATTGGCACAGGATAGGGCAGAGTTCAGGTCTGTTGTACACAGGGTCACTATGAGTTGCTGGCGACTCAATGGCACTTAACACCACCACCACCACCACCACATTTTCTCATATCATGTTGACTACAACTTAAGGTACTATGATACTGAGATCTCTTCTTTCTCCAAAACAAAAAGAGAAGAGGTGGCCCTATCCACAAAATGCTATTCTACAAACCACATTGGCATCCTCTGAAGGATCTGCAAATAGATTTGGTCTATTTATGCCTTGCTCTAGAACAGTATTATACATTTTGTCACAAGTAAGTAAAAAAATCAGAGGCTAGATAAACAGCTCATATTTATAAATTCTAATAATGTAGGTCAACATAGAGGAAAAAAGAGTTTTCCCAACACCAGACATTTTTAAAACTTAGTGATTGTCAGTAAAAACAACAGCTGCAAAGCCTGGTAAATCCAAATGAAATTATTAGGTTAAAATCACAGAAATACACATCGTGAACATTGCAAAAGTACCAGCACATCAACAACAATGTACCAAAACAGAATCTCATTAGGGAAGAAAACACTTTATTTGGAAAGAGCTTTTTTGTAAGTCTTCACCAAGTATAACGTCTCTGAAGATTTCAATGGGGAGGAAAAATACAATTAGAGTCAAAAGGATAAACTACAGAGCAATGCTTTCCTTCACTCTCGCACTGCTCATCAAACTCCCACTGCACACACCAGGTAACTCCATGAATCTGCATCATTGTGCATCTAACAAAGATTTTAAAGATCATACTTTTAAAAAAATGAGATAATATTAGAATACATGTTTTCATTCACATTAAGCTTAATGGATCACTGATTTAGTAATCTTCTTTAACAAGAAAAAAAAGAAACACCAAAGGAGCTCTAAGACATCTAAAATAAAAAGAGGATTTACACTATTTGACTTTGAATTATGGTACTGGTAAAGAATACTGATCACCAAAATAATAACAACAAAAATTGTCTTCGAAGAAAGGTAGTCAGACCATTCCACCTGTTGTTCATAGGGTTGCTAGGATTCATAGTCAACTCAATGGCACCTAACAACAACATTAGGAGGGAGGGTTATTCCCTAAGGGACATTGTGCTTGGGGAAAAAAACAACAACAAAAATGTTAAGCAAAGGAGAGGAAGACTTTCAACAAGGGAGAGTGACACATTAGTTGAAACAACAGGCTCAAGATAGCAACAACTGTGATGGTGCAGGACTTGGTTGTGGTTCCTTCTGTTGTACACAGGGTCACCATGAGACAGAGCCACCTGAATGGCACCTAGCAACAATACTAGCTTTATGTTATTTTGAGTATTCTTATCCATAATGACCAATTAGCATGAAAGACTGCTCCAGGTCTATGTCTATGCTCCAGGTCTAAGTCTATATTCTTCAAAATATGCCTTAAAATATGAAAGTCACAGTTTTATTTCTTTTTAAACGCACCTATTTGCTGAATATTGCTGAATCTTTAATCATGTAAACCTGAACAAGTTCCCAGCTATAAAGAATATTTAGCAGTTTTTCTGACTTGGTCCTGAGATAGCTTTTATTTATCTTAATTTGCCTGTAATGCTCCTATTACATCAACAACTATAAAACAAGAAAACTCCTAAACCCACTGTCATCGAGTCAGTTCTGGCTCACCGTGGCCCTCCATCAGGCTTCCATCATGAGATGGAAATCAAGAGAAGACTCTTCCTGATGGAGCAGCTGGGAGAGTCACACTGCTGAATTTTTGGCAATTACATACTATACTATCAGGACTCCTTACATCAATAATAGACCTAATTTTTCAGCATTAAGTTGACAGTTGTTACATGATGTCAAGTCACCTACAACTCATAGCGATCTTATGTACAACAGCCATAACCCTGCTCTGTCCTGTGCCAGTCTGTCTCCGACACACCCACCCCCATCACACTTGTCACTGAATTGAGCCACCTCATAGAGCGTCTTCCTCTCCACCCTCCCAAGCATGATGTCCCGTTCCAAGGACTGGTCCTTCCTTGCAACATGTCCAAAGTATGTCAGACGAAACCTCAGAATCCTTGCCTCCAAGGAGCAGCCTGGTTTAACCCTCTCCAGGATGAATGTTCGTTTTCATAGTAGTCCATGGTACCCTCAATACTCTCCTCCAGCACCACAGCTCAAAGGCATCAATTCTCCTTCTATCTTCCCTAGTCATTGTCCAACTCTCAGATGCATAACAAGTGATTGCAAAGACCATGGACTGTATCAGATGCAACTGAGTGTCCAGAGTGACACCATTGCTCTTCAGTACTTTGGACAGGTCTCTAACAGCAGACTTTCCCATCGCAATACGTCTTTTAGTTTCCTGGCTGGCTGTTGCCAAGAGTGTTGACTGTGGAGCCAAGCAAACTAAAGTTGTGAACAATCTCAATCTCTTCACCATCCATCCTGATGCTGCCAATTGGTCCAGTGGTGAGAATCATTGTCTTCTTGATATTGAGCCTCAATCTACATTGATGGCTGTATATTGAAGTCCTTGACCCTCTGCAGCAAGTACTTCAGGTCCTCCTCAGTTTCAGCAAGCAGGGTTTTATCATCTGCATAACGCAGCCTGTTGATAAATCTTCCACCAATCCTGACGCCACACTTCTCCTCTTAGAGCCCTGCTTCCCAGGTAATCTGTTCTGCATACAGGTTGAAAAGATATGGAGATAGGACACATCCCTGTTGTACACCCTTTTCACTTTTGAACCATGCAGTGTTTCCTTGCTCTGTTCTGATGACTGCCTCTTGGTCCAAATACAGGTTTCACATTTGCACAATCAAGTGTTCTGAGATTCCTTCTCAGAGTCAGCCACAGTTTGTTATGATACACACAGTCAAAGGCCTTTACATAATCAATGAAACACAGACATTCTTTTGGTATTCCCTGCTTTCAGCTAAGATCATCTAACTTTAGCTACAATATCCCTAGTACCACGACCCCTTCTAAACCCAGCCTGGACTTCTGGCAGTTCTCTGCTGATGTGCTGTTCCAGTAATTTTTGGATAATCTTCAGTAGAATCTTGCTTGCATATGAAATCAATGATATTGTTCTATAGTTTTCACACTCAGTTGGGTCACCTTTCTTTGGAATGAGAACAAACAGAGATCTCTTCAAGTCAGTTGGCCAAGTGGTGTTCTCCAGATTTCTTGGCACAAGTTGGTGAGCACATCCAGGGCAGCATCTGTTAGCTGAAACATGTCAATTGGTATACCATCTATTCCTGGGGCCTTATTTTTTGCCATTTCCTTCAAAGCAGTCTGAACTTCTTCCTTCATCACCATAGGCTCTTGCTTATATGTTGTTTCATTAAATTCTTCTGTGTCTGCTAATTCCTTTTGATATAGTGACTCAGTATATTCTTTCCATCTTCTTTTAATACTTCCTGGATCATTTAATATTTTGCCTAAAGCATCCTTGATTATAGCAACTCAAGGTTTGAATTTGTTCTTCAGTTCCTTGAGCTTAAGACATTCTGAGTGAAAATACATTTTATAAGAAACATAAACATAAACCCACGTTATACACGTGGATTTCACCGGATGGTATGAATAGGAATCAGATTGATTACACATCTGCCAAAAGAACTGCTGGAGAAGCTCAATATCAGCTGTGAAAACTAGGCCAGGAGCTGATTGTGAAAGAGACCACCAACTACTCATATGCAAGTTCAAGCTGAAGCTGAGGAAAATTGAACTGAATCCACAGGAACTAAAATAGGACTTTGAGTCTATCCCACCTGAATTTCAGAACCATCTCAAGAACAGGTTTGAGGCCTTGAACACTAATGAGTGAAGACCAAATGAGTTGTGGGAGGATATCAAAGGTATCATCCAGGAAGAGTGCAAACAGTCACTGCAAAGACAGAAGAGGAAAAAAAAGATCAAAATGGATGTCAGAAGAAACTCTGAATATTGCACTAGAGTGCAGAGAAGCCAAAGCAGAAGGAAGAATTCAAGATACTAAAGAGCTGAATAGAAGATTCCAAAAGGTAGCATGGGATGAAAAGGAAAATATTACAATGAAATGTGCAAGGAGCTGGAGTCAGAAAATCAAAAGGGTCGAACTCGCTCAGCATTTCTTAAGCTCAAGGAACAACCCAAAAGTCAGTGACTTAAACTTACCAGCTGTTCTGTGGGAGAAAGATGAAAAATCTCCTTGCCTCTGAAAACTTGATAGAGATTCAGCTCTGAGTTAAATCCAGCTCAACAGTAATAGGCTCCACGGCATTTCAATTGTACTATTCCTGAGGACAAAGCTACGTGGTTGGTTTACTGGTCACAAAGAAGCCAAGTAGCTTCTGAATTCATGTTCAAAATTGAAATAGAGTAAGAGGTATGCTACAGACATCAGACTTAATATTTTGGGTTTTAAAGGCTAATGGAAACTCTTTTTTGAGTATGTTGTTGTTGTTATGTGCTGTAGAGTTGCCTGAGACTCATAGCGACCCTATATAAAACAGCCCTAAACTCTGCTCTGTCCTGTGCCAATCTGTCTCTGACACTCCCATCCCGATTACCCCAGCCACTGTATCAATCCAGTTTATAGAGGGTCTTCCTCTCCTGCACTGTCCTTCCACCCTCCTAAGCATGACATCCTTCTCCAAGGGCTGGTCCCTCCTTGTAACATGTCAAAAAGACTACCTGTGGGCATCTCTTCCTAGACCTGTGGGCATTTGTCCTGGATCTCTGGGGAAATACTAAGAATAATATCAAGAATATTTTATTGTAATTCTAAACCAAGGATAAACTAAGTGCCTATTAGTAATTTAAACAACTCTGAAAGAAATCCAATGGCCAGGAGCCAATACTTCAAGATATTAAAGATAGAGTTTTACTTACTTTCTATAAAGTGTAATATAGGTGAAGTGCCTTATTAGAGAAAAAAAGCCAAATATGGTAAATCTCCTCTAATGTAAAAGGTTACGTTTAAAACACAAAATTGAGTGTGAATGAAAGGGTGATAAAAATAGCAGGTAAAAAAAATAGTAGGTTAACAAAAGATGGGCTGTTTGAACTCACTCAGTGGCAAAAAAAGGGTCAGTGAGCTGCTTTCACAGAGAATACAGTAATACAAAACAAAACCACCTTTCTATCAAACAGTTCTACTTTGCAACATGTGGAGTCTTCATAGTTGGAATAGACTTGATGACACAAAACCTAATTTAACTTCTCCAAGATTCCCCCCATGTAGTAATACAAGCATCTGTTCTTTGCAATGACATTGACTATTTCTGTGGAACCCACTTCACCACCACCACTCCTCTGCCAGTCTGTTGTACTGTGGTTTCTTGCATGCATTTTGCTATGATGCTAGTGGCTCTGCCTTATTTGTGCCCATTCCAAAATATGATGATTTAGAAAATGCAGAAATTATAGAGCAACGACATGAATATAACACTCAAGTGACATCTTGCTAAAGATTAGACCAGAGCAGTACATAAAAGGAAAACTGCCTTCAAATGCTACAAACTCATGTGAAAATTGGACAATGTTATTAGTACAAACGAAGTAGTAATGATGCCTTGAAATTGTGTTGACAAAGAAAATCTAATACACCATGTATTGCCAAAAGAAAAAACAAGTCTGTCTTGGAAAAGTGCAGTAAGAATGTTTGTTGGAAGCAACAATGGTGATACTCTCATAAACTTTGAAGATGCTATCAGATGGTGCCAGCTCTTGGCTAAGAATAACCTGCTTTGAAAAGTTTAAGGTTAGCAAGAAAGAGACCTTAAAAAAACACAGATTGATAAAGGGACTGCAACACCAGGAGTCACTGAGCAGAGCAGACATTGTGTGAGCAACATTGGGCAGGGCTTCATTCTTTTGTATGTGGGGTTGATTGCAATGAGTCATAGCCAACTCAACTGCACCTAACAATTTCTTCACTGGTTCCCATTGGTCTTCCTCCACCTTTATGATTGCTAGGTAGACAAAGTACAAGACAACAGTAGTCTAGGGTTCAGACAAATCTGTGTCACAGTAGCTCCATCCAGGTGGATTGGCCTAGTTCTACCACCAGTAAAGAACAAACCATGCCTGACAAACTCAGATACCTTTTTAGCATGGTAACCTATGTAGGGATTCTTGTAACATCTGCTTTGTTCTCTATTTCTATGGTGCCTATCACCATAGTAACAAGGCAGGCACACAGATGAACAAGTAGGCTAGAAATACAAAAGGGGAAAAAAAAGGTTGAGGCAAGAATAGGTTATGAAGGAAAGGGCTAGAATTTCCTCCATCCAAGTTCATGAAGGGAAAATTAGAAATGAAAAAGCTATAGTTCTCCTTTACCTTTAAGACAGCAATGGAAAGCATCCTAAATTCAATAAATGACAATGACAATTCCAGGTGATTGGCTTTCTCATCGGGAAGGGCCAGTCCTTGGAGAAGGACATCATCATGCGTGGAAGGGTGGAGGGTCAGCACAGGAGAGGAAGACCCTGGATGAGACGAATAGACACAGTGACTGTGACAAAGGAATCAAGTATTTCACAGACTGTGAGGTTGGCTATTGTTTATAGGGTCACTACGAGTTGTAGTCAACTCGATGACACATAACAACATTGCAGACAGAAGTTTATGAGGTTACTAACCTTATGTGATTCTCAGGCCAGATATCCTTCATTAGAAAATCCTAATTTTGCAAACTGAAACTTTAAACAGGATCCATTTTTAGAAGTTATACACTCATTCCACAGTGTGAATGATTACCACTTACAAATTTTTGTTCTGTGTAGCACTAAAAGTTGAAACATGTTAAGGAAGTGTGCTTAGGAAGATAAGTTGATAAAATTACTATTTTCCTGAAAGTGACAAGTTTATCTTCTAAGTACTATTCTGTCTCAATGCCCCAGGAGGAAATCGCTGGGTGGGTAGGGATGTGGAGGGAAGAGACACTGTCCTTGTTGAAACTGGGACAAAAAAACCCCAAAAACCCCTTTCCCTTGCCAACCCTAAGTGTTCTGCATCCAAGGAGTTTAAAAAAATATTATCAATTCCTAGTCAATTGCTGAAAATAATGGCTTGCCAGAGTTTCTTCTGCAACGAAAGAGAAATCTTCCAACTCAATGATGTACGTGTCTTTCTTCCTCTTTCTTCTCTTACTGCCATGTAGAATTCTCCCTGGTCCTATTTTCCAATAATATTCGGAACCCTTGAGATGTTACTTAAGTTACGCCACTGGTCAGGAAATAGAAACAGGCAGGAGCCACACCAACCTCATAAACTCTCTGAGGATGTTTTGCTCTATGTAACAGAAGCCCATACACTGGGGGCGGGGTGGGGAAGCAGGGAAAGGCAGAATACTTTATGGACTGCAACTGCTTTTGTTTCTTCTAGTTTTCAAAGGCAAAGTCATTAGCTAGAACCTTTAGGGAATTTACAATTAGAAATTACAGATTTTTATTTAAAAAAGCAACAGGGAACTTCATGGGAATCTTAGGTCCTTCATTCAAGTGACGACACTGCGGGAAATGTGTACTTTTATATTTTAGTATCTTTAAAAAATCCATCAGCTTCTCTGAGGGGTAAAAAGATAGGCAGCCTTCTCCAGGAAAGATTCCAGCCTCGGGAACTTGACAATGAACAACAGAGAATCTTTTGGGTTAGGCAGTGCCGCCTCCTGAAGTTAGACCTACTTTTATAGCCTGTTTTCATTGTATTTTTGAGTTGAGTGAATTCTGCTGCCAAATTTAAACTCTATCTTCTCATAACAAATATGTGCCACTACTTAATTTTTTATGTTTCTCTGTACATTTGGGGTTTTGAAAGGCTCTAAGCATGATTCTATGGCATGCTGGAATTTAATCAATAAGCATTTAGGGAGAGATATGCAAAGATATAGAAAAAAAGTTAAAAATCCAGAGACATTTTCCAAGGTCTCTTGTACAACTATAAAATTATTTGACTCAACTTACCCAACTAACACAAGGATTTTAAGTTAGGCTCAGATAAGCCTACTAGGTCTTTTACAAAAGTTCCCACTCCGGGGAAGACTTTTAGAATCACCCTACCTAAGCGTTTCAACCAACCACTCTTCAGTCCTTTACTGTGTTTTCTTTTTCTTGACAGCACTTATAATGCAGCAGTTAATACTGCATTCATTTATTGCCTATCTTCCCGCATCTAGGCTGTATGTTCCATCTTTTTCTGTTTTGTTTATTTCTAGTTAGCCTCAGTTCCTGGCACAATGTCAAACACATATTAAGTGCTCAGAAAGGAAAAAATATAATCTGTTGAATGCTCTTCTCCCCCCTCTCCTTCAATCTATAAAATGATGTGCATGAGGGAGAGAAAACACACACACCCCTTAAAATACTTTCTTTTTCTTCTTCACAAATTTGGGGCCTGGCAATTTATGGCACATTTTCCAAATCTTAGGAGCCTTGGATAAAATAATGCATCCCTGAAAAGAAGCCAGGCATTGTATCACAGAAGAAAAAAAAAACCACTTATCAGTATTAGAGTGCTAGCTATGCCACTAACTTATCTGCTTAGACACTGCTTGTGGATTCAAACCATTGGAAGGGGTCATCACGTTTGGAAAGGTAGAGGATCAACAAAGAGAGAATGACTCTCAATGAATGAATGAATGAACACAGTGACTGCTACAATAAATGTTTCAGAGATGATAAAGATGGTACAGAATAGGATAGAGTTCAGGTCTCTTGTTCATAGGTCACTAGTAGTAGAACTTGACTCAACAGCACCTAAAAACAGAAACCACCTTTTGTTTGGCAGTCCAATACATTATACTCTAAGCTACCAGGGTTCCTTTGTTTAATAGTTGACAGCTGATTTGATGGGAAAATCTTATATAGTACTCAAACACTAGTAATATTTAAGCAAAAGTATATAGTTTGAGACTCTATTTTAAAGAAAAGAGGGAGGGCATAGTTGATCATTTCCAGGTAGTCAATAAAACTCTTACCTAAATGTTGCTGCTGTTGTTGTTATGTGACGTCGAGTCACTTGCGACTCATAGTTATCCCATGTACAACAGCCCTAAACTCTGCTCTATCCTGTGCCAATCGCACTGTCTCCGGCACACCCATCCCGATTACCCCAGTCATTGAATCAATCCACCTCATAGAGGGCCTTTCCCTCCTGCACCTGCCCTCCAACCTTGCAAGCATGATGTCCCTCTCCAAGGACCGGTCTCTCCTCACAACATGACCAAAGTATGTCAGATGAAGCCTCTGAATTCTTGCCTTTGAGGAGCAGCCTAGTTTAACCCTCTCCAGGATGAATGTTTGTTTTCTTAGCAGTCCATGTTACCCTCAATACTCTTCTCCAGCACCACAGCTCAAAGGCATCAATTCTCCTTCCAGCCTCCTTGGTCATTGTCCAACTCTCTGATGCATAACAAGTGATTGCAAAGACCATGGCCTGTATCAGACACACCTTAGTCTCCAGAGAGACACCACTGCTCTTCAGTACTTTGGAGAGGTCCCTAACAGCAGACTTTCCCATAGCAATAGGTCTTTCAATTTCCTGGCTACTGGTGTCAAGAGTGTTGACTGTGGAGCCAAGCAGACTAAAGCTGTGAACAATCTCAATCTCTTTACCATCCATCCTGATGCTACCCATTGGTCCAGTGGTGATGTAATTGGTTAATACACTCAGCTGTTGAGGTGGGAATCCACTCAGAACACCTTGTAAGAAAAGTCTGATGATCAACTTCCAAAGATTCAGTCACTGGAAGTCCTACAGGTTGACTAGGAGGTATTGTAAGTTGGTTCCAGAAAATCACATTAAAGTTGGTATCACAATAAAGTCAGTCATATATTTTCCAATCCATATAAAAGTTATATTTATAATATACTGTAGCATATTAACTGTGTAATACAGCATTAAGAAGAAGTTTGAAATGTTGTGAGATGTAGGGCTGCCAAAAACCTTTAATTTGTAAAAAGACAAATATAGTATCTACAAATCACAACAACCTGATGAGCAGTGACATGGCAATGAGGCACACCTGCATGGAGCGCCATTCCACTCTGGGAGAGATGAGGTCACGAGACAGAAATGGCTCCCTGGCACATGGTTTAACACTCTGTTGGTCTCTTTCTGTTCTTCTCTATTACCAAATCAATTGCAGCATTCCTGTTCTCAAGATTCCCTTTATGGGGCATTGTCCTGAGGTGTCAACATCTTCAGAGCTTCAAATACAGGCCCACACCGAAATGTCTACATGTCATAGACACTGAAAAGTCAATGGCTTTCATGACTGAAAAACAAGTCCTTCTGGGAGTCTGATGCAAGTTTCCATTACTTTGAACACAGGAAGAGAATGTAGACAACCAAAGTGAAAACTATTTTTGTGATCAATTATTAGATAAATTTTGGCATATAATTCAGAAGTTGAAAAAACAAGTAGTCTTATACTTCCTTTATTTGCTGTTACTATTATGTGCCATTGAGTCACCTGTGACTCATAGCGACCTTATGTACAATAGTTCTGAAGCCTGCCCTACCCCAAGCCAATCTAACTCCAACACACTTGCCCTCATTACCCAACCACTGAATCAATCCATCTCATCTGGGGTCTTCCACTTCTGCGCTGTCACTCCACCCTTCCAAGCATGATGTCCTTCTCCAAGGACCGGTCTCTCTTGGCCACATGCGCAAAGTATGTGAGACAGAGCTTCAAAATCCTAGCCCCTCAAGACAAGCTTGGTTTCAGCCTCTCCAAGATAGACTTATTGTTTATTTACAGCCTTGTAAATCCTATCAAGTTATTCAACTCTGTCCTTCAGGGCAGCTAGAAGTTGGAATCAATACATTGACAGTTGATTGTTCCCTCTTCCCCATTCTCATCTACTGAAGCAGCAAGATATTTTTAAGCACGTATATATGAAAAGAAGCATGAACTTTGGACGCTCATTTGTTCTAAGAAGTAATGCACGCACTCACTGACGTTAAGTCAGAACCCACTCAGAGTTGACCTTCCATTGAGTGCGTTTTCAGAGGCTGTAAACTGCAGGAGAGGTGGCTGAATAGCTTTCTCCTGCAGGGGTGCTGCTCAATACAAACCACCAGAGGGGCTCTGCCTTTATGTTATAAGCATAGTTCTCTATGGATTATGCCACCAAAGCTCCTTAAGAAGCAAGTATCTCAGGTATTATTTTTCTTCCAAATTATGCTCAAAGGGATAAAAGAATTTGTCCAAATATCACACATATGGCACTTTTAGGAAGCATATTATATAGCAAAATTAAAAGCAGGTAAACAAGGGAGACAAGAACCTTGCTTCCACAGAATTGAATTCAAGTGAAGATAGGAGAAGAAAACAATGCTGTTTGCTGTTGCTATATGCTGCGACTCACAGCAACCTTATGTACAACAGCTCTAAACCCTGCTCTATCCTGAGCCAATCTCATCATCTCTGACACACCTACCCCCACAACCCCAGTCACTGAGTCAATCCGTCTTAATGAGGGTCTTCCTCTCTTGCGCTATCCCTCCACCCACCAAAGCATGATGTCCCTCTCTAAAGACTGGTCCCTCCTTGCAGCATGTCCAATATATGTCAGACAAAGCTTCAGAATCCTTGCCTCCAAGGAGCAGCCTGGTTTCACCCTCTCCAGGACAAACCTGTTTTTCATTATTTATTCAGTACTCTTCTCTAGCACCACAGCTCAAAGGAAACAATGCATACAATAAATCAAGGTGATATGAAAAAGCATGATAGGGATAGGTGTGGTGGATACATAGGATTTAACTAAAGTCATCAAAGAAGGCACCTCTAGAAGGTCACATCTGAGTTGACTCTTCATTGATAAGTAGTCAGGGATATTCACAAGGGAAGGGTGTTGCAGCAGAAACACATCAACTGGCAAGTCCCTGAGTAGGGACACAGATTGGTGAGCCACAGAAGGAAGAATTCCAAACTCCAGGGCAAGTAAGAAAAAGGAAGTCTAAGTTACAATGGTAATTTGTCAGAATGGAAAGGAAAAACTTGAGGCACCTCAGGGCAGGCCTGGTGCAGCACCAATTCTCAGGATAGCCTGCAAACATGATCATCATACATAAATTACACTGTGCCTGTGAGAAACTGCATTATGACTCACAACACTTTTGGAAGACAAGTCATTGCTCAGTCGAGGACTGCCTATTTTGGCATTGAAATAAGGCCAGGAACAAAGTCATTTAGTTTTGCCTAGAGAGATGAGCTATAAAAAAATTATAGATGAACAGAATTAATCTTAAACTTATTTGCTCAGAGCAAGAAACAACCTGCAGCCAAGGGCTGGCGGCTCTGGTTCTGGAGGCTCAGTTATGCCATGTCATGTTACACAGGAACAGTGTGTCTCCATGCCTCTACCATGCTTGTTACAATACAGCATTTAGAAAGAACGCATTTACCCACAGGCTCCCACTGTTAGCTCAGATGGACAGAGCAAGGAGAAATGGTATGCTGATGTGCCACGCTGTTTCTGGTCTTAGTAAACCTGAAATCACTGAGTGGCTGGATGTTGACAGCCCATTAAGGTCTTTGGGCCTCCAGGCACCACGAGATAGAGCACATAGGCATGGTAGTTCAGTTCAGAAACCTCTCCAGAACACACTGCCCAGGACTCCTATCCTGTCACCATTTTCTAGTGCTGCTTTATAGGCTGTCTATTCTTCTGTCAGCATTTCTGGGAGATGCAAATGGTTAAGGTGCTTGGCTGCTAACTCAAAGGCTGGATGTATGAGTCTCTCCAGACCTTGGAAGAAAGCCCTAGTGCTACTTCTAAAAAATCATCCATGGCAGGGGGAGAGCTGGGCAGGGAGAAAAGTGCAACAATGAATGAACAGAAATCCAAAATCTCTGTAAATGTTCATTAAAATTAATAAAATAAAATTGTTAAAAATCATCCATTGAAAACCCCATTGAATCAAATGGTCTCAAAGCCTACTTTGTGATGAATGATGCAGTTCAACCCTCTAACTAAAAGAATTACTAAAACGAATACCACTTTACAACCAAATTTCCCAGATCAATCTGCTTTGGGTATCAAAAAATATTTGTATTTAAAGACTGCCTGTACAGCCTCAATAAACTATAAACAAAATTAAGCAAACTATTCCCGAACTATTTAACCCCTTTCAGTATATCCCACTGGAAAACTATATACACTTATAGAAATGCCTCTGGAAAGGTTCTGGAAACTCATATCACATTCTGGTTCTTGCCCACTGTTTAAGTTCATTTCAAACTATATTCCCTTCCTTTCTTCACTTTATGCACACTGCCTTATCTTTTGTTCTGAAACTTACAATCTCCCACCATAGGACCTTTGCACATGCTTTCACAGCACTCACGCATCTTCACATTTATTTGCAGTGAATGATTTACCTATCTCCTTAATAACCTCCAAGTTCCAAGAGGACCAGGTACATATATATTTTTGCTCACCAGTTCATTCCCAGAACCTAGCATGGTACCTGGCAAACAATTGGTACTTAGTAAATAGCTCTGATATATGTACTCAATACTATAATATACACTCAATAGAGGAAATATTTCTTTCAAGCTTCTGAACATGTTGTTGTTGTTGTTTAATGCCGTCGAGTCGTAGACGACTCAGAGCGACCCTATGAACGAACAGCCTGAGCACTGTTCGTACATAGAGTTTCAGTAAAAAAACCATTCACATCAGGTCTAAGGAAAATAAGTTCTCATCAGATTAACCTATTTTGGTTCTGATCATATAGACAGGAAAGATTTTCCTGCTATTCAAGTTGTGAATTGATTTTAGGAATAATTAGGAAAAAAATTTGACCAACAATTTTATAACATTCATTTGCATGTGTATGGTGATATCTAATTTTTAATTTTTTAATGAACTAAGAATTTCATTTTTAAAAAGAGCACTTCTATTTAAGTCAAATTAACAAGCAATCACTGTCTACACTGACTATAGTAAGTACAGTATTAAACCTTTTATATACATTATTTTATTTAACTTTCAAGTCCAATTATTAGCCCCATTTACAGAGAGGCTCAAAGAGGCTAATGGTGCATACTGACTATGTGGTAGAACCAGATCTATACCGACTACCTTGTTATCTAATATTTCATATTTATAAGAATAATTTTTTAAAAATCTGTTTAGCTATTTGGGCATTAATGGGATGATGGGAATGGTAGCAATGCTTGTGTAAGCAGCATCTGTTCTTTCAAGGATGATTTCTGTATGGGCTTAGGAAGCTGGGATGAGCTCGCTTGGTGTTCTTGTGTGTGAGACAGAGAGAGGGAAACACACATACAGAGAGAGACAGAGCAAGAGAGAGAGAGATAGAGAGAGAGAAAGAGAGCATGCCAGTCAGTCTGCCAGCCAAGGGTCTTGGCCTATGGGTAGGTGCTTAGATCTTTTGTGTCCTGGGGCCTACAGATCAAAATTGTTGTGGGATGGGGAAAGAAGAAGAAGAAAAAAAGAGTCAGAGAAGGTATTTGTTTGGGCCTGAAGCCTTGTTTAGGTGGGGCCTTGCTGGAGCCCTGAGCCTCAGTGATTAGCCAGTCTCAAGAGGGTTAAGCAGAGCTTACAGGAATGGGTGTGGAGCCCTGGAGGTAGCTCTGTGAAGGAAGCTCTGGCCCAGCACTGGAGGAAGGTGAAGTGGTTAAACAGTGGGCCTTCCAGTCACACAGCCCAGGTTTATGCAGTTTTGATTCCTCCAAACCTTTCTCCATAGAAGAATAATCTATCAATGGCTTCTTCACAGTGATGAGCATATCAGTAAATTTTAGCTATTATTATTTCTATGATAATATTTTCTAAATAAAGAAATCAGACAAATGGATGGTCTGGAAAAAACCTCTCATTTATATATAAAGTCAATTCTGACATAACTGGTCAATACGATAAATGAGCAGTGAAAGTATTTTATTCTAAGAGGTATGTCATAAGCCTATCATGTTTTAAGCTAAGAAATAAATGCAGACATTAACAATATGTTGCTCTGTGCCACTCAAACATTTCATTTCCCTTCCATGAGAAAGATACACAAAGAAGCATATGGTATCACCAGCTGAGATAAATGTAAAAGTATCCAAGACACGATCTGGAGACCAATGAGGTGGTAACAAAGAAAGCTGACAATTCATGCAAAGAGAATATGTGAAACCCCCCCCAAAAACCCAAAGGTTTATTTTATGCCAGATACTACATCAGCAGAGAACTGCCAGAAGTCCAGGCTGGGTTTAGAAGGGGTCGTGGTACTAGGGATATT
>NW_006399992.1:245076-249050 GCF_000299155.1 Elephantulus edwardii | reverse complement strand
TTTTAATTTAGTTGGAAGCAAAGCTGTTTGGAGTAAAAACAGTATCCCTGTCTCTATTACAATTAGGTGGGGCCATGTCACTAAGTCCTGACCAATTAGATGTTAGAAATGCTGTCTGATAACTTCCAGGAAACTTCCTTAAGAGACCATGGGTTCTTGCCTCTCCATTGTACCCCAATTCTTCTCTTTCCTATTTCCTTTTTCTGGTTATTTGGAACTGATGGATATAACCCCCTCTTGGACCATGGATGAGGGTCTCATTTTACGCACAGTGGAACAAAAAGCGAGAACCTCCTCGACCTCCAATAACAGTGGAACCATCACACTGCCTTTGATTGTAGTGCTATAAAATGTCTTTTTTTTCTCTTCCCCCACGTGAGGAAAAAGTAAAAATCATCTTGGTTAAACTACTGTTCTTTCAGGAGGTGAGTGTGTATATGTCCCTACAACTGTTTTAAGTAATCCAAAAATTCATCCAAAGTGATGGCACAAAGTTCAAATAGAGGCCCATTAATCTGAAAATTGCAAGCTCTTAAATAAAGGAACCTGTGCTTATAATTTGCAATATATTCTGAAGGGGGAAACTGTATTTAAAATACTAAAAAGAAATTCGCAGTTGAAAAGACATTTCAAACATGCTTTGAAATCTGCATACTGAAAAAGAATAAAAAATAATATGCTTCTCAATAGTTAAGAATGGTGCATAACATTGTGAAGGATGGGAATCTCAGTACAGGTGATTATGCAGTCACTATCATAGAGGCACAGAGAAGAATTCAGTCACATAGATGAAACTGGAAACAAGTGAGTAGCTTCTGTGTAAGATGCTGATGGTCAAAGAGTAGACATTGCAAAGTGAAGCCCTGGAGAATGGTCACAGAGTAAAACAGAGGAAGAACTACAAGGGGCTATGAAGCTGAAGAAACAAGGAGATGAAGCTCTGAACAGGGACAAGCAGTATCATGTGACTTGAATCAAAGACAGTTTTAAAAGGTCATAAAAGGGGGGGAAAAGTTCAAGGCCAAAGCTCTGACAATTCATTTTCATTCCTTTCCATCACATGAGTTCACAATTGCTTTGGAGAGGTGAATTTAAACTGTGTTGAAACTGAGTGGAATCTTAAATGAAGGGAAGCCATGGAATAGGGAGTTTATTATTATCCTTTCTTCATGTCCTAAATGAACAGCAGAGATAAGAATTTAGAAGTGAGATTCAATGATTGGAGTGAGGCCTAATTTTAATTAAAATTAATCTTAATGATCTGAAAAGAAGAAAAGTAAGTTATTATAGATGTCATAAACATTATTTCAAGCCTCAGTGAAAATAAAGCCATATTAAAGGCATGGACAAAAAGATGGCAAAGAAAATGAAAGTTGTTATGTACTGTCAAAATTGACTTATAGCAGATTCCTTGGCAGGTTTTCAGAGGCAGTAAATCAATAAATTAGATGGGAAGAGATTGTCCATCTTTCTCTTCTACTGAGCAGTTAGTGGATTTGAACCATGTGCCTTTGGATTGGCAGCACAATTCCTTACCATGAAGCCACCAGAGATCTCTTAAAATGAAAATTGTTGTTGTTATGTATCCTCGAAGTGAAACCAAACCACAGCTGACCCTCTAGTGGGTTTTCAGAGGCAGTAAATCACATATGAGGAGACTGTCCATCTCTTCCTGATGAACAATAGCTGGTGGATTCAAACTGCATGCCTTTGGGTTGGCAGTGCAACTCCTTACCATTAAGCCACCAGAGCAGTAATAATAAAAAGACAGCAACAGGATAAAAATCAGAATGTATTTTACACTTGGTTAAACAAATTTTCAATTATTGGACCTCCTAAGTTCTATTTGGGTGGCCCCAGCTTCTAGTATTCTCTGAGTGAAAACAACACTGAGGGATGGGTAGCCCATACAAAAGGCAATGCAAACCATCCCACCAAATCTGTGAAAACATGAAGGAATTAGAATGCATCAGTTCCTGTTATTATGAGCGCATAATAGAAGGATGCTAAAAAAATACATAAAACTTGGGAAGTCAACTTGTGAGACATTAAATGGAAATCATGGATTAGATTAAGTGAGCTATTTTTATATGGGTAGTAGAAAATAAAAAGGTAGTTATTGAAAATTAAAGTAAAAACTCTGAAATACAAATAAGAAGAGCATTTGTGCTAAAACAGAAATCATCTAAATCCTAAAATATCGGTCTTCCTCTTCAACTTCAGAAAACAAAAGTTGTTGTTGTTGTTTTAATGACAACTTTCAGGTCACTGCCAAACTCTTAGGTCAGAACCATAAGTGTTTTAAGAAAACAGCCACATAGATGAAGAGAAAATTTGGAGGATGAGTTTTTCTACATATTATTGATTGTAGAAGGTCTCATTTTAATTAACTTTAGCACTTTTCATTCTGAGGATCTTAAAGGTTGGACCAGCAATGGGCAATAGTGTGAGAGGCTGAAACGAAAAGTCAGTCAAATAAAATCTCTTGAAAGGTAGTAATATTCCTGTTAGACTGGATACATTGGGACTCCTTTCCAAATGCAAAAAAAAACCAAACCAAACAACCCAAACCAAAACCACCAAAACAAACCCAGAACCCAATTTAAAAAACAGTATATTTAATTCCAAGGTGTAGAATATTTGTCTATAACAATTTTTCCTAATTTTGTAAGGAAAATACCATGACTCAACTTTATATATCCAGTGACAACTTTGTGCCCTTCACTACCCGAACGAAGAGCCATCTTTTTAGCTGAAAGAAGTGTCAATGTGTTAGAGCTTATATTCTTAAATCACATAGGCCCAATAATTATCTCAAGAATTAACTGTCATTTTATATTCTCTTCAAGGGTAGAACTGTTGCCTAGGAAGCCGGGGACAAGAGAAAAAATCACCTCATTCAGCTCTAATAACCCAATGGGTATTATTAAGTTCTTAGGAATGAGGGTACCAGGGTACCACAGTTTGAATTTTGTGCCCTTTAATTCTGTACTTGGGTTTAGGAAATGCAACAGTCCTATAAAGGCACTTGCCCATTCTCCCTCTTTCTAGAAAGCACTGGAAAAAAGGCCTATTTTATGTCGTTTATGTATTTATAACGATAATTTTCACACTGCTATCTTTTTCGAGTTTTCCGTTTGTTTTTGCTTTTGTGGGTTTGTTGTTTGGGTGCTTGTTTTTGTTTAATATAAATTTAGTTAGGTCTATCCTTTCTTGGGAGCGAGGAGGTGAAGGCAGTTGGAGAGAATCTTCTAACCACAAACAAGTCTTTCACAGATGTCATGGGACTAAAGGCAATCTATGGACTTTGAGAAGTCAGGCGAGGACACAGCCAACACCGAGCCCCTCCCTTCTGACCCTCAGCACCTGCTCCACTGCAGCTCTGAAGGAGCAAACTCTAGAGATTCTCTTTAAAGAATATCACTGCCCTCTTTTCCCCTCAAACAAATTAACATCTATCATTTTTCTCAAACCGCTGGCAAACAATGAGTAATCAAGAAGCAAATGTTTGCCAATAGACAGTTTCAGGGCAGGGGGCAAACAGGACCTACCTAAAGCGGACGTCTTCGGCGGGCTCTGCTCACCTAGAAAGGACGAACCTACAGTTTAGAAAACCAGATTACCTTTTTCCGCAATACTCAAGAATTCACAGTCGGGTGCGGTGCACCCACTGCTAGGGTAAATAAAGAGGGGATCGCCTCATCACGGCCGCCCACTCCTCTTGCCCCAAATGACCCCAGCACCCAAGAGAGGTTCTCTCCGGGGTATCACTCTCTCTTTCTCAGAAGCAAGAGGGCGGCGAAGCTGCAGCTCAGCTTTCAGGCCGGGCACCTGCCCGCAGACGAGGTGTGGACAGGTAATCGCACCTGCGTGGCCAACCCCACCTGCTGCGTCCCCTTACCGGGTCCTCCTCCACCAGTTAGGTCGGCTGGGCTCCTCCTCCGTGAGCCGGGGGCGTCACGCTCCGACCTACT
>NW_006399992.1:228638-244921 GCF_000299155.1 Elephantulus edwardii | reverse complement strand
TGACGCGGCGCGTTCCGCTGGCCAATGGGGGCGCGGCGGCGCGAACCGCTGACTAAGTTCGCTGGTGGAGGAGGAGGGGACTGGGCGGAGGCAGGAGGCGGAGGCTATGGTGGCGGCATTGGAGGAGGAGGAGAAGGAGGAGAAGGAAGAGGCTGCAGTCCCTCGGTATCTGCTCCGTCTGTTCATTTTGCAGCACCCCTGGCCCGAGCGTTTACCTAGTTTTGGAGTTGCGGGGGCCGATGACTCACCCCTTGCTGCTGGAAACAAAGCGAAGCTGCCATCTCCCCGGAGCGCGCCATGTGCCCGCCCAGGCCCCCTCGCCCAGCCACCCAGCCTCGGGTCTGCCAGCACCACCGCAGAGCTACATCTCGCGGGGGTGCTGGAAAGAGTAGGGAATGTTTTCAGGAGGTTGGAAGAAGGGAGAGCGGTTTAGGTTGTACCCCAAGGGCTCCACGCAAGTGACTTAGGAAGTAAGGCAGTTGTGTTTGGAGCCCCTGCCTTCTCACGTGTCTATCCCTGAGTTACTTGTTATTTACATAACGTGTGTTGGGCCTTAAGGAAAGGCTTGGTGGGGCACACCAAAATCCACTTACAACAGAAATCCCCTTACCTTTACACAGTGTGCTTTGAAAGGTTGTTTCAGGACGAGACCTTGTGCTGGAAGGTTTCCAGTTTCACCAAACTAAAAGGTCTGGGTCTTAAAAACCAGCCTCTCAAAAAGAGAGGCAACAACATTGTTGGGGGCTCATGGACATGTTCTTACCCAGAGTTCCCATTTTAGAGAAACTTCAGATCCACCCATCTCCTGCCCCACCCTTTTAGTGACTCTGCATTTGAAGAGTTACCATGTGCTTTACAAATCAAATTTGTCCACAACCTCAGAGGACTTAATATTCTTTTTGTCATTCTCACTCATTCCCCACTCTCACATCCACCTACTGTCTCAACTCACTCTCTTTGCCCAGGACCCTCATCTTCAACACAAAGGTTCAGTCTGGAGTTCATCGCGGAGTTCCTATGACCATCATATCTCCGTTTTAAGAAAAAAATGGAGGGTCCTTGTACGAGGACCTGCCAAAGGAAATTGAAAAACAGATTGTGTAGCGTCTAATCAGGTTGTACAAAGAGAAACAAAGAAAATGACACAACTAAGTTATAGATGAGGGAGCTCTGGTGGCCTAATCCCTAGAGAATTGTACTGGGTTTCCAGCTGTTTAAGAGGCAGTAAATGGCATAGGGCTGGATGTGGGGGGAATTGCCCATCCTTCTTCTTCAGAAAAGCTGATGTTTTCAAACTGCAGCACAGCTTCTTATTATTAGGTCACCAGAGATCCCTGGTATTTCAAAGCTACCAGCACATTTAGAAGAGAAAGATGGTCAATCTCCTCTCATGGTATTCACAACCTCAAGGACAAGGACCTAATGTTCAGTCATTGTGCCTGTCCATCTCATTGAGAGTTTTGCTTTTACAAACTTGGTGTCATCCTCCAGGAACATGGCCAATGTATATGAGACAAAGTTTCACTATCCTTGCTTCTAAGGAGCCCTCTGGTTGTGAAGTTTATTATCATTTCATCATAATGAGTTTATCTTAATTTCATTACTACCTCTTGTTGACAAAATCAGTCTTGATAATGCCAATAGTTATTGATGACATTGGCAAAAGAGGGCTTTTGAATTTGTAATTTTGCTCCCAGGAATCTTACACTGAAACTGAATCAAATATTTTTCTTGTTTCTTCTTCCTTCTATGAAACACGAAGCATTCCGTAAGCCCCTGCTTACTGTGTACTACAGTGAAGAGAAAGCTAAATAACCTCAAAACTGATCAGAAATTATATATCTATATCTATCTATCCACATACTAGGGCTATAATATATACACTGCAAAGAAGAGAGGCTAGTGACAAGGGCTTTGGTATTAACTCATGTTGTTGTGTTGTTATGTGCCATTAAGTCAGAACCAATTCATAGCTGACCCTCCGGCAGATTTTCAGGAGTAAATCTTATAGAAGGAGATTTCCTATTTTTCTCCTGGAAAGTAAGGGATTTTAACCATCTGCCTTTGAATCAGCAGTGTAACTCTTTACCCAGTAGGCCATATAGTGACCTCATATACAACTGAGTATAATATTTTATGGTCTTGTGCTATTCTCACAATCATTGTTATTTTTGAGCCCATTGTTACAACTACTATGTCAGTGCATCTTAGGTTGTTCTTGTGACAGCCTTCCCAAGGAACCGGTTTGGCCTAATACAATGTCCAAAGTGTATATGACAAAACCTCACCATCTTTGTTTTAAAGAGTAACTGGCTTAACAAAGCAAAGAACAAGAACCACATGATCCTATCAATTGATGCAGAAAAGGCCTTTGACAAAACCCAACACTCTTTCCTGATTAAAACACTCAACAAAATAGGATTAGAGGGGAATTTCTTCAACATGTTGTTGTTGTTGTTAAGTGCTGTCGAGTCGCACTATGAAGGAGAGTCCTTGTCGCTTGGGTGCCTTTCATCCTCTCTCCAGGTTCATAGGGTTTCCGGAGGCAAGCTATTATGGAAATAGATGCCACTCCTCCTTCCACGCTTGTTTAATCGGGGAGCTCCACCCCACTCTCAGTCCGCATTGGGTAGCCAACCATTAACACATTTGACACATCCGTGTCACAGTGTTCAGCCTCACAGCAACCACAAGTGACCGCGGGACAGCAACTTGTACACCAGGGCTATATGACCTAGAGGAATGTAAAAATTATTTATGAAAACCTGAGAGCCAACATTATTCTCAATGGAGAAAGGTTAAAGGCATACCCTTTAAGAACAGGAACTAGGCAAGGATGCCCACTGTCACCTCTCTTATTCAATATTGCATTGGAAAGACTCAGCAAGAAAACTATGGGACACAATGGACCAATTCAGCAAAGTAGCAGGATACAAGACCAACATACAAAAATCAGTTGGATTTCTCTACAGTGACAAAGAATACAGAGCTTGAACTAAGAAAAAACAATACCATTCACAATAACTAATCACAAGGTTAAATACTTGGGAGTAAATTTAACCAGAAGCACAAAAGATCTATTCAAAGAAAATTACAAAACATTACTACAAGAAACAGAGACCTGGAGAAGTGGAAGAATAACCATTGCTCATGGATAGGAAGACTCAATATTGTGAAAATGGCAATACTACCAAAGGCAATTTACATGTTTAATGCAATCCCAGTACAAATACCAATCCCATTCTTCAAGGAGATGGAAAAGACAATCTCCAGTTTCATTTGGAATGGAAAGAAGCCCCAAATAAGCAAAGCACTCCCTAAAAATAGGAGAAAGTTAGGAGGTATCTCAGTCCTTGATTTAAAATCCTTCCGTTGTGGTTAAGACAGCATGGTACTGGTACAATGACAGAATCATAAAGAGATCAGCCCATCTATCTATGGTCAATTGATTTTTGACAAGGAGATGAAATCAGTTAAGTGGGGAAATGACAACCTTTTTAACAAATGGTGTTGGCAAAATTGGAAAAGTATCTGCAAAAGACTTAAGCAAGATCCACACCTCATTCAATATACAAAAACCAACTCAAGGTGGATCATGGACCTGGGACTGAAACCAAGGACAATGATCTTCATTGAAGAAAAGCTTGGAAGAACACTAGAAGTCCTAATTCACAACATAAACAGTCTTCCAAGTATATTGAAAATCGTACAACCAAGAGAAGATAAAATAGATGAATGGGACCTTCTAAGAATCAAATCCCTATGCACACCCAAAAACTTCTCCAACAGGATAAAAAGGGAAGTCACAGGACTGGGAAAAAGTATTTGATAATAACATATCTTTTTTTTTTTCCCCAACAGAGTGTGGAAACTATAGAACAATATCATTGATTTCACATGCAAGCAAGATTCTACTGAAGAATATAAAAAAAAAAAAAAAACCAAAACCTAAAACCAAACACTGGGACAGCACATCAGCAGAGAACTGCCAGAAGTCCTGGCTGGGTTTAGAAGTGTATGAAAGACTCTAGGGGTCTCACCAATTAATTCATTTTTGTAAAAGAAAATTAAAAAAGATTCAAACCACCATTCCCATAATCTAATTCATCCAAGTCTAAAAGAAACCAAAACGACTTACTACCGTTGAGTTTATTCTGACTCATGGTGACCTTCTATCAGGTTTCTAAGACTGTAAATCTGTAAGAGGCTCCCCACAGCTGCTAAAGAAGAGCAGGTGGATTCGAACTGCTATCCTTTTCAGTTATTGATCCAACAGGTAACACATTGTGCCACAAGGTTTCCTTAAATCTAAATTAGCATTTACAAAGTCAAACATTGGCATTGAATACTTATTTTTTACTCCAGATGGCAAAACCAGTTAAACGTTCAACTATTAACTAAAGGTTGGTAATTTGAACTCATCCAGAGATATTTTGGGGGAAAAATTCTGACAATCTGCTTCCAAAAGGTCCCACACAGACTTAAAAATGCTGGGAGTATATATATATATCTACTCTAACATATGGGCTCTTCAAGAGTTAGGATTGACTACATGACCACTGGCTTGCTGCTGCTTTTTGTAAATTTTCATGGTCGATAAATACAATTAAACTGGTGGCTTCAGTTGTTCATAACTTAGTAACAGAGAAATGAAGATGTTCCTAGAGAAATGAATGTATAGAAATCAATCAAGTATTAATCTGGACACAGAGCAGTGAGGACAGGAGTAGCCAGGAAAACATTTATGAAGGAAAGGGAACTTGAACTATTAAAAAGAAGAAGGAATTAGAAAGGCAGAGTTCTCTTCCTTTGTCCTGTTTTTCCAGACATTGTCTTAAAATCATTAATTTATCCTCAGGACCTATTCAATCTCTTTCCAATACACTTGTTAACAGTCCAGAGAAGAGGAAGAAACATATTCCGCTTTGTTGTAGCATACTATTGAGTAGAAAGAAGAGCTAGGAGTAGATTCTTTATGGCAAAGAGGATGGCATTAATATCCAGTGTGTCCAGTCAGAAAAGAGAGATGACCAGATGGTAGCTGAATTCTGAGACCCACATAATGTGTTCACCTAAATTCTTCAGCAGGTCTGTCCTGGGCCAATTCCCTGAAGGGAAAAAAAATTTGCACGGCATTAGTATTAAGCTGGGTTCCATGTGATTGCCTTGATAAGAGGTTAGTTTTCTTTGAAGATGTTTGTGATTCATGGATGGCAAAATAGTGCCCATTATTAGAAACTCTTTTCCATTTTTGTATTATGAAACTTCTTATAATGATACAAAATTGCTCTTTTTCTTTAATTACTAGAACATCCAATACCTGTAGTGTATATATAAAAGCACTGGCGATTTGACAGGCTAGAGGGAGAATTGTTGTGGTTTAACATTGAACTGACACACACTGATCCTCCCCCAAGTTTTCAGAGGCAGTGCTTTGCAAGAGAGGAGCTTGCCCCCTCTTTCTCCTGTGAAGCATTTGGTGGATTTAAACTGTGCATTTTTGCATTGGCAGCGCAATGCCTTACCACTAAGCCACCAAAACTCCCCAGAGGGAAAAGGGCAAGGTAAATGTCACTTTTTGAAAATTTTTCTTATTTTTGTGTAAGTGTACCGTCAGATCAGATCTGACTGGTGCAGGAGGAGATTGTCCCTCCTTCCTCGGCAGATAATCTGATGGATTCGAACTGTGCGCCTCTGGGATTGTAGTTGCAGCTCCTTGCCACTAGGCCACAGGCCACCAGAACTCCCCCATAAATGTAACTTTTAAAAGATTTTATAATCCAGTGAAACTATAATCTATTCTGTGAAGTCAAGTCCAATTCATGGGGATCTGGTAGAACACAGTAGTATTGCCCCATAGGATTTCTGAGGCTTTAATCTTTGCAGAAGCAGACTGCCTATATTTTTGTAATGGTGAGTTTAAATCACCAAACTTTGCCATGAGTGGAGAAGGTATAGTCAGAGATGACATCCTCAAATAAACTAAACTCTTTATTATCAAATTGATTCTGACTCATGGTGATCCCGCAGGTAAGATAGTAGAAGTGTGTTGTTGTTGTTATGTGCCGTTGAGTCACTTGCGACTCAGCGACCCTATGTGCAACAGCCTTAAATTCTGCTCTGTCCTGTGCCAATCGCACCATCTCCAATACACCCATCCCCATTACCTGAGTCACTGAATCAATCCACCTCATAGAGGGTCTTCCCCTCCTGCACTCTCCCTCCACCCTACCAAGCATGATGTCCCTCTCCAAGGACCGGTCCCTTCTTATAACATGTCCAAAGTATGTTAGATGGAGCCTCAGAATCCTTGTCTCCAAGGAACCACCCAGTTTAACCCTTTCCAGGATGAATCTGAATCTGTTTGTTTTCCTAGCAGTCCATGGTATCTTCAATACTCTTCTCCAGCACCACAGCTCAAAGGCACAATTCTCCTTCTATCCTCCTTAGTCATTGTCCAACTCTCTGGTGCATAATAAGTGATAGCAAAGACCATGGCCTGTATCAGACGCACCTTAGTCTCCAGAGAAGTGAGTTATGTAAGTTTTTCTTAGTCTGTAGGGAATTGCACTATTAACCCAAAAGCGATGCCTCTCTGCTAGTTTGAATTTACCATCTCCTCCAGGAGCAAAAGATGTTTAATCTTATAGACCCAGATGTCTATGGTCAACTGATATTCAACAAGGAGATCAAAGCTATCAAATGGGGAAATGATAACCTCTTCAACAAATGGTGCTGGCAAAACTGGACTCCCACCTGCAGAAAACTGAAACAGGATCCACATCTCACACCATACACAAAAATCAACTCAAGGTGGATCAGACACCTGGGAGGAAAGGCCCAAACCTAAAGTTCATCAAAGACAAACTCGGATCAAGCTTAGAAGCCCTAATCTACAATATAAAGAAACTGTCAAATATAGCCAGAAATACACACTCTGAAGAGGATAAAATTGATGAATGGAACCTTCTAAGGATTAAAATCCCTGTGTGCATCAAAAACTTTTTCCAACATAAAACCTCCCAACTGGGAACAAACATTTGTTAATTCTAGCTCAGACAAGAGTTTCATAATAAAAATTTACAGACTACTCCAGGCTTCCATAAGAAAAAGAATGATAATTCAACCACAAAATGGGCAAAAAGACATGGAAAGAATTTTCACAGAGAAAGATATTCAAATGGCCAACAGACACATGAAGAAATGCCCAAAATCACTGGCAATAAGAGAGATGCAAATCAAAATCACAATGAGATACCATCTCACATCAATAACAATGGCAAAATTTAACAGGACAGCAAGTAATAAATGTTGGAGAAGATGTAGTAAGATAGAAACTCTTATACATTTTTGGTGGGATTGTGAAATGATACAACCATTCTGGATAGCAATCTGGCACTTACTCAAAAAAACTGAACATAGAAATTCCATATGACCCAGCTATTCCGCTGTTATTCTACATTTTCCCTGAGAAAATGAGAACTGAGGCACAAACAGTAACTTGTACACCAATGTTCATAGCAGCATTATTCACCATCTCAAGAACATGGTAACAGCCTAAGTGTCCAACCACAATCAAATGGAATGGAATACTACGCACCATGCGGGAGCAACGATTTTGTAAAATGTTGCCTAACTTGAGAGGTACTGGAGAATATTATGCTGAGTGAACTAACTCAGTCCACAAGGACAAATATTGTATAAAACCATTGTTGTAGGATGAGCCTGACGATCAAGCAGGGTGGGGGGAGTGGAAGCAGAGGGATGAGGATGTGTGGGAGCTGGAAGGGATTAATCATGAGGTTGTACAATTTGATGGGTGGGGGGTGAGGGAAATTGGAAGAATCTGGTCTGAAAATGTATTCAAATTTTGTAAATAAACTAGTAAAATAAAAATAATTTTTTTTAAAAAAAGATGTATAATCTCCTCCAGTGTGATTTATAGTCTCCAAAAACCTGTTCGAGCCTTAGCTGTGAGTCAGTTCCAACTCAACAACAAGGACCAAGTGAGTGATAATCTTTATGGAAACAGATTTCCAGCCCTTTCTTTTGTGTTGTCAGTGGATGGTTTTGGCTTCCAACCTTTCAGCTAATAGCCATTTTCATCACCGGATGGCACATAGCATCCTAAGAGGAGGTTTGTGAGCAATGAAGGATTGAAAGTTATACTGAGCATGGATCTGAGAATAAGTTTATCTAAGTTCAAGTTTCTAAATTGGCATTACTCTATTAGTACCTACATCATTACTCCTCAATAATTTGGAGAGGTGTAAGTTTGAGGACAAAAGTGCATCTGATTCAGGCTTTGGTCTTTCTGATCACTTGTTATGCATCTGAGAGCTGGACAGAGAATGGGATGACAGAAGAATTGATATTTTTGTCGTGTGGTTTTGGAGAAGAGCACTGAATATCCCATGGATGGCCAAAAGATCAAACCGATATGTCTTAGGGTACATCCAGTGTGCCCTTTGGAGGCAAGAATGATGAGGCTTTGCCTCACATACTTTGGGCATGTTTCTAGGAGGGGCTATTCCTTGGAGAAGGATTTGATGCTGGGAAGGGTGAAGGATCGGCAAAGGAGAGGAAGACTTTAGACCAGGTGGATTGATGCGGTGACTGCTGCAATGGGCTCTTGTGTGTTAGGAAGTGTGAAGATGGCACAAGATAGAACATAGATCAGATCTTTTGTTCATAGGGTTGCTATAAATCACACTTGACTCAATGGCACCTAACAACAACAACAAATACTACTACTATTAATATGTCCTACTGGCAATCTTGTCTCAGTGTCATGGTTTAGATTTGCTATTAAGGGATAATATGACTAAAAGGTAATAAGAACAAAAATTAGAAAACACATTTTGCATTCTTACTCTATCTAGTCATTGAGTAAAGATTAAAAGATTTTAAATTTTTTTTTCTTTTTGTCAAACAGTTTACCATGCTTGCTTTCCTGACATTCTTAATCTCATGGTTATAGAGATTTAAATTGAGACCTCATTGGACCTGAAACTAATTCTGAGAACTCTGAGGACAGGATGAGTAGGCACGTGTGTTGAGAACACATTAACTTGACCTAGAAATCCAGACTGCAATTGTGCACTGTCAGCTGTGGACTCTTTTCTGCTCCATAAATCCTATCTCATGGTTCCAATTTGAAATGGTTACTCCATAGGAATCCTAGTGGCACAATGGTTAAAACTCTCCACTGCTAACCAAAAGGTTAGCTGTTCGAACCCACCAGCTTCTCTGAGAGAAAGAGATGTGGCTCTCTTCTTGCATAAAAATTTAGTCTTGAAAGCCCTATGGTGGAACTCTATCCTATAGGATCACTATAAGTTGAAATCGACTTGTTGACAGTGGGGTTTTTGGTTTGAGTGATTCTGTACTGACTGCACCCCTTGCCTTAGTTATGCACTGCCCTTTTCCTATCATATATGCTTGCTATGAAGGTAACCTTCAAGTCCCTTTTCCTAAGAAAAGCACAATTTCTGCAGCAAGATGCTTGCCATCCTCAGAGAATCTGTCTTCTGGGAAGTTGTCCAAATATTTCTTTGAAAGTTTCCCATGCATCCCATTTAAAGAATACATACTGTCATCTGGGTCACATATTGAAATCAACCATACAGCAGCTAGCCAGATATTGACTCTTGTCCTTTCTCTACCCTTAAAAAGGAGGCAATTTCTAAGAAAATATTTGTAAATGAAGCCAGTCTGAAAGCCCAAAACTGAAGTAGAGCTGCACTCCTTAGCTCCTGGGAGGTGGTCTATAAAAAGCTTTGATGAGTTTTGCTAGTGACTGAGACAGTGCTTGCTGGAATCCCCAAGAGGATTCAATCTGTGCTCTCTGAACCATGTTGAAATGTGGGCAAGAGGTTTCCTGATGTTGCAAAAGTGACTGAGGTTCATCACAGCAAAGCCTTCTTTTTCATTGGCTTTGAGTAACTCAGGTCTAACACTAGGCTGACCTCGATTTCCTGTTTTTCCTTCAACAACCGTGTCCGTACCACCCCTCTCCTACCTATCTCCAGTCTTGAATTATAATACACGTTGAATACTAGACTGGTTTTTCAATAAAACTGATCCCTAAATATTGATACAAGTGTGTAATCCAAACCCACTGCCATCAAGCTGATTCCTACCCATGGGAATCCTCCATCAGTCTTCATAGTCTATAAATCTCAAAAGGAGGAAAACACCCAATTGTTTTCTCTTGGAATAACTGGTGTATTCAAACTACCGACTTTTTGATTAGCAGCCCAGCAGTAACTTACAGGGGAAATTGTTACAAAGTTTAAAAAACAAAACCAAAACAATTCAAAATAAGTTATAAAATAGTAAGAGTCAGAATATTTTAGAGCTGGGGAAAAAAAGAGGGTTAGTTAAGAAGAGTACTGCTCTGCAGAACAAAGATAAACCAATATATTCCCATTAGGATTTACAGTTCTACCCTGTCCTATAGGGTTGCTATGAGTCAGAATTGACCTGAGAGTCAATAATAATAATGTTTACTAATAAATAATAATAATAAAATTTGGTTTGATTTGTAGTTAGGGATAACTTTTTTGGGCTATAAGCCTGGGGCAAGCCACTTACAGTCCAGGTAGGATTTTCTATTTCCCAGTGTGTATACTATTATCTCTCTTGGAATGTACATGGGGAAAAAATATGAAAATAGCCCATATTTCAGAAGTCTCAGACCTCATTTACTTTGATGCATGCATTTATTCAACAAATATTTGTGCTGTGCTAGCCGTGTGCAAAACACTGTTGTGGTTGTTAAGAACACATCAGTTTATGTGATACATGTGGTTTTGTCCTAAATTAATGAAGTCTGCAATTTAATATTTTAAAATGAAACCAAGTATGTGGATAAACATGGACCCAGCAGAATCCCCTGCGTGTCACAAATAGTTAAGCTGTGGGTTACTAACTGAAAGATTGGTAGCTCAAACTCATCTGAGGTGGCTGGGAAATAAGACGTGGAGATCTTCTGAAAGGTTACAGCCTTGAAAGCCTGTAGAACAATTCTAATCTGCACACATGAGATTGTCATGAATCAGAATAAATTCAATAGCAACTAACAATAGGAGCCCTTATACAGGACATTATGCTCATAATGAAAAGGTTGAACCAGTTGGCTCCTTGGAGGGAAGGATTCTGAGACTCCCTCTGACATAGTTAGGACATGTTGTAAGGAGAGACCAGTCCTTGGAGAGGGACATCGTGCTCAGGAGGGTGGAGGGACAGCCCAGGAGGGGAAGGCCCCCCATGAGGTGGATTGATTCACTGACCGGGGTAATCGGGATGGGAGTATCAGAAACAGTGCAATTGGCACAGGACAGAGCAGAGTTTAGCGCTGTTGTACATAGGGTCGCTATGAGTCGCAAACGACTCCACGGCACATAACAACAACAACAACAACAACAACAACATGCTCTAAAGGTGGAATGTCAGTGAAGAAGGGCAAGACCCTCAATGAGATGGACTGATTCAGTGTAACTGTGGGCTCAAGTGTGTTAGAGATGATGAGGATGGCACAGGATGAGGCAGGGTTTAGAACAATAGATAGATTACATTGTTCATAGGGTTGCTATGCATCATAGTCAAATTGATGACACTTAAGCACCATCATAACAGCATATTAACATGACTCAAAGCCTATAGCTGACATATTTTTATATTTGACTCTCTGAATTACTGTGGGGCTTTAAGAACAAGGCAGGGTTGCGCTGTGGTTAATAAAAAAACTGTTAATAAAATAATTAATAAAAATTTGCTCAGCTGTTAATAAAAAAAGATGATTGAGACCCACTAGCCAGTCTATGGGAGAAAAATGTGGTAGTCTGCTTCTGTAAAGATTTACAGCCTTGAAACTCATATGAGTACAGTTTTTCTCTGTCCCAAGTGTTACTATGATTTGAGATTTGACTCAGTGGCAATTGGGTTTTTATAAAGGAGGCTTTTATAGTTGTTGTTATATGCTCTCGAGTCGAGTATGACAGCAACTCTATGAACAATAGATCTGAACGCTATTTTATCCTGTGCCATCCTCACATCTTTGACACCCTCAAGTCCATTGATACAGTCACTGTGTCAGTCCACCTGGTTGAGAGTCTTCCTCTCCTTTGCCAACTGTCTACCTTCCCAAGCATGATGTTCCTCTTCAATGAATAACTTCTCCTAGCAACATGCCCAAAGTAAGCTCTATCATCTTTGCCTCTGGCTGCACCTTCTCCAAGATATATCTGTTTGTTCTTTTGACAGTCCATGAGATAGTCAACACTCTTTTCCAACACCCCAGTCCATGGTAGATAATTATAATCTGATTAACTTTTGAGAAAGAATAGTAACATAAGAAATAAAATCTTTATCGTATTATAAAAGTGATGAGCAAAGGTAGACAGGTATCAATGTTGGTAAAAGAGAAAGTAAGTAAAAAAAAAAAAAAGAAAGTGAGTTAAGGTTTATAAGGCTTCTTAGAGAAAATGAGATTTGAGGAATGAAGACTTGGTAGAGAATGCCTGCTGTGTCTCTGTGTGGTTCTGGTGGCTTACCAAAGCCTCTGAGTTAATAAGTATGTTCAGATATCTTGATTGTAAGGACTGATGAAGTGGTATATAGAAAGCAGATGGGTGGAAATTTTACAATAGGATTTAGTGGTTTATACAACAGTACATAGGTTGACTTCATCTTATTAAAGTGAACATAATTGTCAAATAGAAATCCCATGTTTACTCAATTCAATGTCATTGTTTCTAGGTGCCACTGAGACAATTGCAACTTAAGTGACCATATGAATGACAGATCAGAACCTTGTCCTGTTTGAGCAAACTGACAGACAAGTTGTAAATAAATTCAATAAGCAGGTGAAATTTTTGTACTTCAGCATTCCTAAATAATTAATGCTGTTGTTGTTATTAGGTACTGTCTAGCTGAGTATGACCCACAGCAACCCTACGAACAACAGATCTGAACCTTGTCCTATTTTCTGTGCCATCTTCACACTTTTTGACACAATAGAGCCCATTTCAGCAGTCACTGTGTTAATTTAACTGATTGATAAGCTTGTCTTTCACTGACTTGCCACCTTTCCAAGCATGATGATGATATTCTCCAAGGAATAGCCTCAACTAGCAACATGCCTGAAGGGTATGAGATGAAGCTTTATTACCTTTGCTTCCAGGGAGCATTCTGGATGCACCCTCTCCAAGACATGTTTGTTTGTTCTTTTGGAAATCCGTAGGATGTTCAGTACTCTTCTCCAACACCACAACTCAAAGACATCAGTAGTTCTTCTGTCATCCTTGTTCACTGTCCAGCTCTCATAGCAAGTGATTAAAAAGCCCTAATCCACTGTAGGGTGTGGTATTTCCCTGGTCTGTCCTTCTGCCTGTTTCTCTCTCTGCAGACCAAGGAATCCCACCTGGGAGACCCCTTAATAAGGGGGTCTTTATCAGATGCACTTTAGTGGTCAAACTGATATTATTGTTCCTAAATAATTTGGAGAGGTCCCTGACTGCAGATTTCAAAGGGCAGTTCAAAAAGAGAAAGCAAAATACTGGTAAAAAGAGCAAGGGCCACATGGGGATGGCCATATCTTACCTTTACCAACTTCACAAAGGGGAACAGTCTGCATCAACAGCATCAATAACACAAAGCCAATTCCCATAAGATCAGACACGTCTCCCACACTCTTGTACCTCTTTCTGCTCATCTCAACACCAATCTGACTGCTTTGCTGGGTTCAAAATCTGATGTGATAGCTCACAGACCACACAGAACGACATTGGGAAAGCCAAAAGGTTATAATCCAAATTAATAACAGAATATAGTCAAGACAGCTCCCAAAATGTGCATACAGGCATCTCAGCCTCTAGCCTTCTAGTTTGGTGTTACCAAGTTCTTAGTCTTGCCAATAGCTTCCCTCTCCCAATTGTTCAACAAGGTTCTCAGTCTTGGCAATATTGGGCACACTTTTTCCTGCCCCCTTCACCAAGGTCTCATCTCATATTAAGTCTCCATTTCAGCCTTAGGTTTTGCTGCAATAGGTGTAGTTGGAGCAGGAAGGGCTTTCTATATTGTCTTGATTTCTCTCCAACAGGGCCAGAAGATCTGTCTGTCTCTGTCTCAATGGCAAGACTAGCTAATCCCCTATAGAATATTGAGACTGGCCAATCCCCTTGTGGAATGGGAGATAGCCAATCTCTTTGTAGATAAGCTAACACTGCCCCATTCACACATTCCTACCCCTTTACATAGTGTCCTCTCTTATTAATACAATAGTTACTTTGACATAAAACAAATAGTTACTCTTTCAGCTAGGAAAGACAATTTTGAGTGATAAATCTTAGAAACCCAGAGTAATATCATAGTATGTGCAGAGAGCTGGAATTGGAGCATTTCTCAAGCTGAGAGAGCTTAAAAAACAAATTTAATCTTTGAGTCACAATATTACAAGATGCTCGATCTTAGATGGAAGTAGAAAATAACAGAGGAATGTCTATCCATGTTTCATTTACTGTTAGGTCTTCGCACTGGACGTAAGGCCAAGGACTCAAGGAAGGGACCAGAAAAAGAAAGGAAGTTAAAGAAGCTTTATTAAGGGGTCTCCCGGGTGGGATTCCCTGGTCTGCAGAGAGAGAAACAGGCAGAAGGACAGACCAGGGAAATACCACACCCTAAAGTAGATTAACGCAGGTTTTATACTTGATAAATCACAATATATACAAAGTTGTTGTTGTTAGGTGACATCAAGTAAAATATGATTCATCGCAACCATATGAACAACAGATCTGAACCCTGTCCTAACCAGTGCCATTCTTACCATCTTCGACATATTTGAGCTCATTGCCGCAGTCCTGTATCAATCCATCTTGTTAAGGGTCTTCTGTTTTGTTTTTTTTTTCAGACTTCCAATTTTTCAGGTATGATATCTCTTTCTGTAGAATAGCCTCAGAACAGAGCAGGGAAACACTGCATGATTCAAAATCAGGAAGGCAGTGTGTCAGGGATGCGTCCTGTCTCCACACTTTTTCAACCTGTATGCAGAACAGATAATTTGAGAGGCTAGACTTTATGAGGAGGAATGTGGCATCAGGATTTATGGAAGACTCATTAACAAACTACGTTATGCAGATGACACAACCTTGCTTGCTGAACTGAGGAGGATTTGAAATGCTTGCTGCAGAAGGTCAAGGGACTATAGTCTTCAACATGGATTGAAGCTCAACATCATGAAGACAAAGATTCTCGCCCCTGGGCCAATTGGCAACACCATGTTGGATGGAGAAAAGATTGAGGTTGTTAACAATTTCAGCTTTCTTGGCTTCACATACATTTGGCACCAGCACCTAGGAAGTCAGAAGACAAATTGCATTAGGTAAATCTGCTGTCAGGGACGTTTTCAGAGTACTGAGAAGCAGCGATGTCAGTCTAGATATTAATGGTCTGATCCAGGCCCAGGCCATGGTCTTTGAAATTACTTGCTATGCATCAGAGAGCTGGACAATGACTAAGGACAACAGAAGAATTATTGATGCCTTTGAGTTGTGCTGGAGAAGGGTCTTGAAAATACTATGGACTTTGAATAAAACAAATAGATCTATCTTGCAGAGATTAAAACCAAGAGTTTCCTTGAAGGCTAGGATTTTGAAGCTCTGCCTCACATACTTTGGGCATGTGGCCAAGAAGAACCGAACCTTGGTGAACAAAGCATATCATGCTCGGGAAGGTGGTGGGACAGTGCAAGAGAGGAAGACCACGGATGAGATGGATCGATATAGTAACTAGGGCAATGGGGATAGCTGTGTCAGAGTTATTGAGACTGGTTCAGGACAGGGCAGGCTTCAGAACTGTGGTACATAGGGTCACTATGAGTTGCAGGGGACTCTACAGCACATAACAACAATAACAACATGCCCAAAGTATGAGAGAGAAAACTTTACCACCTTTGCCTTTAGAGAGCACTCTGGTTGTATATTTTCCAAGACAAATCTGTTTGTTCTTTTTTGCAGTTCATCAGATATTCAGAACTCTTATTCAACATCACAACCCAAAGACATCAATTCTTCTTCTGTCATTCTTATTCATTGTGTAACTCTCTGTTTGCAAGTCATTGTTCCTAGGGAGTTTGGAGTGGTCCCTGACTGCAGACTTTTCCAATGTTGTACATTTTTTGAGTTCTTGAATTCTGGTACCAGCAGTGTTAATTGTGAATCTAAGTAAGATTAAATAATTGACAGTTTCAACTATTTCTCTGCCTCTAGTGGGATGTTGTTGTT
>NW_006399992.1:225164-226493 GCF_000299155.1 Elephantulus edwardii | reverse complement strand
ATGGAAAGAAGGTCTTAATTTGATAAAAGGGAACTTTCCTTAGGGTCTGGCTTTTAACACTTTTTGTCTCATAGAAAATAAAAAGGGAGAGGAAGTGAAGAGATACAGGGACATTTACACCACAAAGAGGGAAGACAAGGGATGTAACATGTTCTTCAAAGACCAAGACTTTTGTTGTGGGAGGTTTCTCAACATGAAGGAAGGCCATTACATATACGGATCTCCAAGAAATACTGGTCTTGCAGATGCTGAGGGGAACAAGGACTTTCCTCCAGAACCAACAAAGATAGAAAGCCTTCTCCTAAAGCTGCCACCCTAAATTTTACATCTAACTTCCTAAACAGTAAGAGAATAAACTTCTATTTATTAAAACCAGCCACTTGTATATCTATTAGAGCATGAGTAGATAACCAAGAAACTGACAAATGGCATCTCTTTGGGAAAATGTCTATTCAGATCTCCTGACTGATACCTAATTGAATTAGAAATTTTTTTTGTTACTGAGTAGTACATCTACTTTATATATTCCAGATACATTCTTTTCATCATCGAAACAAATGTCATATACTTATCATTTTGTGTGTTGTCTTTTCACTTTCCTGTTAATGTTCTTTGAAGTATAAGTTTTAATGTTTATGAAATCTAATCTACTTTTTTGTTGTTGCTCATGTTTTAGTTATATTTTCTCCATTGTTTAAGGAGCATTATAAAAGTAATCTCTTTTGTTTCTGGAAACATTGGTTTTTGCCTGAAGCTAGAATTGTCTAATATCAGTATAGTCATTTCCATGTTCTTTTGATCACTCTTTTTATGTTATTGGTAATGTTTACTTTCATGCTGTTTGGATCTTTGAATCTAATATGTGTCTCCTGTAATCAGCATATCACAGGATTTTTAAACCTGCCAACCACATAGTACTGTTAATTAAATCAAAATGGCCAAACAACTTACAACTAATTATTAAGTAAATAAAAATGACCAAACAACTCACACCTGATTGTTAATTAATAAAAAAGATCAAACACCTCATTGTTAATTAAATAAAAATGACCTACCTTCCAGAATCTAACTACTGCAAACAAAAGGCTCTCAGACAGGCTTCAACTGACTTTTAATAAAAAAGGCCCACCCACTGGGTCTTAATTAGTTTAAATAAGAGGCTACCAGATCACAACTGATTGTTGATTAAATAAAAAGAACCAAAAAACTTATGTTGTTGTTGTTGTTGTTATGTACCTTTGAGTCACTTGCGACTCATAGCGACCCTATGTACAACAGCCCTAAACCTTGCTCTATCCTGTGCCAATCTCACTGCCTCTGACACACCCA
>NW_006399992.1:214165-224284 GCF_000299155.1 Elephantulus edwardii | reverse complement strand
ACGATCATGTCTTCTGGTATTCCCATTCTTCTCAGAGTCAGCCACAGTTTGTTGTGATCCACACAGTCAAACGCCTTTGCATAATCAATGAAACACAGTTATACATTCCTCTGGTATTCCCTGCTTTGATCTAAGATCCATCTAACATCAGCTACAATATCCCTAGTACCACGACCCCTTCCAAACCCAGCCTGGGCTTCTGGCAGTTTATTAAATCAAAAGAACCAAACAGCTTACCCTTGATTATTTATTAAATAATAACGACCAACCTTCTAGAATCCAACTGCTTCTAATAAGGGGCTCTCAGGCAAGCTTCAACTAACTTTTAATTGCAAAGGTGTACCCATAGGTCTTAACTGGTTTAAATAATTGGCTTCCAGACCACACCTGACTGTTAATTAAATAAAAATTACTAAACAACTATGCCTGATTGTTAATTAAATCAAAAGGACCAAACCATTTACAATAGAATGATGAAATTTTGTCTATGATATATTCGTTGTAAATCCATATTTCTCTACTGCTCATAGGGCTTAGGAGCACAATTGATGCACTATTGTTTCTCATGAGAAACATATACCCCGAGCAGGAGGCTGTTAAGCAAACAGAACAAGGGAATACACTACATGGTTTAAAATTAGGAAGAGATTATATGAGGGTTGTATTCTTTCTCCATACCTATTCATTCTGTATGGTGACCAAATTATTCCAGAGACTGGACTTTTTGATGAGGAATATGGCATCATAATAACCTGTATTATGCAAATGACACAAACTTCTTAGTTAAAGTGAGGAGAACTTGATGGATTTGTTGTAGAGGATCAAAGAATACAGCTTTCAATATGGATTGCATCTCAGTGTCAAGAAGACAAAGATGCATACCATTGGATCAGTAGGCAACATCATGATGTTGTTGTTATGTGCCATCGAGTCATTTGCGACTCATAACGACCCTATGTACAAGAGTTCTAAATGCTGTTCTATCCTGTGCCAACTTAGCCATTTCAAATGCACTTATTCCCACCGCTCCAGTCACAGAATTGATCCATCTCATCAAAGGTCTTCCTCTCCTTCGCCGCCCCTCCATTCTGCCAAACATGATGTCCCTCTCCAAGGACCAGTCTCTCCTTGCAACATGCCCAAAGTATGTCAGACGAAGCTTCAGAATCCTTGACTCCAAGGAGCATTCCGGCTTCACCTTCTCCAGGACAAACCTGTTTGTTCTCCTAGCAGTCCATGGTATGTTCAATACTCTTCTCCAGCACCAAAGCTCAAAGGCATCAATTCTCTTTATATCAACCCTAGTCACTGTCCAACTCTCTGATGCATAGTATGTAATTGCTACGACTATAGCCCAGATCAGGCGTACCTTAGTCTCTAGCCTGACATCATTGCTCTTCAGTACTCTTGAGAGGTCCCTCACAGCCGACTTTCCCAATGCAATTCGTCTCTTGATTTCCTGGCTGCTGTTACCAAGAGTGTTGATTGTGGAGCCAAGCAAACTAAAACAGTTAACCATCTCAATCTCTTCACCATCCATACTGATGCTGCCAATTGGCCCAGTGGTCTAACTTGGATCTACAATTAATATTCCTGGTACCACCAAGCAGAAAATAAGATGTATTGCACTGGAAAAGTCTGCAGTTAGGGCCTCTCCAGATTATTGATGAATAATGATGTCAGTTTGAAGACTAAGGTGCATCTGATTTAGGTCATGATCTTTCTGATCAATTGCTATCTATGTGAGAGCTGGACAATGAATAAGAATGATAGAAGAATTGATACCTTTGAGATATCGTGCTGGAGAGGAGTGCTGAACATCCCATGGACTTCTAAAAGAATAAATATGTCTTGGAAAGGGTGCAGCCAGAATGCTTCTTGGAGGTAAGGATGAGGTTTTGCCACACATATTTCTGGTATGCTGCTAAGAGGTGCTGTTTCTTGCAGTGGGACATGGTATTTGGAAAGGTGTATACTTGGCAAAGGAGAGGAAAACCCTTGATCTGGTGGACTGACACAGTGACTGCCACAATGAGCTCTAATGTGTCAGGAAGTGTGAGGATGGCACGGGATAGGACAGGGTTCAGAACCATTGTTCATAGGGTTATTATGAATCATGCTCAACTCAATGGCACCTAACAACAACAGTAATAATATCTACTTTTTTATTGGGTTCTTTAATCCAGTCACATTGAACGTCATTGTGTATTATATTTGTTGTTGTACCATCAAGTTGATTATGATCCATAGAACCTATGAACTTTACCTATCCTGAAACAACCCCACTGTCTCTGGCATAACTGTCCCCATTGCCATAGTGACTGTGTCAATCCATCACATCCAGGGTCTTACTCTTCTCTACTGACTCTCTACTCTTCCAAACATGCTGCCCTTCTCCAATGACTGCCTAAAATATGTGAGACAGGACTTCAAAATCCTTAGCTCCAATGAGCAACTTCATTTCACCTTCTCCAAAACAGATGTTTGCTTTCTTGTAAGGCCATGGTATATTGAGTACTCTTCTTCAGTTTCATAACTCAAAGGCATTGATGATTCTTCTGTCATCCTTAGTCATTGTCCAGCTCTCAGAAGATGCATAGCAATCAATTAAGAAGATCATGGCATGAATCAGACACACCTTAATCTCTAGACTGATACAGATGCTCGTTTGCACTCTGGAGAGATCCTTGATAGAAAATTTTCTCAGTGTAATTTGTCTTTTGATTTCCCGGCTGCTGGTGCAAAGAGTGTT
The DNA here is from genome assembly GCF_000299155.1 of Elephantulus edwardii. Taxonomy (NCBI): domain Eukaryota; kingdom Metazoa; phylum Chordata; class Mammalia; order Macroscelidea; family Macroscelididae; genus Elephantulus; species Elephantulus edwardii. The sequence continues at coordinate 221,532 of NW_006399992.1, read as the reverse complement.
GCTTGTGAATCCAGGCAAGATGAAATCATTAACAACCTCAATTCTTTCTCCATCTATCATGCTTTTTATAGGCCCAGAGGTGAGGATGTTTGTTTACTTGGCACTGAGATTTACTCATATCAAAGGCTGCAGTCCTTGATAACCTACAGCTAATACTTCAAGACCTCTTCAGCTTCAGCAAGCAAGGTTGTGTTGTCTGCATGATGCAGGTTATTAATGAGTCTTCCTCCAATCCTGATGCCAAATAAAGTCCAGCTTCACAATGTTCTGTTCTGCATATATAGTGAAAAATATGGAGAAAGGCTATATCCCTGGCACATTTCTCCCTTGATTTTGTATATTCCTTGCTCTGTTTGGATAACGGCTTCTTAATGAAGATATAGGTTTTGAATAAGCACAATCAAGTGTTCTGGGATTCCCATTCTTTTCAATATTAGCCACAAACTGCTATGATCCACACAGACAGATGCCTTTACATAGTCGATAAAACACAAGTAGATATCCTTCTGATTCTCTTTTCTTTCATGAATAATCCATCTGACATCAACAATGACATTCATATCTTTTCTTGTGTTTCCAGCAGTTCTCTGTCAATGTACTGTTCCAGTAATTTTTGCATAATTTTCAGCTGGATTTTACTTGCATGTGATATTAGTAATACTGTATGATAAATTTCACATTCTGTAGTATCATCTTTTTTTGGGGAATAAAGTAATAAACATGGATTTCTTCTAATCAGTTGGACAGGTAGCTGCCCTCCAGATTTGTTGGCACATACTGGTGAGCACATCCAGGGCTACATCTTTTTGTTGAAATATATGAATTGATATTCCATTCCCCCCTCCAATTCCTTCAGAAAAGCTTGAAATTGATCCTTTATTGTAACTGAGAAACAAAACAAAGCCAAAAAAACCTTCATAGCCCAAAACTTTGCTTTTGGAAGCAAGCAATACCTACTATGTGTATTTTTCTGAATATACGTATGTGAAAGTCTGCTGTTAGGGACCTCCTCAAAGTACTGAAGAGCAATGGTGTCACTCTGGAGACTAAGGTGCAGCTGATACAGGCCATGATCTTTGTAATCACTTGTTATGCATTAGAGAGTTGGACAACGACTACGGAGGATGAAAGGAAAATTGATGCCTTTGAGCTGTGGTGCTGGAGAAGAGTATTGAGTGTACCATGGATTGCTAAGAAAACAAACATATTTAGCCTAGAGAGGGTTAAACCAGGCTGTTCCTTGGAGACAAGGATTCTGAGGCTTCGTCTGACATACTTTGGACATGTTGTAAGGAGAGAACGGTCCTTGGAGAGGGACATAATGCTTGGGAGGGTGGAGGGACGTTACAGGAGGGGAAGACCCTCTATGAAGTGGATTGATTCAGTGACTGGGGGATCAAGATGTTTGTGTTGGAGGCAGAGAGATTGGCACAGGATAGAGAAGGGTTTAGGGTTGTTGTTCATAGGGTCACTGTGAGTCTCAAGTGACTCGAAGGCACATAACAGCAACAACCACCAACTTTAAGATGAAACAATTTAAGCCCTTACAAATTTATGGTTTATCTTCTCAATGAAAGTATCCAAAGTTTACCATACTTTTAAGACATTGGTTCTATTTAACAGTTATACTACATGCTCAGTTTTTATGAGTAAACTATGCCAAATATAAGGTCATTTCTGCCACTGTAGTCTGGCTTCATGTAAATAGATGGCTGCTTTCATATTTGTTATCCCAGCAATACAGATGGGTTATTTTTGCCTAGTGCCAGCCTGTAGAAATATCTCAGAGTGCCCCAGATTCATCTACTGTTTGTGCTGGATCTGACCCAACTACCATATGATTATTCTAGCCATCTATTTGGATAGTCAATCCTCTTCATTAATATTTATTCTTGCTCTGGGGTTTCAGCTTTCACAAAAAGAACAGGTTCCCGAAAGCATCGTGTTTCTTCCTTCTGTATTACTAGCCTTGGCTATTTTAATAATTGCAATGCTAGTTGGCCTTATTTACCAGTTTCAGAATATCTTCAAATACCATCTGTGTAAATAACTCTTTGTTCTTTCTTTATGAAAGGATCACAAGAGTTAAAAATCTCTGGCTTGATCCTACCCTGTGTATTTTATTTCAGTTCTCATAGGAAGCAAGTGTTGCCTGTCTCTCACAATGTGATGAAAGACTGTATGACTAGAGCAAATTTCTTGCATTATTTCATCATATATTGACTTTCTGGTAATTTACCCTGACTACTCTGAAGGCCTAGTGGTAAGAAGTGTGCTGCAATTGCAAAGGCACATGGTTTGAACCCACCAACAGCTCCATGGGAGAAGGATGGGAAATGTCTTCCTTTGCGATTTGTTGCCTCTGAAAATCCTCTTGATGGAACACAGCAACAACAATTTCTAGCAAGAGGGAGCTCTGATGGCATAGGAAGTTGTTCTGCTAACCCACCTCTCTAATTGTTCAGATCTACCAGCAGCTTCTTGGGAGGAAGATGGGCAATCTTCTCTCATGTGGTTTATAGCCTAGGAAAGCTGCTAAAAGGTCAACCGAGAGTCTGTTCAACTTGATGGCAATGAGGAGCAGGGAAGACTCAGATTTTCGTCTACTGCCTCTCTCCAACTCTTTATTTGTCAAGATATTATAAGAGATGCCATAATTTCCCAAGCTTAACCCTTATGCTGGAGTGAGTTGGGTCAAGGAAATGATAGTGCATTGATGCTATTGCATAGATCCATAATTTGTCTAACTTTGGCCCCTGTTATGGGTTACACTGTGCCATTTGCAAAAGATGTCATTAACTCTTAATTCCTGGTACCTGTGGATGTAACCTTGTTTGGAAACAGAACTTTTGAAGATGTTATTATTAGTTAACATGAAAAAGCCCTGGTGGCTTAGTGCATAACATGTTAGACTACGAATGGAAAGGTTGGCTGTTTGAGTGCACCACCAGACCAAGAGAGAAAGATAAGCAGTCTTCTGTTATTGCCTCAGAAACTCAATGGAGAAATTTCATGAGTCATAGTCTACTTGACAATAATGAATATGGACTTCTTTTTTTAGTTTGTTTGCTTTTACTTCATATGAGATCATACCAGAGAAGGGTGGATCCTTATAAAAGAGGGGACACAGAGAACTGTGAGAAGTGGGGTGTGGTTGTGGCTATATGGGAATACATCTATAAGCCAAAGAAAGCCCTGGGGTTGTTTAAAACTAGAACAAGGAAGGATCTCCCTCTAAAATGAAGAGAGGGAGTGAGTGGTCCTGATTTTCCCCTCAGTTTGGATTCCTAGTCTCCAAAACTGTGACATAACAAATTTCTTTTATTATAATTACCTGGTCTCTGGTCCCTTCTTGTGATATCCATATAAAACGAATACAATCTCTATTCAAATGTTGGAAAATAGTAATTCCTGAGGTGTTATGCACAATTTGATCAGTTCTGTATCTTATGGGGTTCTAGGTGTTGCAGGTTTAGTGCTGCTGCTACACAGAGATGCTGCAGGGCTGGTGTAAGTTTTGTTTTTGGTGTATGTGTGGCCCTTCCTTATACAAAATGAACTGACACAGTAACTGTAACAGTGCCCTCAGCAGAGGAAAGATTATGAGAAAGGTGCAGGATAGGGCAAGGTTCAGATAGGGCAAAGTTTAGATCAGTTATTCTATGGAATCTAACAACAAAAACACTTATACAAGATAGAATCCTGGCTTTTGAGATACAATCACTAGGATTCATTTCTTCTTTGTGTTAACTCTTATTTATTCAACAAATATATTATTCGTTTTCATATGCTTGGAACTCTGTTAGAATCTAAGAAAACAGCCGTTAAAAAGTCATAAATACTATTTTTGTAAAGATATTTTGATTCATTGGTAGAATTTTCACCTTCCATGCCATAGACCCAAGTTAAATACAACTCCCATGTAGTCACAGTATTGTATTTCAGAATATATCAAGAAAATGATCTTTTTGACTATGCATGCGATCCCATTTTACCGCACTTTTTCATTTCATTTCTGCACCCTAATAGTGCAACTAACACAATATGATGGTTGTTTTTAATTGTTTTACTCTAAATGATTTCATTTTGAAGGAAAACAAAAAGAAAAAAAAAACTTAGGAAATGTGGTTAGTCAATTCTTCTTTTAAAACCAAATGTGGACTGAATTTTTTAAAGCCAATGGGGATAAACGAAGCAAGGGCCATACTGAGCTCATCTTAGGATTTGGGACTTTCTTTCCAAAACTCTGTTTCCTGGGTTCCTCCTGATTCATTGGGACAAAAGGATTATAAAATTTGTGTGTAAATGTGTATGCGTATCAGAGACACTGTTAACCTTTTTAAAAAAATGTCCTGAATGTAACAGGAATACATTTTTCACTCATGAATCAAAAAATAAAATCATATTTCAATAGCAGATTCTGGCCATTCGTACACTGTTGATTTCTGGTGAAAGTGCCAGAGTTGATGGTAGAGCTCAGTAACTTCCTTTTCACTCCTTTATATTTAATTGGAAACTTTTAAAATAGAGAGGTCATGTCTTACTTGTTATCATGTCTTAACATACAGCATGGTGCCCAGTTCATAACAAACATGGAATGCTTTTTAGATAGTCAAGTCCCTTCAGCCAAGTAAGGAGGAAAGGCATTCTATAGCTTCACATTATTAGGCTCTATATTTTGGATCTATGTGCAAGCATAAGTTTTTCAGGAGAAAAAAAAAAGCCTTCTAATTTATAAACACTTACTAAAAAATGAAAGGAGAGTACAAAACACATAAAGCATACAGACACAGATTAGTGTATCAAGCAAGGTAACTATCACCCAGAATTGACTCCAAAATTATATTATTATCTGAGACAGAGTGAAGTTTGGTGAGTTAGAGGAAATGTCTAGAGTCTAAGGGTAGACAGAAGAGAAGACACTAATAGGTAAATGGGGTTAAAATACTAGTAGGGAGTTAAATGGGGTTGAAATACTTAAAAAAACCTATGAGGTCCTTAAAATATTTAAGAGAACCTATGAGACAATTCTGTCCCATTGGATATTCAAAGACTACTGCTTTGCTAGACTATGGAAGCATTTCCTTTTATTTCTACAGCACACAGCCATCCCAAACCAAACCAAACCAAACCAAACCAAACCAAACCAAACCAAAACCAACAAAAAACCAACAAACTCAAAACAGTAAGCACATGGTCTTGTTTTTAACCAAACATTCAGTATGTTGTAAACAGATCTCTTGTTATTGTTGCTTCTATGTGCCATCAAGTTGTCAGTGACCTCATGAACAGCAGTTATCAACCTTGCCCTATTTTGTGCCAACTTCACCATCTCCAAAATCCTTGAAATCATTGTATAGTCACTGTGTCTATCTATCTTGTTGAGGGTCGTTCTCTTCTCCGCAGAACCCTCCACTTTTCCAAGCATGATGTCCTTTTTCAAGGACTGGTCCATCCAAACAACTGTCCAAAGTATATCATAGGAAGTTTCATCATCTTTGCCTCTAAGGAGCTCCCTGGTCATACTTTTTCCAAGACATCCTCATGTGCTATTTTGGCAGTCCATGAGATGTTCAATAGTCTTTTCTAATACCACAAGTCAAAGGCATCGATTCTTCTGTCATCATTATTCATTGTCTAACTTACATTGATTACAAGTGATTGAGAAGACCATGGCTTGGATCAGGTGCTTCTTAATTTTTAAACTGGCATCATTACTCTTTTTTCACTTTGGATAGCTCTCATAAATAATGAGAACAGGATGGAAAAATTAAAACCCATATGTAGTCAAGCAAATTAAATTTACTTTTACTATAAGAATACCTAACCCTTCTTTTATATTAGATCTTGACAAAGAAGAAATAGATTAAACCTTAGGGTGGAGGTAGGGAGAGAAAAGCAGACCAGATTTAATTGGGAAGCATGGTTCTGTTTTCTTGCTTTATTTATACTCCTTTTATCCTGTTGTTAAGGATTTCTAAATAGGAGTGCAGTAGCTGTTTAATGGGAGTTGGCCAATACTACTGGGGGAATTGTTTTATGGATAAGTCTATAAAGTGTAAAGGAATACACCTTTGAATTTCCAAGTTTGAGCCAAGAATGGTTGTTCTGAACTATTATTGGTGTGAGTCTTTCTGGCCTTTATCATAGAGTCTTTGTATCTGACTTTGATGCTATTTGCATAAAATGGCAAAATTATTTTAGGGGTCTTGTCTATTCCTTAGTCTCAGATATTGAGGACTCATTGCATTTTCTTGCTACCTCCACCCCAGGGGAATTTGCTTTTTTGAGCTGGTTGAATTCCCTCTATCTTGCTTGCTTCTCCCTAGACCTTCTACTTACAAATGTCTTCCTTCTCTCGCTTCTTAAAACTCTTCTTAATGTTTCAACAGAGTTAAAATTTGTGAAACAAAACCTGAAAATTGTTTTGTTTCTTTTGCTTTTCCCCCTCCAATTCTTTTATCTTGAGAACTGTTGAGTGAGTTCTTCCCTTTTGGTTTATATGGGTCTTTGTACATTTCTTCAAGATTTGAGGGCTGGATCTCAAGTTGCAATATTGAAAGATTCTATGGGCAAAATATTGCACCCTACACAGAGTGACATGAACTGATGTATACTAGTTGAACAGATCCATCACAAAAGAAGAAATTGAGTAGGTCTTAAAAAGACTCCTCTACAAAACAAAACAAAACAAACAAACAAACAAAAAAAGTCTTGGTCCAGATGTCTTCATGGCTGGATTCTACCAGTCGGAGAAGATCTACCATCAATTCTATTTAAATTATTTCAAAAATTGAAAAAGAAGGAACACTTCCAAAGTCATTCTATGAAATAAGCATGACTCTACTTCCAAGACCAGGAAAAGACATTACCAAAAATGAGCAAATCACAGAATAATATTTCTCATGAATACAGATGCAAAAATCCTTACTAAAATGCTTAACAAAGATCCTTAACAAATCCTTTCAAAAATTCTTAACAAAATTCTGGCCAACAGAATCCAACAGCATAGCAAAAAAATAATTCATCATGACCATAGGCATAAAAGATATGCAAGGATGGTGTAACATTTAAAAAAACCAACAAAAACCAAACCCAATCAATGTAATTCATGACATTAGCAAAGCAAAGAACAAGAACCACATGACTCAATTAATGCAGAAAAGGCCTTCAACAAAATTCAACACCACTTCATAATTACAACACTCTACAAAATAGGAGTAGAAAAATATTTCTATATCTCTGTGTGTGTGTGTGTGTGCACACACAAACACAACGAAGGGCTAAGATCATTCTCAATGGAGAAAGACCAAAGATGTTCTTGCAACCAGGGACTGGGCAATGATACCCACTTTTACCACTCCTAT
>NW_006399992.1:208142-212115 GCF_000299155.1 Elephantulus edwardii | reverse complement strand
ACGACACATAACAACAAATAACAAACCTTTAGTCAGCTGGTATTCAATAAGGAAACAATGCCTATTAAAGAGGGAAACAACAACCTCTTCAGCAAATGGTGCTGGTAAAACTAGACTTCTACCTTCAGAAAGTTGAAGCAGAGTTTGTATCTCACACCATATACAAGTATCAATTCAAAATGGATCAGAGACCTAGGGGTAAAGCCCCAAACCATAAAGATCATAAGAGATAAAGTAGGATTAAATTTAGAAGCTCTAGCCGATGGCATAAATAGTCTGATAAATAGATCCAGAAATGCATAATCAGGACAGGATAGCATTGATGAATGGTATCTTTGAAAAATTAAGTTGCTGTGTGCATCAAAACCTGTTTTTCAGTAGGGTTTAAAGAAAACTTATTTATTGACTGGGAAAAAGCATTAAGCAAAGCCATCTCAGACAAGAGTCTCATAACAAGTTTACAGACTACTACAAGGGTCTCATAATGAAAGTTTATCGACTACTACAAAAGAAAAAAAGTCTACAGAACACCATTGGGTCTCCACATGAAAAAGAAGGATAACCCAATTACAAAATAGATAAATATTTGGAAAGACTTTTCACAGAGGAAGACATTAAGATGGCCAACAAACATGTGAAGAAATGCTCAACATCAATGGAAATCAGACAGATACAAATTAAAACCACAATGAGATACCATCATATCTCAATAGAAGTGGCAGAGGTTAACAGGACAGCAAGCAAAAAAAATGTTGGAGAGGATGTGGAGAGATTAGAATTCTCATTTGCCATTGGTGGGATTGTAAAGTGGTACAACCACCCTGGAAAGCAGTTTTGCATTTCCTCAAAAAGTTAAACATAGAAACTCCATATGTCCTAGCTATTCCACTGCTAGAAATATACCCTGAGTAAAATAGAACTGTGACACAAATGGAAATTTGTACACAGAAGCACTATTCACATAAGTAAGAACATGGAAACAGCTCAAATGATCATCAACAAACAAATATATTGAGAAATTGTGGCCCATTCACATGATGAAGTACTACACAGCACTCAGGAGCAATGATTTTGAAGAATGCTATGTAACATGGGAGAATCTAGAGAATATTATGCTGAGTGAACTAACTCACTCTCATAAGGACAAAGACTGCATATGACCCTTATTGTAAAAACAAAAGGATTACTAATAAGATGTGTACAAAACTTCAAGGAGGAAGTGGAGGAAGAACAGCTGTTGAGAATAGGGAGAGGAGGGAATCACGATGACACAGAGTTTGATAGGTAGAGGGAGGGAGAGGAATTAGGCAAGATCCGGTGGCGACCTGAAAAGATGGGGTGACAGTGGGCAGAGATCAATGGTGACTCACTTTATAAAATACAATGTATGGGAATGACCATGTAACACAATGTAAATGAAATTACGTTTTAAAAACAATGTATATAAATGAAATACAATGTATACGAATTTTGTTAAGCAAATCAATACAAAATAAAAATAATTTTTTTTTAAAAAAACCAACCCTCTGCTGCTCTCTTGTGGACATCTAGTGAGAAGCAAACATACTCCTCAAAGTTAATGTAATCTTAACATTCTCTATTATTTAGAATTAGCAAATTTTGGTGGTCTAGTCACATGAAGCTGTGCTACAATCTCAAAGACATGTAGTTCAAATCCAACAACTACTCCATAAGAGAAGGATGGACAATTTCCTCCCTTGCAATTAATTGCCTCTGAAAACCCACTGAAGGGTCAGCTGAGTTGGTTCTGACTAAACAGTACACAACAACACTAACTTAGATTTAATGAAACAAGAACTAACTTGACGAAAAGAATTTGGTTTTAATATAATCTTGTTAAGGCCAAGGAGTAAACCATTCACCCTTCCCCAGACAATGCCATACAATGGATTTTGACTCAGGGCAATTCCATATGCTTCAGAATAGTACTGTGCTCCATAAGTCTTTTTTTAAAATGAATTTTAATGGAAGTTCACATTGACTTAGGGTTTCCAGTCATTACTTGTTGCAGTTTTCTCCATGTGCTCCATAAGTCTTTTGAATACCCCTGTGACTGTATTTAAGTCACCAATTTTTGAAATAGTTCCTGGGTCTTAGCTGTTTACACAATCCACGAATCTATTTTTTTACAAGCCATGAAGCTTAATTTAATGATCCAAGCCCACTTGCCAATTGAGTTGGTTCTGACTCAGGAAACATATAGGACAAGAGATGAAGAGCCAGCCCCGCAGGGTCCCAATGCTGTAAATTTTTGCAGAAGGGATTAACACGTCTTTCTCTCACAGAACTGGTGGTGGGTTGAAACTGCCAATATTTTGCTTTCATTTGAATGTTTACCTGGGGCTCCTCAATATAAGCTGAAGGCTCACATTCAAATTTCCTCAACTGTGTTTAAAAATATCTGCTGGTGTAGTGGGTACATATTAGATGCTAAACAAAAAGTTAGAAGAAGGTTCTCAGATGAGCTCCTCCTGAAAAGGTTTACAGTCTTGGAAACTTAATGGAAAGTCACTAAGAGTCAGAACATGACTGCAGTGAGGTTTTTGGTTTGAGGCTGTAATAATACTTTTGTAGTTGTGTTTATTTTTAAATCAAAATTAGATTAATGTCATGCAATTGCATTTTATGTCTACTTAGATGCAACCTAGAAAATAACCCAGTTTAATTATTATTTTGTTTTTCTTTTTAATTTTTAATGATATTGACTCTAAAGACTTGAGCCAAATTTCCTTGTAGAATATTTGATATCATTTGCTTGATTATTTCTTCATTATGTTGTTTACCCTTTACCATATTCCTGTGAACAGGAAATTATATCCGCATGTTTGATATTTTAAAATGACATACAACTCTTATTCTTTTGTTATGTTCATGTAATCCTAAATTTCATCCAGGGGATTCCTCTTTTAATATGATCACAGTAACTCTTGAGTATGTTTTTGTTTTCTGCCACAGACATATTGTAGCATCATCTTGTTCCCATTTATCTAGAATCTCCGATTTCTTCAAGGATCCTTTTATCTACCTATTATCTATCTATCTATCTATCTATCTATCTACCTACCTATCTATCTATTTACTTTATCTCAAAACTCAAACTCACTACCATCCAGTTGGTAATCACTTGCAGCAATCCTTCTCTGGGTTTCAGAACCTGTAAAATATCAATGTGAGGAGGTCACCCATTTTTTTTTTCTGCCCAACCCCTGTTGGATTTGAATCTCTGGAGGAGTGCTGCCTTCTGTTAGCATGTCAATATGCTGTTAGAATCTCCCAGATGTTCCTTCAGAGAAAGATAGTCAATTTCCTCTTGTTTGATTTACAGCCTCTGAAAACTCACTGGAGGGTCAGCTATGAATCCATTCCCACTCAACAGCACATACAACAACAAACAACACCAACACCAAAGCTACTTATTTGTTTTAAAGTGGTTAATAATTTGGGGGAAACCTGGGCTTTTAAATTGCTCAGTACCGGGGCAGTGTTATTGCTTCAAGGACCTTTAAATGTGCTAAACGAGTACATATATACATAATAGCAGCTTAGGTTTTTGTTTTAACTTTTAGAGCAACATGTAAAAAAAAAGGCATAGTAGTCCTTAAAAAGAACCTTACTGAGGGAGGGAAAGCAACTAGCACATATATTTGTATAAAAATATGGCATATATATTTCAACTAATATATGGTATGCATATTTAAATTAATATATAGTATGTATATTTCAATTAATATATGGTATGCATATTTCAATTAATATATGGTATATGTATAACCAAGGATGCTTTCGGCAGAATGTTAAATGATCCAGGAAGTATTAAAAGAAGATGGAAGGAATATACTGAGTCACTGTATAGAAAGGAATTGGAAGACACAGAAGAATTTCATGAAACAACATATGAGCAAGAGCCTATGGTGATGAAAGAAGAAGTTCAGGCTGCTTTGAAGGAAATGGC
>NW_006399992.1:188233-206817 GCF_000299155.1 Elephantulus edwardii | reverse complement strand
GGCACAGGACAGAGCGGAGTTTAGGTCTGTTGTACATAGGGTCGCTATGAGTCGCAGGCGACTCGACGGCACATAACAACAACAACATATGTATTTCCAGTCATTATTTCATAGGGTTGCTGTGAGTTATGCTCGACTCGACAACAATCAGTAACAACAACACATATATTTCCAACTGATATTTATTTTACAAGAATTTATCAAGTTCATATATATAGTGACTTACTAAAGTGTGTTAGGGAAAAACTTCTATTTCTTGACCTTGTAGCAGTGGAAAAATGAAGTATTGGTGGTTATGTGTTAGCACTTTTACCTTTCAAGCTGGAGACCTGGGTTTGATTCTAGCCGATATACTAGTCTTGCCAGTTGCTTTGATAGTGAAGAGTCTCTAGTGAGAGTTCTAGACTCAGATGGACAAAGAAGAAAGTTCTAGTTATCTACTTCTGGACATCAATCACAAAACTCCCTATTGATCACACAGTCCAGTCTCTACTAATCATGAGGATTGTGCAGAACTTGACAATGGTTTTTTCTGGGTGCATAAGGTCATCTGATGATAAAAACAATAGCAATAAGAGGGAAATATCTACTATAGAGAACCACAGGACTCTGTAGGAGTAAAGACGTAGGTCAGGTATAGGGGTTTAGAAGAAGTAGTCTTAGTATTGTTTTTATTATACCATGTGTTAAAATTAATAACACATTATTAATCAGAAGCCTCAGGTCAACATACTTGTAAATACTCATCCAGTTATATAAATCTGTAAGGTTCTATGGTCCTTTGAGTTTGGTGAAAGGATTTGCTAGAAAGTCCTACAAAGACTTAGACATGTCAGGGAAATTACTTGACTACAGGTATTCTGGTCAGGTTTTTTTCAGAACTGGAGAGCGATGGGCCAGGTTGGATGCCACTGGATGCTTAAACATAGTCATGCTGCCCACTCCTGTCTCCTCTGTCAGTGTTTTCACACACTCTGTCCTGCCCTCACTCCCTCCACCCCCCCCCCAGTGTAGAAAGTGCTCTCATATTGAAGCTCAGCTGTTGCTAATTTGTGAGACCATGCACCTGCAATTAAGTTTGTTTGAGACTAGAAGGGGCTGACGTAATGGCTAACCACAAGGAGGTACCATCTCACTCCAGGAACAGTGGCAAAGTATAACAGGGCAGCAAGTAATAAATGTTGGGGAGGATGTGATGAGAAAGGAACTCTTATACATTGTTGGTGAGATTTTAAAATGGTGCAATCATTCTAGAAGGCAGTCTGGCACTTCTTTAAAAAGCTAAACATAGAAATTCTGTATTCCACTACTTGGAATATACCCTGAGAAAATGAGAACTTCAGCATAAATGCAGACTTGTAAACCGATGTTCATAGCAGTATTACTCACCATTGCAAGAATATGGAAACAGCCCAGATGTCCAACCACAAATGAATGGATTGAGAAATTATGGTACATTCACACAATGGAATACTATGCAGCACACAGGAGCAATGATTTTGTAAATTATTACCTTACTTGGGTGGTACTGGAGAGCATTATGACGAGTGAACTAATTCAGTCCCACAAGAACAAATAGTGTATAGAACCATTATTGCAAAATGAATATAAGCATGCAAGGGGAGTGAGGGAGGGTGGAAGCAGAGGGATGTAGATGTTCAGGGGGAGGGGGGATTAATTTTGGAGTTGTACAGTTTGATGGGTTGGAGGGTGAGGGAAATTGGAAGAATCTGTTCTAGAAAACAATATATTCTCATTTTGTAAATAAACTACTGTATTTAAAAAAAAACCCTCAACTTTAGGCTAACACTGCAGCCCACCTGTTGGCTTTTCTAACAATTATTTCTCATTATCTAAAGGATCACCCTTTCCCTTACCATCATCTATATTTAAGTAAATATGTCAGCTATTTCACTCCTTATGTCTCAAGAACCCCATTATAGATAAGTCCAAAGGAAAAAGCATATTTTTGTCTCTGAAGCATCTTCTATTACAGTTGAATCCACATCTATAAACAAAGTTCCAGTCCAGTGCAAATCTTCAGGACACAATAGTCAACCCCAGCTCATAGAACAGAACATCTTCTTTTCATCTGGTTGGGTTGGGCATCAGCCACAAACTCGGAGTCCACAGTTCTTCCTGTGTTTCAAATTGGTTGTCCCCTCACCAATCTTTAAGCTATCACTTAATCTTAGCCCCACATGGCCTAAGTCACATATCAGAGATCCCCAGGACTCCTTGCTCCACAAACCAGGAGCACTGTCCACCTAGCATGATAAGTGGACAGTGCTGTAGCAACAAGTTCAAACTCATCCTGTTTCTTCATTACCATGTATTTCCCCCTTCCACACATCAAGTAGACCCTGGTGGTCACTGTGAGTTAAGCATTGTCACCAGCTTTCATTAAAGTATGGAGAGGAGTTCTGATACTTCTCTCTTTCTCTCATCAAGTAGACCCAGGTGGTTAGCATGAGTTAAGGATACTTGCCAGCTTCCTTTGCCTCAGTTCACTAGCAGTCTCTCTTTTTCTATTGCCTTCTTTCAAATATAACTCTCCTCAGAGTACAGAGTGGGGCTTAGTCTTTCTTAGGCTAAGCTTCACACTCCATGCCAAATTCTTCTACTTACTACAAGCATTCTTTTAAGGCAAATTTCCTCTTTTTTAATTTCCAATTAATATCCAACTATCTTACACTTCCCTCTCTAAATTACAATGTGTCCTAGCACTGTAACATCCAGTATTCATGAGCATTATTACTACATTCATATTCATCAAATATATCATACTTAAAAAATAATAATCATTTTTACAATATTTCTTAACATTTATATTATTTATATAACATAAGCAGGGTTTAGGGCTGTTGTACATAGGGTCGCTATGAGTCGCAAACGACTCGACGGCACATAACAACAACAACAACAACAACATCTTAACATTATAATATTGCAGGAGAAGGATGGGTAAACTCCTCCCATACAAATGAGCAATAACAACAACAACAACAAAACGCCACAAAACAGGAACAACAATATTCGTAAAGTTAAATAGAAAACTTAACATACACACTTTTCAAAGAATTGACAGTTTCAACTTTTTGTATTGGGCCATAAAACAGCTTCTCAACTTTTCTTTCAATCTTAGTAGTAGCAAAAGTAACCTTTTGGATTGTCTCTCCAACTTCATAGAAATAAAAAATAACCATGTAAACTGTACATCTTCTCAGGTCCCACATTCACAAAACAAAACCATGTTTCTATGAGTCTAGCGCAACAAATACCATTTCTTCTGATGCCAATTGCAAACGGAGTGGATGCATTGTGAAGGTGGCCAAGTCTGACTTCTACCCACTTCATGAAGGGGAACTACCCCCATGCCATACCTCATGCTCTTTCATCTATTTCCACCGATTATCGGATTTGTTGTTGACTCACAGACTTTATTCACAGTGGTGGTACCAAGAATGGAGTTTTTTAGGTAACTAAAGGAGAATTGATGCCTTTGAGCTGTGGTGCTGGAGAAGAGTATTGAGTGTACCATGGACTGCCAAGAAAAAAAAAACAGATTCATCCTGGATGGGGGTTAAACCAGGCTGCTCCTTGGAGGCAAGGATTCTGAGGCTTCATCTGACATACTTAGGACATGTTGTAAAGAGGGAGAGGTCCTTGGAGAGGGACATCATGCTTGGGAGGGTGGAGGGACGGCGCAGAAGGGGAAGACCCTCTATCAGTGACTGGGGTAATTGGGATGGGTGTGTCAGAGTCAGTGCGATTGGCACAGGATAGAGCAGGGTTTAAGGCTGTTGTACATAGGGTCGCTATGAGTCGCAAGCGACTCAACGGCACATAACAACAACAACAACAAGTTGGAGAGTGGGGGAGACAAAAAATATCACCCAATTCAGTTCCAGGTTTTAGGTCAGTAGTTGCAAAGAACAATTCCTCAGGTAATTCAGGCTCCAGTTGAAACTGGGGCTTCAGCAGTCAGCTTTTCCTTCCATCATCCCACAAGAACAGAAAAACTTTTAACTGTGGCCTTTATCTCAGACACCTCTGGTTACACCTTGCCACAGTTTCTTCACAGCAATACCACAGTCTCTCTACCACCATTACCAGGGTCTTGCCACCAGGCTCTCACTCTGGTCTTGCTACAGTTTCCATCAAGTCATGCTGTTCAGTGTGAGAATCACTTTTATTCTAGTCACAGTCTTGCTGATGATTTACAAGACCGTGCTGATTTTTGAGACTATGTGTACACAATCAAGGTAGTTGAATACCAGAGAGAGCTAAGGTAATGACTTAAAAAGCCTTTTTTAGGGTAACACTGCAGGTATAAATTGGAAAGAATTCATAATTAGCAAGTTGCCTTATTTTTAGAATACATGAGTGTGTGATGAGTTATTCTTAGGTCAGGTGCTTTGTAGTCTCTTCTAGGATTTGTGCAATAGAATCTGCTTAGATACCCGAATTAGCTTAGACAGCTTATGTTGAATGCTTTGATATGCTAGAGTGATTAATCCTCTTCCCTCTTGAACTAGCTGCAGTAGTGTTATTTTATACAGAAACCTAGAGTTGGAGAACAAAAAAGGAAGAACTTGACAACATTTGATATGGAAAGTGTCTATGGAAGATGGAGAGACCTTGTTTGAGGAAGAGAAAAGCATGCCAGCTCAATGGACTGAATTGCATGCTGTCTTCCCAATCATGATGGAAGAATTGGACAATGGTGAGAGTCCTGTATGTTTGGATTTTCACTGATTCATGGACAATGGTTAGTGGCTTGGCTGTATATGATTAGGTAAATTGTAAGGTAAAATGGACTATTAAGAGGATGTTAGTGTAATTGTAATGGAAAATTGGACTATTAAGAGGATAACAATGGGGCAATGGGATCGGGTGTGTCAAAGTTAGCAAAACTGGTTCAGTATGGGACAAGTTCCAAAGCTATTGTACATAGGATCACTATGAGTTGTGGGTCACTCAGTGACACATAACAACAACAACAGTTCTGAAGATAGTTTGTAAGTTGATTATATTGGGCCAAAGTTATCAGTGGCACCTAGTGACAAAAATGGGTACTCATATACATAGATACCCCATACTGGGGTTTGTATATTCTCTGACAGATGCAAATGCCAAAAATGCCATTAAAGGATTGGAACTAGAGATACTATACCAGTCCGGGCCACCAAATTATATACCTTGGATGAAGAAACAAACTTTGTAGTGCATAGAGTCCAACAGTGGGCCCAGAAACATCCTATTAAATCATCCTTGATTACATCTGTGGAAAGAACCATTGGAGAAGCTCAATATCAGCTGTGAAAACTAGGCCAGAAGCTGATTGTGGAACAGATCACCAACTACTCATATGCAAGTTCAAGCTGAAGTTGAGGAAAATTAAACCAAATCCAAGGCAACCAAAATATGACTTTGAGTCTATCCCACCTGAATTTCAGAATCATCTCAGGAACAGGTTTGAGGCCTTGAACACTAATGAGTGAAGACCTGACGAGTTGTGGGAGGATATCAAGGGTATCATCCAGGAAGAGTGCAAACGGTCATTACAAAGACAGAAGAGGAAGAAAAGACCAAAATGGATGTCAGAAGAAACTCTGAAGATTGCACTGGCGCATAAAGAAGCCAAAGCACAAGGAAGGATTCTGAGGCTCTGTCTAACATACTTTGGACATGTTGTAAGAAGAGATGAGTCCTTAGAGAAGGACATCATGCTGGGGAGGGTGGAGGGACAGAGCAGGAGGGAAGGCCCTCTATGAGGTGGATTGATTCAGTGACTCGGGTTATCGGGATGGGAGTGTCAGAGACAGTGCGATCGGCAGAAGGCAGAGCAGAGTTTAGGGCTGTTGTGCATAGGGTCGCTATGAGTCGCAAGTGACTCAATGGCACATACCAACAACCATGTTTGAAAGATGACTGTCTAGCCAACAGATTGGAAGAGGTCCTTATTTGTTCCCATTCCCAAAAAAGGTGATCCAATGGAATGTGGAAATAATCGAACAATATGACTGCTGTCATATGCAATCAAAATTCTTCTGAATATCATTAAAAATGGCTGGAACAGAACATAGATAAGGAACTGCCAAAAGTTCAAGCAGGATTTAGAAGAGGCCATGGCACCAGGGATATCATTGCTGATGCCAGATGAATCCAGGCCAAAAGTAAGGAACACCAGAAGACTGTCTAATTGTGCTTCATTAACTATACAAAGGCATTTGTCTGTATGTATCATGACAAGTTGTGGCTGACATTAAGAATGAGAGTTCTAGAGAACTTGGTTGTGCTCAGAAACCTATACCTGGACCAGGAGGCTGTTGTATGAACAGGACACGGGAACACTTCATTGTTTAAAATTGAGAAGGGAGTCTGTCAGGATTGTATTCTTTCTCCGTACCTATTCAATCTGCTGAGCAAATGATCTGAGAAGCTATCCTCTATGAAGAGGCATGTGGCATCAGGATTGGAGGAAGATTCATCAATAACCTGCGCTACGCAAACTACACAACCTTATTTGCTGAAAGTGATGAGGTCTTGAAGCAAGAGCACTTGTTGCAGAAGATCAAAGAATGTGTCCTCCACATTAACTGATTCCCCCCCCACCCTTTGGATACTCCTGTCCCAGGACAAGGGATGCAAGCAGCTGTGGGTGCTAGGAGCAGAGGTGATCCCTCAACCAGAGACTCTAATAGTCCTCTTAAACCTGTATGCAATAATTATTAAGATTCCAGTGGGAGGGATTGTGTTTTCACTCCATCTTACACTAGGATTAACCATCAATATTATTGTATTGCCCCCTGGTTGAGATAGTCCATTACTTTAGCTCCTGTGTACCCCTATCCAAAATGAATAGAAATGGACTATGGGGGAAGCACCTGCTAGACTGGTTTGCGACCTATAGTCTGGACTGTCACAGTAGAAGAACTTAATGTTCTTCCCCAAATTGGAAAAGTGTGGGTGAAAATAAATAACAAATGGGAGGAAGGCGAAATCATAATCAGAAGTAAAAGAATGAATAAATGGGTTGTGAAACAGGGAAAATATTACACTGATACACTTCCTAAACAACTTGTCCCCGGAAACTATGAACTTTGATAAATGTTGATAGTTGTAGAGGAGCTTCAGGCCTTTTGTTCAGAGGGTTCCTTATGAGTCGTACTCGACTCGAAGGCAATCAACAACAACACAACCTCAAGAAAGACTCAGAGCAAGAGAGTAACTTTTTCTCAGTTAAATTTTATCAGAGATCAAAAAGAGTAAAGATAAGACAAATATTTTGACAACCCAACCAGATTAAATAGACACCTGAAACAAATCTGAATGGGTGATACTTAAGTAGTCTTAAGTTACAGTTATTTACCCAACTGACAAACTTACTCGTTATTGAATTTGAACCAATCAAAGCTGATCCTCTACTCAGTTTCTAGGGCTGGAAACCAAATGGAAGGAGACTGTTCATCTTTCCCTTCCAGAGCTGCTGGTAGATTTGAACCACCAAAGAGGCACAGCCTTTGGTTTTGCAGTACAATCGTCTGTGGACTATGCCACCTGGACTCCTTATTGAAGGTATGATTATTAATAGCTGCTTTGTATTGATAAAGTAGCTGGAAGAGGGGTGTTAGTTCTTCAAGTGAAAAACGGCCAATGGCTGAAAGAGTCAAGGTGCAATGAATTAAATAATATGGCCTTCCCCACCATAGCCTTCCATTTAGCCACATGTTGTAAGTGTATTATAAATTCAAGCCTCTTTGCACTTATGATCTCATTCTGGAACAATTTATCTGTTATGTTACTGAGGTAGGATTAGATTAGGATGTATCTTGAGTCTTTTCCTTACTAGAAGGGATGATCCAAGTCACCACCCTTATAGGTATGGTCTCTATCATCATACCTTGGTGGTATGGTTTATATCTCCAAGATCCAATATAGAAAGTACTATTTGAAACTGTGATTTCTTTATGCTCCTCTGACCTGGTTCAGCTGTTCTGTCCTGACTCAGTTGCTCTGAGAACTGCAGCTGAGTTTTTGCCAGTATCTGCAACTATACGCATAGGCCTATACTAGCCACTCTTCAAGTTGTCACTGACTGCAACCACCTCGGGAACAAAACCAACTCATAAATGGGAATGTCCTGATGGAGAAAAAAAATTAAAGTTGTCAACAATTTCGTTTTAAGTTCACAATCACATCCACAGAAGCAGTAGCCAAGCAACAAAAAGACATTGCATTGGAGAAATTGGCAAAACAGTTATGTGATACCACCTCATCCCACTAACAATAGCAAAATTCGACAGGACAGCAAAGGACAAATGCTGGTGAAGTTGTGGAGAGATTGGAACTCTTATTCACTGCTGCTGGGAATGTAAAATGGTACAATCATTAAGGAAGGTGGTCTGGCGCTTTCTCAGAAAGTTGGAAATAGAAATATCTTTTGACCCAGCAATTTCACTACCAGGACTACACCCTAAAGAAACCAGAACTTCAACCTAAACAGATGTATGCACAACCATGTTTACTGCTGTGTTATTCACAATAGCAAAGAGATGGAAGCAACCCAAATGCCTATCGACACATGAAAGGATAGGAAAACTATGATATAGTCACACAATGTAACTACGCAGCACTGAAAAACAAGGAACTCTTGAAATATTATACAAAATGGGGGACCATGGAGGACATTATGCTGAGTGAAATATCTCAGTTAAAAAAGGACAAATACTATATAATGGCACTGTTATAAAACAAGAGGGACGTGGGAGTAACTAAAATAAAGGGGGATAATGAACACTGCATCAGAACAGATGAAGGAAAGAACTATTTAAAAGAAATAGATAATTAGGCATTATTTGTATGACAACAGTCCAGAATAAGAGGTGCATTGCAAAGTGAACTAGTGGAGGAAAGGAGAAAATTTTGCAACAATGAATGAATTCTTTTTTAAAGTGAACAGGGCAGATAGGGAGGAAAATGAAATGTGCAACGAACAAATGAATGAAACGCCAACATTTTTTGTAAACTTTCTTTTCTGTAAACTCTCGTTAGTATCACAACAAAAAATGGGGTGGGGGAAATAACTTCTTTGAAGTGCTAAAAAGCAAAGATGTCATTTTAAAAACTAAGGTTCACCTGTCTCAAAACAATATTTTAAATTGCTGAAAATGAATGTAAAAGTTGAATAATAAACAAGAAAAGACCAAAAAAGAATTATTGTGAATAGCAGCCTTGGTGAAGAGTTGTTGTTGTTGTTGGTATGTGCCGTCGAGTCGCTGGCGACTCATAGCGACCTTCTGTACAACAGCCCTAAACTCTGCTCTGTCCTGTGCCAATCACACTGTCTCTGATACACCCATCCCGATTACCCCAGTCACTGAATCAATTCACCTTATAGAGGGTCTTCCCCTCCTGCACTGTCCCTCCACCCTACCAAGCATGATGTTCCTCTCCAAGGATTGGTTCCTCTTGATGAAGAGTACTGAATTTAATAGATTGCCAAAAGACCAAACAAATCTGTCTTGGAGAAAGCGCAAGTGGAGTGTTTCTTAGAGGCAAAGAGAGTAACACTTCCTCTCATACTTCAGGAATGTTGTTAGCAGTCACCAGCATTCACAAAAAGGCACGATACCGGGAAAGGTAGAAGATGAATGAAAGAGAGGAAGACTTTCAAGGCAATAAATTGATATAGTAACTGTAACAATGGATGTGGGCCTGGAGGATATTGTAAGATGGAACGGATTTAAAACAAGGTTCTAAACTATTGTGCATAGACTTGCTATGAATTCTAATTGGCTCTAAAGTACCTAGGACCTTAGCGCTCTAGTTCTAGGTCTAGAGTTCTAGGACTCCACAACCATGTGGCCTATTTCTAGAATGGTATCCAGTTTCTATTAGACTTTCCAATGAATTGTTATTGTGTTGTTATTTATATGCCGTCGAGTCACCTGCAGCTTATAATGACCCTTCATATAACAGCTCTAAAACCTGCCCTGTCCTAAGCCAGTCTCATTGGCTCAAACACACCTACCTCCAATCCCCATTGCCCTAGTTACTGTATCAATCCATCTCATTCAGGGTCTTCCTCTCTTGCGCTGTTCCTCCACCTTTCTGATCATGATGTCCTGCTCCAAAGATCAATCCCTTCTGGCCACACAGGGGAAGTGAAAGGTCTGGGAGAAGGAGGAATAGTTGAGGTTAGAGATGATGAGGTGGTACAGAAGTTTGGAAAAGTTAGACATTTGGATTGTTTGTTTTTTTTTTTTTTTTTTTTTTTTTTTTTTTTTTTTTTTTTTTTTTTTTTTTTTTTTTTTTTTTTTTGTATTTTGGTTGTTTTTGACCTCTGTCTCAGAGGAACTAGTTTTGTACTAAGCCTTTTAAAAGAAATTATTCATACATAACTACATTATGTAAGATCTCATAAAAAAGGTTATATCATAACAGGTCTCATGAAGAAACTGATCACATCAGATTTCATTAAGAAGATGACTATTATAAAGCCCAAATCAGTGAACCAGCCAAGTTTTACATAATTTTAGCCATTATAGTTAATCCATAAATTGTATTAATATTATAAGTTGTTTTGAAGATTATTTTGTTTGTTGTTGTTAAGTGATGTTGAGTCAAGTATGACTCATAGCAACCCTACCTTATGAACAACAGATCAGCACACTCTCCTATCCTGGGCCAGTCTCACAATTTCTAACATCCTCAAGCCCATTGCTGCAATCACTGTGTCATCCACATGGTGGAGGATCTTCTCCCATGTCATCCCTCCACCCTTATTAGCTTGATATCTTTCTCCAAGGAATAGCCTCTCCTTGCAACATGCCAAAGTATGTATGATGCAGCCTCCAAGGAGTCACCCTTGCCTCCAAGGAGCATTCTGTCTTCACCTTCTCCAAGACGTATCTCTTTCTCCATTTGGCAGTCCATGGGATATACAGTACTCTTCTCTTCTGTCATCCTTATTATTCAGCTCTCAGCAGCATAGCAAGTGATTGAAAAGTCCATGGACTGAATGAGGCACACCTTAGTCATTATTGCTCTTCAATAATTTGGAGAAGTCCCTAACTGCAGGTTTCCCATTGCAGTATGTCTACTGATCTCCTGACCACTGGAACGAAGTGTATTTATTAATTATGGATTCAAGTAAAATGAAGTAATTGACAGTTTCAGTCCTTTCTCCATTTATCATGATTTTACCTATCCATTCAGTGGTGAGGATTTTTATTTTCTAGATTGAAATGTAATCCGTATTGAAAACTACAGTGGTTGGTTGATCTTCTGTAGTAAGTGTTCCTTGTCCTCAGTCTCAGCAACCAAGGCTGTGCCATCTGCATATCAAAGGTTATTGATGAGTCTTCCTCCAAAACTTATGTCACAGTTTTCTTCCTAGACTCTAGATTCTCGAATAATTTGCTCATACTCTCTGGATAGGTATGGAGAAAGGATACAACACTGACACAGGCCTTTCTCATTTTAAACCATGGAGTGCCGCCAGAATGCTCTTTGGAGGCAAGAAGGATGAGGCTTTGCCTTACATACTTTGGACATGTTACTAGGAGATGTTATTCCTTGGAGAGGGACATGGTGTTGGGAAGGGCAGAGGGCTGGCAAAGGAGAGGAAGACCCTCAACCAAGTGAACTGAAACAGTGACTGCTGCAATGAGCTCCTGTGTGTCAGGAAGTGTGAGGATGGTGCAGGTCAGGACTAGGTTCAGATCTTTTGTTCACAGGCTCACTCTGGGTCATACTCGACTCGATAGCACCTAACAAGAATAAGAACAACAACAGCAGCAGTTTTCCCTTGCTCCATTAGCATAACAGCTTTTTGGTCTCGGTATAGGTTTCACATGAGTACATCTAAGTGTTCTGGGATTCCTATTGATCTCAATGTTAGCCATAATTTGTTAAGATCTACACAGTCAAATGTCATTGCTAGTCAATAAAGCACAAATAGATATTCTAGTATTCTCTGCTTTCAGCCAGGACTCATATGACAAGAACAGTGAAGCCTTGACTTCTTTTGAAACCAGCTTGAAGTTCTGACAGTTTCCTGTTTATGCACTGTTCTGAGTGCCTTTGAATGACCTTCAGGAGTATTTTGTATATAGTATTTATAATACTGTTTGATAATTTCCACTTCCGTTGGATCACCTTTGCTGGGAATGGAAACAATCATGGATCTCTTCCAGTCAGTGGACGAGGCAGCTGTCCTCCAAATTTCCTGGCTTACATTGTTGAGCACATTCAGGGCTACACTTATCATTTGAAATAAGTCAATCTGGTATCTCATTGATTCCTGATGCCTTATTTTTTTGCCAATGCCTTCATCACTGCTTGAAATTCTTCCTTCCTTACTATTGACTCTTGATTATATTTCCTAAAATATTTCAGTGTCAGGCAGTTCTTTTTGGTTCAGTGATTCTGCATATTCCTTCCATTTTCTTTTGATAATTTCTGGATTATTCAAGATTTTGCCAATAGCTTCTCTAAAGATTGCAACTCAAGGCTTAAATTTTATTTTCAGTTGTTTCAGCTTGAGAAATGCCAAGCGAGTCCTTCCCTTTTTGTTCTCCCATTCTAGATCTCCACATATTTCACATATTAATAGTTTGCTTTGTCTTTGCTACCTGGCCTTCTAAATCTTCTGTTCAGCTCTTTCACTCAAATGTATCTTCCCCTTGTTTTGTCTTCTCGATGCTCTAGTGAAATTTTCAAGGTTTCTTCTGACATCCATTTTGGCTTTTTCTTTCTTCTCTGTCTTTGTAGTGACCTTTTGTTCTCTTCATGGATGATATATTTGATATCATCCCACAACTCTTCTGGTCTTCAATTATTAGTGTTCACCATCTCATATCTATTGTTAAAATGATTTTTAAATTCAGGTGGGATAGACTCAAGATCATATTTTGGTTCTTATGGACTTGTTTTAATTTTCTTCAGCCTCAATTTGAACTTGGAGCTGAGTCAAGAAACTAAGGTACACTTGATCCAGGTGGTTTTAACTTGCATCTCTCTTATTGCCAGTGACTTTGAGCATTTCTTCATATGTCTGTTGACCATCCAAATGTCCTCCTCCGTGAAAAATCTTTCCAAGTCTCTTGCCACTTTTGTAATTGGATTATCAGTTTTTTTTTCTTGTAGAGGCCGAGGAGTATTCTGTAAACTTTAGTTGTGAGACCCTTGTCTGAGATAATATTGCCAAATTTTTGTTCCCAGTAGGTAAGTTTTCTTTTCATCCAGTTGGAAGAAGATTTAGATGAGCACAGAGATTTAAGCTTTAGAAGGTCCCTTTCATCAATTTTATCCTCTTCAGATTGTTCATTTCTGGCTATATATGGCAGACTCTTTGTACAATATACTAGGCCTTATAAGCTTGATCTCAGTTTGTCTCTTATGAACTTTATGGTTTTGGGCTTTATTCCAAGGTCTCTGATCCACCTTGAGTTGATTTTTGTGTATGGTGTGAGTTGTGGATCCTGTTTCAGCTTTCTGCAGGTAGCAGTCCAGTATTGTCAGCACTATTTGTTGAAGAGGTTGTCATTTCCCCATTTCATAGATTTTATTTCCTTGTCTCGTATCAGTTGACTGTAGATAGATGCATCCATTTATGGGTTCTCAATTCTGTTCTATTGGTCTATATGTCTGTCATTGTACCAATACTATGCTGTTTTGATTTCTACTGCTCAGTAGTAGGTTTTGAGGTTAGTAAGTGCTATGCCTCTCACTTAATTTTTGTTTTTCAGAAGTGCTTTGCTTATTTGAAGTTATTTCCTCTCCAAATAAACTCGACATTTTCCCTTTTTATCTCCTTGAAAAATGAATTTTGTATCTGTATTGCAATTGTGTTGAACATGTAGATATCTTTTGGTAAGATTGCCATTTTCAAATATTTAGTCTTCCTATCTGTGAGCAGGGAATGTTTTTCCATTTATTTAGGTCTTGTATTGTGTCTCACAAAAAGTTCTGTAGTTTTCTTTGTATAGGTCATTTGTATCTCTAGTTAGATTCACTCCCAAGTATCTCAGTTTGTGGTTGGCTATTGTAAATAGTATTGCTTTCTTGGTTTTATTTTCTGAGTCCTCTTTGTCACTGTAGAGTAATTCCACTGATTTTTGGATATTGATCTTGTATCCTGCCTCTGTACTAAATTGGTCTACTAGCTCTAACAGTTCTTTTGTAGAATCCTTTTGGTTTAATAAGATACCATTTTACCCAAGTAGCAGTGGAAAAGTTTAGCCTGGCACAAAGAAATAATGTTTGAGAGGCAAGACAGGAACTCATAGATTATTGGTGGGATTGAAAATGATACAAATGCTCTGGAAGGCAGTTTGGCATTTCCTCAAATAGCTGAATAGAGAATGCCATATGATCCAGCTAATACCATATGGCCCTGCTAGGAATATACCCTGAGATAATGAGAACTAAGGCACAAACAGAGACTTATACACCAATGCTTATAGCAGCATTATTCACCGTAGCAAGACCATGAAAACATCCCACATGTCCAACAACAAGTGAATGGGTTGATAAATTATGGTACATTCACGCAATGGGATACTATGCAGCACACGAGAGCAGTAAATTTGTAAATTACTACATAACTTGGAAGGGACTGGAGAGCATTTTGCTTAGTAAACGAACTCATTCTCATAAAGACAAATACTGTATAAACCATTATTACAGAGTGAGTATGAGGATCCAGGTGGTGAGGGGGGAGCAGAGGAGTTAAGATGGCAGGGTAAGGAGAGGCTTAATCATAGGGTTGAACAATTTCATGGGTTGAGGAGAGGTGGATAAAGGAAGGGGGAAAGATCTGGTGTGAAAATCAATGTATATGAACTTTGTAAGTAAACTAGTAGAAAATATTTTTTTTTTAAAATGTGAAGAAGACTTGAAACCCTTGTTGGAGAACATTAAAGACTACAACTTTCAATATGGGTTACATCTCAACATTAACAAAACAAAAATCCTTACCTCTGAACCAATAGAAAACATCATATTAGATAGAGAAAATCAGTCCTTGGAAAGACACATCATGCTGGGAGAGACAGAAGGACAGTGAAAATGAGGAAGCTCCTCCAAGAAATGGATTGGCACAGTGACTTCTCCAGTGAGCTCAGCATAGCAGAGGTCATGAGGATGGTGCAGCACATGGTAGGTTAAAATATATTGTTCATAGGCTCGCTATGAGTCATAATTTATTTGAGAGGTACCTAACAACCTCCCCCCCCTTGTAAATGTTACTGTCTTCCTAATGTTCTTTTCAGAATTACCTTTTGCTAGTGTATAGGTATCTAAATTTTATGTGTTGATCTTGTAACTTGCCACTTTCTTAAATCCGTCTATTAATGACAATACTTTTTTGGTTAAGATTCTATGATTTTCTATGCATAGGGTCAAATTATCTGCAAATAAGTTATTTTTAACTTCTTTTTTTTGTCAATTTAGATGCCCTTTAATGAATGCTCTCTCTTGCCATGTAATTTTGGTTGGGACTTCCAATAAACCATTGAATATAAAAGAGATTTCTTTCAGTCTCTCCCTTTGAGGATATGTAGACATAATTCTGCATAGAGACAAGAATTGTGAGATTTCATCTCAAGCAGTTTGGATATACTATCAGGAAGTGACAGTTCCTGGAGAAGTATATGCCATGTTTAGTTAAGTAGAGGATCAGTGTAAAAGAGAAAGACCCTTAAAGAGGTTGACATATAGCTGCAAAAGTGGGTTCAGACACAAGAGATTGTGAGGATGGTGTAAGACCTGGTAGTGTTTTAGTCTGTTGTGCACGAGTTTGCTATGAGTCAGAACCAATTTAATGACACCTAACAACAACCACATTTTCCGTTGTTTTTAAAAGATCAAATAAACTTGTCACTTTTTTCAATACAGGACTATGCAGGTTGTTGTTGTTGTATACTGTAAGATCAGAACGGACTCAAAGCTAACCCTCCATTGGGTTCTCAGGGGCAGTAAATCATATCAGGTCACCACATTATCAAATTAATAATCTTAAATTACTGCCAATACTTATCTGCTAATTATACCTCTTGCTTCTATTCTAAAACTAATAGGACCTGTGAGATCACGGTAGATAGAGTATTAAATGTGCTAAAATCATAGTTCTTTCTTCACCACTCATGAAAAAAAACTCATTTTGTGGGGAAACTAGTATTTTACAGTGAATGGATGAGTTGATGTGGCTGTAGATACGTAAACAGGCATACTTGGTGGCAATTTAGCAAAACAAGTACAAAAGGTTTAATAAGTGAAAAAGGCAATAAAACAAAGGCATATCTGGTAAAAGGTAGAAGTTGTTTTTTGTTGTTGTTCTGTGCCATCAAGTCACCTGCAACCCGTTATGACCCTATGTACAGCAGCTCTGAACCCTGCCCTGTCCTGAGCCAGTCTCACTAATTTCGACCCAACAACCCCCATTGCCCCAGTCACTGTATCAATCCATCTCATCCGGGATCTCCCTCTCCTGAGCAGTCCCTCCACCCTTCCGAGCATGATGTCCTTCTCCAAGTACCAGTCTCTCCTGGCCATGTGCCCAAAATATGTGAGGCAGAGCTTTACAATTCTAGCCTCCAAGGAGAAACTTGGTTTCACCCTGGCCTGTTTTCTTGGTAGTCCATGATATGTTAAATACTCCTATCCAGAAGTAGGCTGTGCGAAAGAGTTATCATGAAAAAGAAAGAACTGTATCCCTACAAATGTAGTGGTGAGCCAAACCTCCTGGCATGGGGCCAGTAGAGAGAGAGTGACTTCCGGATGGGGCACTAACTTTTTTGGTTCTCATTCTCTGGGCATTTCCTAGACCACCTAGAGACTTGTGGGATTGGTTGTGGTTTGGTTCTCCTGGATTCATAGAGAAGGGGCTACTTCATGGCATAATTTCCCCCACTTTTGGCTTCTTCTGGAAGTACTATCACTAGGTTCCTTACTGCCCAGCTCGTTGGTACAACTGTTTTACATTTCTTTTCTGTTTCTCCTGAGAAGTCCAGCTTCCAACTCACTTCTATGAGAGTCAGAGAGACCAGGTAGCAAGTCTAGTCCTTAACAGAGTAAACTACTATATTATATACCAAGTACTTGTTTCTTTTTCTTTCACAGGTGTGAAAAGCTATGGAAATTTTCTGAGTTGGTTATTTTTTTTTAGATAAATAAAACATGCTATTCTTCAAAGTAATCGGTAAGAAATGCATTAGTTCTTCACAATGTCCACTATGAGATTGATCTACACATCACTGAAATGGTAACTAACTCAATAATTATTTCTTACTTTTCCTTATTTCTAAACTGATTAGATGATATAATCCTTGCTTGCTGAAAGTAAATAGGATGTGAAGCCTTATTGAAATAGAGCAAACACAAAAACATTCAGGGTCAGTAACACATCTACTTAAACAGAGCAATGACAACAACAAAAATCCATGTATAAGGACCAAAAGCAGCATCATTAAAGACAGAGACAATGTCAAGCATTCAATTTAACTTGGATTCACAATTAATACTCATGGAAGGA
Source organism: Elephantulus edwardii (assembly GCF_000299155.1). Classification (NCBI taxonomy): domain Eukaryota; kingdom Metazoa; phylum Chordata; class Mammalia; order Macroscelidea; family Macroscelididae; genus Elephantulus; species Elephantulus edwardii. The sequence continues at coordinate 189,275 of NW_006399992.1, read as the reverse complement.
GAAATTTAGTGATTAAATGGTTTATTGCATTGTGTAAAACTGCCACCTAAAACCTTTTTATAGTGCTAAAGAACAAGAATGTCTGTAAAAAGAGCAAGGACCACATACGGATGGCCCTATCTGACCTTTACCAACTTCACAAAAAAGGAACTATCCACCACAAAACAAATCCTCCAACCACCACAGCGCGCACGCGCGCGCGCGCGCGCGCGCACACACACACACACACACACACACACACACACACAGGAACTATCTTTGTCAACAACATCAGTAACACAAAACCAATTCTCAGGAGGTCAGACATGTCCCCCACACTCCTGCACCTCATTCGACTCGTGCCAACATCAGCCTTACTGCTTTGTTGTTGTTGTTTGTTGCTGTGTACTGAAAGTCAGAACCAACCATAGCTGATCTTCCAGTAGATTTTCAGAGGCAGTTGAAGGCATGGGAAAAGATTGCCCAGCCTTCTCCTGTAGAGCAGCTGGTGGCATAGAACTGAGTGCCTTTGGGATTGCAGCACAGTTTCTTGCCACTAGGCCACCAGAGCTCCATTACTGCTTTACTAGGTACAAAATCTGATGCGATAACTCACAGAACACACAGAATCATATTGGGAAAGTTAAAAGATTATAATCCAGATTAATAGCTGAACTCAGTCAGGACAGACTTCAAAATATGCTCATGTGCACTTCAGCCCTGAATCTTATGGCTCTAGGCCAGTGATACATATTTTCAGTCCCACCAATATTAGCTCTCCTCTCACTCGGCTTTCCCACAGTTCTCCAACAGACTTGAACCAAAGGCTTCTGTTTCAATAACACAGCAGTCCCAAAGTTTGCTCCATCTCATAGTGGGTCTCTGTTCTTCTGTTTTGGCCTCTATTGGTGCTATTGTTTGGTTTTTTTTTTTAACTCGCAGGGTCTATTTATTAGGAAAGGGATGTCAGTGCTTTTATCAAAGATGAAAAGGTCATAAGAGATGGTGTGATAATGGTCCCTCAGCTGGGACATTTCTTGGCCACGATGAGGACAGCAGAAGG
>NW_006399992.1:184493-185798 GCF_000299155.1 Elephantulus edwardii | reverse complement strand
ATTCATTCTAGAGAGGGTTAAACCAGGCTGCTCCTTGGAGGCAAGGATTCTGGGGCTTCATCTGACATACTTTGGACATGTTGCAAGGAGAGACAGGTCTTTAGAGAGGGACACCATGATGGGTAGAGTAGAGGGACAGCGCAGGAGGAGAAGACCCTCTATGAGGTGGATTGATTCAGTGACTGGGGTAATCGGGATGTGTGTGTCAGAGGCAATGAGAATGGCACAGGATAGAGCAGGGTTTAGGGCTGTTGTACATGGGTTCGCTATGAGTCACAAAAGACTCGATGGCACATAACAACAACAACAACAGCATTTGCTTACATGTCTTTTCGCACTTATTTCTGTGCCCCACCATCCACCAGGATACCCATCCACTTCTACCCACTCCCTTCACATCTACCTCCCATTGACCAGCCTAGGGTCGATATGAGTCGCAAGCGACTCGACTGCACATAACAACAACAACAACAACATTTGCTTATTAAAATTGGCAATGATTAAGGATGAGGAAATTAAAATGTTAATGAATATTATTGAATATCCCATGGACTGCCCTGCCAAACAAGTATGCCTTGGAAGAAGTGAATCCAGAATACTTCTTAGAGGTGAGGATGGTGAAATTTTGTGTTCCATACTTTGGACATGTTATCAGGAGGGGTCAATCCCTGGAAATGGACACTGTGCTTAGAATAGTAGAGGGCCAGTGAAAGAGAGGACAGTCTTTAACTAGTTGAATTGACGCAGTAAAAAATAGACTTGAGCGTGGGGTAGGCTGGTGTAAAATGGGACAGGGTTAAATTCTGTCGCACATAAGGTCAGGGCCAACTTGATAACACCTAACTGCAGCATAACAATTCCCCTATCTTATTTTCTTTTTTTGTTCTCACTTTGTTATTAATTTAAAAATATATTGCTTATATATAGCCAAGTGTCATTTTCTAGGTAAAGGAGAAAAGTCATCCAATCAAAAACTAATACTCTCTATGCTGTTTGTTGTTGTTTTTATTATGTACCATTGAGTCAACTATGCCTCATAGCAACTCTATGGTCAATAGCCCTGAACCCTGATCTATTCCGAGCCAATCTCACTTACTGACATATCTGTCCCTAATGCCACAGTCACTGTGTCAATTAATTTCATTCAGGATTTTCCTTTCCTATGCTGACCCACGATGTTGTTCCTGGTTTGGCTGTCACCTTCACAGGCTCGTGGGAAGCTCTCCTTGCCAGAAGGCAGGAGCGTGGTGGTGGGGAGTGCAGGAATCGTGGCAAGCTTTGGAGTGGACTGCTTTTCCGGGAATG
>NW_006399992.1:181655-184028 GCF_000299155.1 Elephantulus edwardii | reverse complement strand
CCTGCACCCATGGTGGACAGTGTTGGCTGGAGCTTCCCGACTAAATCAAGCCTGGAAGCAGGAGCGGCATCCACTTCCAAAATGGCTTGCCTCTGGAAACTCTACGTATGAATAGTGCTCAGGCTGTTCGTTCATAGGGTCGGTATGAGTCGTCTACGACTCAATGGCATTAAACAACAACAACAACAATGCTGACCCACTACCCTTCCAAGCATGATGTGCTTCTCCAAAGACTGGCTCCTTCTGGCCACATGTCCAAAGTATATCACATAGACTTTCAATATCCTTACCTCCAAAGAGCAACTTGACTTCACTATCTCCAGGACAAACCTTTTTATTCTCTTAGCAGTCTACGGTATGTTCAATACTTTTTTCCAGTACCACAACTAAAAAGCAGCACTTCTTCTGTCATACTTATTGTCCAGCTCTCAGATGCATAGCAAGCAACTGGGAGAAGACGATGGCCTGGAAAAGGTGTGCCTTAGTCTCTAGACTGACATTGTTGCTCTTTAGCACTCTGGAGAGGTACCTGACAGCAGATTTTCCTAAAGCAACTAATCTTTTTATTTCCTGATTGCTGATGCCAAGGGTATTGATTGTGTATTCAAGCAAGAGAATATTGTTAACAATTTTAATATTTTTTACATCTATCATGATGCTGCCAATTGGCCCAGAAGCAAGCATCTTTGTTTTATTTGTATCAAGATGCAATCCATTTTGAAATCTGCAGTCCTTGATCATCTTCAGCAAATGCTTCAAGTCCTTTTCCATTTTGGTGAACTGTTGATGAGTCTTCTTCCAATCTTGATGCCACATTTTCTTCATAAGTTTCTTACTATTATTGTGTGCATCTATCTGAATACATATACCTCAATTTTATTACAAGGAAGCTCTGGTAGCATAATCTTTAGCGAGTTGTGTTGCTAACCCAAAGGATATGTCTCTGGTAGTTCCAGTCCGTGAACCTCTTTATGGAAGGGAAGTGAAAAGTCTCCTCACTTTATTATTTATAGCCTCGGAAATCCTATGGAGGATAATTATAAGTCAGAACTGACACCACAGTAGTGAGTTTCACTTTATTATGATCACCACTCCCTCTATTTTGTACAGATATCAAGAAAGCATTTTGTCAGGGAAATCCAATCTGTCATAGATTGAATTGTATACCCCAAAAATGCATGTATATAATGATACAGTGTGCAAGTGGAAGGTTCTTAATGATCCCCCTTGATGGCTAAACCAAATAGTGATAGGAGAATTAAAGGTGAAATGTAAGACTTCCTCATCCCATCCCAGTCCTAGTTCCCATTGTTGTTGTTGATTGCCTTCGAGTGGAGTAAGACTCATAACAATCCTATGAACAAAAGGCCTGAAACCCCTCAACAACTATTGACATTTGTCAAAGTTCATAGCGTTTCTGGATGTATGTTATTTAGGATGTGGATGCCACTCCTGCTTGTTAGCCTGTAAAACTTTTTAATCGTATAGCGATAAAAAAGGAAGGAATCAAACTTAGAAGGTGGAGGGCAAGAAAGAATTGCCAGTATAAGAGTTTGTTTTCTAGGTGTAAGATCCTGCATCACAAAGTTGTTTGACACGTTCTAAGACCAGAATACCTGGGAGGTTCCATGGAACACAGAATTGACAAGAGGCCAGGGCTTTCCTCCATGACCTACACAGAGAGAGTGTCTTATTCTAGATCCATCATCCTGAACTTGGCCTTGAAAGCTCTTACACAGTAGCAGAATATATTTGTGTTTGTTGAAGTTATACATTTGTGGTATCTGTGTTAAAGTATTACAAGACACAACTCTACATCTATTACTAGAAAAACTTATGCTTTTGAGTTACCACATGATGGCAGTGCCTACAAACTTTTGTGCTTTAGATGTAGCCTTGTGCTTCACTCATGGGCTGTTTCTTAATCTGTGTTTGAGATGATTAGACTAGGCCTACCATAGTCATAGAACAAAGCTGCCTTTGGGTTAGCAACACTCCCTAATAGCAGGATGCAGATTTCAAAGTATTTACTATCTGGTTCTCTATGGGAAAAGTTTGCAAATTCATAAGGGCAATTATTTTCAGTGGTTGATTTAGGATAAGCTTCAGGGTGCATCGACTCTGTATACTCTTTCATCCCCTTTTAATACTTTGTATATCATTTAATATTCTGACCATAGCATCCTTAAGCATTGCAACTCATGATTTGAATTTGTTCTTTTGTTCCTTTAGCTTAAGAAATGCTGAACGAGTTCGGCCCATTTGATTTTCCAACTAAAGCTCCTTGCACATTTCATTATAATATTTTGCTTTGTCTTTCTGAGCTGCCCTTTGAAATCTTCTATTCAGTTTCTTAAATTCTTAATTTCTTCC
>NW_006399992.1:178967-180895 GCF_000299155.1 Elephantulus edwardii | reverse complement strand
TTGTAACTCACAATATTGTATTTTAAGATGGATCTAGAAATGGCCTTTTAAACTATGAAAGCGATCTCATTTTTCCTCACCTTTTCATCTTCAGTAGAGTAGATCATATAATCATCTGATTAAAAATGTCATATGCCAATCTATTTCATTTCGCTTACTCCTAATATGTTGATATTTATGCGTTCTATTTCTTTCTTAATAATGTCTAGTTTTCCTACATTCATGCTTCTCACATTCCACAAACAAATCATTAATTTCTTTTTATAACTGGTCCTCCTCCTTTATGTTTCCACATCTGAGGACTCAACTTCAGTTACCATATCTGTTAGTCTACTCTAAGTGTGCTTTGCTGTATGTAGGGTATACAGAGTCATTGTACCAAAATGAATTGCTGACACAAGGATTTCAAGATACAACATATTATCAAGAGGCAATGGTGATGAAGAAAGAAGTTTAAGCAGCTCTGAAGGACTTGGAAAAAAAATAGAGCCCCAAGAATTGATGGAATACCAGTTGATATATTTCAACAGATACTGCCCTGGTGCTCATCAGGTTGCACTAAGAAATCTTGAGGACAACTAGTTGGCCAACTGATTGGAAGATATCCATTTTTATGTCCATTCAAAAAAAAAAAGGTTATCTGACAATGTGTGGAAATTAAATTATCAAAACAATATCACTAATATCACACACTAGAAAATTCCTGCTGAAGAGAACTTCCAGAAATACGAGGAGGGTTTAGAAGAGGTCATGGTACTGAGACATTATTGCCAATGTCAGATGCATCTTGGCAGAAAGAAAAGAGTACCAAAAGAATGTCTATCCATGTTTCATTGACTATGCAAAGGCATTTGACTGTGTGGATCACAACTGTGTGGATCCCACCTTGAGCAAAGTGGGAATCTCAGAACATCAGATTATGCTCATGTGAAACCTATACTTGATCCTGAAAGCAGTCCTCAGAACAGAGCAGAGAAACACTTCATGGTTCAAAATCAAGAAGTGTACCAGGGATTCATTCTGTCTCCATATATTTTCAATATGTATACAGAACAGATAATTCAGGAAGCAGGGCTTTATGAGGAGGAATGTGGCATCAATATTGGAGGAAGATTAATCAACAATCTATGTTATGCAGATAACACAATATTGATTGCCGAAACCGAGGAGGACCTGATGTGCTTGCTGCAGAAAGTCAAGGACTATAGTCTTCAATATGGATTGAAGCTCAACATCAAAAAAACAAAGATTCTCACCACTAGGCCAATTGGAAGCACCATGATAGATGAAGAAGAGACTGAGGTTGCTAACAATTAAAGCTTGCTTGGCTCACAATCAACAATCTTGGTACCTGCAGTCAGGCAATCAAAAGACAAATTGCATTGGGAAAATCTGCTGTCATGAACCTCTCCAGAGTGCTGAAAAGCAACGATGTCAGTGTAGGCAAAGATGTATCTTTTTTTCAGACCATGGTCTTCACAATTACTTGTTACGCATCAGAGAACTGGACAATGACTAAAGAAGACATAAAAAGAATTCATGCCTTCCAGTTGTTGTGCTGGAGAAGAGTCTTATACCGTGGACTGCCAAGAAAACAAATAGTTCTGACTTGGAGAGGGTGAAACCAAGTTTCTCTTTGGAGGCTAGGATTTTGAAGCTCCAGATCACATAATTTGGGCATGTGGCCAAGAGAGACTGGTCCTTGGAGAAGGACATCATGCTTGGAAGGGTGGAGGGACAGCACTGGAGAGGAAGACCCCAAATGAGATGGATTTATACAGTAACTTGGGCAATAGAGGTTGGTGTGTTGAAATTAATGAGACTGGTTCAGGACAGGGAAGGGTTCAGAGCTGCTGTACATAAGGTCACAGTCAACTTGATGGCACATAACAACAACAAAGACACGTTTGGAGGCTCATGTGTGAGCT
>NW_006399992.1:177015-178253 GCF_000299155.1 Elephantulus edwardii | reverse complement strand
TTTATAAGAAGGAATGTGGTATCAAGACTGGAGGAAGACTCAATAATCTGCATTATGCAGATGACATAACCTTGTTTGCTGAAACTGAGGAGGACCTGAAGTGCTGGCTGCAGAAAGTCAAGGACTGCAGTCTTCAGAATAGATTGAAGCTCAATATAAAAAAAAATATTTGTTCACTTCAACATTGTACTCACCTTCTTCCTTGCTTTTATAGCATCAGATCACAGCATAATACTAGCAGGGAAATGAAATCTCTGATTCAGAATTAAAAGGATTCTCACATCTAAAGAGTTCCAGGACTTTGTTAACATTGAGTTGGTAAGAATCAGAGAACCATGTGTGAGCGTATTGAATCAGGAAGGTTAGATATAAGGAAAGCAAACACCAAATTAGTAGAGTGGTGTTTATTGAAGCATATCTATTGATTGACAATGGATATTTCTAACTGCATTTCAGCCCTGCAAGGAGCCCTAGTGATCCAGTGGTTAAAAACAATCTGTTACTTACTGAAAGATCTATGCTTTGAACTCACCATCTGCTCCATGGGGAAAAAGATGTGCCAGTCTGCCTTGCAAAGATTTTATAGCCTTGGAAACTCTTGTTTAGTTCTGTGCTATGGAGTATCTGAGTTGGAGTTGATTGTGTTGGTTGTGGTTTTTACTCCTGCACCAAACACTCATACTCATGTTCAAGACAGCAGTTTAAAGCACAGCTCCTGTCAATGTCTAAAATTCCAAGTTGCTTTCCATTTTGATTTTGGTTAACTGTACCATTCCATTATGAGCATTACCGACAGTCTCAGTTTCTATTTAGGGCACAGAGAAGTGAAAGGAGTAAGGAGGGCTTGGACTGAGCAAGAAGCACCTGAGAAAGTGCGTTTGTGCCGTGGAACAGGTATGCTCACTTTCTTTCATGAGAAACTTATTTTTAAAATACTCAATTTCTGGTTCAAAATATTAACAAGGAGAACTATCTGATAGCCTGGCTTGAGAGATCTGTTTCTGCCTTTAATTCAGGGAACATTCCTTTTCTCCATTTGGACAAGAGGCAACTAGTCACAAGAGGCTGCCATGCATTTATATAGTGTTCTTTTGGATGTGCTCTTCTTCAAACATTGACTTAGGGCAGCAGCAAATGAAGTGGAAAAAAATACTCCCCCACCCCCCAATCAGGCCCTAGAGCAGACACTTAATACAGAAGAGTATTGAATGGACTGCCAAGAAAACAAACAGATTCAT
>NW_006399992.1:173334-175510 GCF_000299155.1 Elephantulus edwardii | reverse complement strand
GTGTTGTTGAATTGAATATGATTTAGAGTTAGCTTTGCACAAAAGACCTGAACTCTGTTTTATAATTAACATCATTTCTGTACATTTATAACAGAGATTGTAGAGTTTCCAGAGACACTTAGTTTAGGAAGTGGATGCCACTCCTGCTTCCCAACGTAAATCATTCTGGAAGCTCATCCAACCATTGTACGTAATGGGTAACCATTATGGTATTTGACATGACTATGGAAGAGTGTTCAGCATTATGGCAACTCCAAGTTATTCAGTACAGCAAATAGACAAATGATTGCTGTATCTTTTAAAGAATATTCTTCTAAAATGAATAAATTTGGCCCAAGGGCCACATTGCACTCCTCAAAAAGAGAAACAACATAGGAAGCATCTCACTTCCCTATTTCAAATCCTACTACACTGCCATAGTGGTCAATACAGCGTGGTACTGGTATAATGCCAGACAAATAAATCAATGGAATAGAATTGCAAACCCAGAAATCAGCCCGTCTACCTATGGAGAACTGATTTTTGACAAGGAGATGAAATCAGTCAAGTGGGGAAATTACAGCTTTTTAAACAAATGGTGTTGGCAAAATTGTAAAACTATCTGCAGAAAACTTAAGCAAGACCCACACCTCACTCCATACAAAAAAACCAACTCAAAGTGGATAATGGACCTAGGACTAAAACCAAGGGACTATAAACTTCATTAGAGTAAAGCTTGGAAGAACTCTAGAAGCCCTAATCCATAACAAGAACAGTCTTTCAAGCACCGTGTGAAACCTAGAACCAGGAAAAGATAAAATAGGTGAATAGGGCTGTATAAGAATCAAATCCCTGTGCATATCCAAAAACTTCTCCAATATGGAGAAAAGGAAAGCCACAGACTGGGTAAAAGTATTGACATGTCTGATAAGGTACTTATATCTAGAATTTATAGAATATTTAAGCACCATCACAAGATAAAGCTAAACAATCCAGTTGCAAAATGGGCACGGGATATGAACAGACACTTCACCAAAGACGACATTCAAATGGCAAACAAACACATGAAGAAATGTTCAAAATCCCTACCTCTAAGAGAGGTTCAAATCCAAACGACTATGAGATATCATCTCACCCCAGTAAGAATAGCAAAACAGAGCAGCAAACAACAAATGCTGGTGAGATTGTGGAGAACCTGGAACCCTTATTTACTGTTGGTGGGAATGTAAAATGGTGCAACCACTATGGAAGGCAGTATGGGTCTTTTTCAAAGAGCTGGAAATAGAAATACCATTTGACCCAGCAATTCCACTACTGGGAATAAACCCTAATGAAACTAAAATTGCCATCCAAGCAGATATATGTACACCCGTGTTTATTGTTGCTTTGTTCACAATAGCAAAGAGTTGGTAACAACTCAAGTGCTCATAAACAAACGAATGGATAGAGAAGCTGTTAGTATACTTACACAATGGAATAATAAACAACACTGAGAAACAAGGATCTTATGAAATATTATTCAAAACGGTTGATATTGGAGGACATTATGGTGAGTAAAATATCTCAGTCACAAAAGGACAAATATTGTACAATGCCATTGTAAAACAGGACCAACATCAGGTTTGGGGGAAAACTAGGAAAAGAGGGGATAAATAATGTGTACTACATTGAAACAGATGAAGGAGAGAACTGTTTAAAGGGGACATTTGATTGGGTATTGTTTGCATAACAAGAGTCCAGAGTAGGACTTGTATAGTGGACTGCGGGTGGAGTGGGGGATTTGTATAACAAGGAAGGAATTTTTCTTTTTCTTTTCAAAGAGAAAAGCAAACTGAGGGGAGGGAGAGGTGGGCAGGTAAGAAAATGTGCAACAATGAATGAATGAAAAGCCCGTGTCTTCTCTATAATCTTTCATTAAAATGTCAATGAAAATAAATTCAACTTGCTTGGTTCCACAAACAACACACTTGGCATCAGGAGTCAGGAAGTCAAAACATCAATTACATTAGAAAATCTGTTGTCAGGGACCTCTCCAGAGTGCTGAAGAGCAAGGATGTCAGTCTAGAGACGAAAGTGTGTCTGATCCAGGTAATGGTCTTCGCAATTACTTGCAATGCATCAAAGAGTTGGAAAATGACCAAATATGACAGAAGAAATATTGATGCCTTTGAGTTGTGGTGCTGGAGAAGAGTTTTGA
>NW_006399992.1:168345-172474 GCF_000299155.1 Elephantulus edwardii | reverse complement strand
ATATTATAAATTATACTATATTAGTTGCCATTAAGTAAATTTAGAAGCAGATTACCAGGCTTGGGTCAATTTGAATCATCAACCATTTGGCCAGTAGTAGTGCACTGAACTAGTTAGACCTTGATTCCTGGGTTGGTATAAAAATTACTTTACTTGTCATGAAATTGCCTAAAGATACTTTTAATTTATAGGATGGATAGTTATAAGGGAAAAGTGCCTTTGGTAAAACCTGGATATTGGAATGCTAGTATTACATTTATGAGTTTGCCAAAGTGCCTCTCATGACACTCTGAGAGGCCCTGTTTGGTATTTTGTGACCCTCTCTCCACTGAAGTGTGTGGTGCCTATCTCCACTTAGAAACCTGCTGTAATCATGTTAATTCTGACTCAGTAATCCTTCATCAGATTTCCAAGGCTGTAAATTTTATGGAATAAGACTGCCTATCTTTCTCCCAGGGAGTTGTGGGTCAATTTGAACCATTCAGTTGAAGTCCAACATGTTAGTTAATACACTACACCTCCAGGACTCCTAGCTCTGCTTGAAATGCTGTTTTACTAATAGTTACCATATGCATAACCTAGGCCATAAGCCCATAACTCCTGATGGAGATTATTCTTCCATGAGAAGGGCTCTTCATTGATGCAGATTGCTCTGTCCCAGAGAACAGGTGGCCAATGAGCCCAATGCAGACATCTTACTCTTCTTCAGATATGATCAGACAATTATCAAATTAAGAGTAAGATACATTGACTTTCTTTGTAGCCATGACATCTGGTCTAGTGTGATAAGCACACATAAACATTTGTTCTTATTAGAGAATACCTCAAAATATATCCCCTTTACACATTTACAACATTGTCAAGGATAGGTCATTTGACTTTGAGAAAATTTTATATTTGTGAATTGATTGGCAGGTCTCATTGTTAAGCAGACAATGCCTATTCTGAACATTATTCTGTTTCTGTTTAAAAACAGAATTTAAAAAGAAATTATGGCTTGAAATATTTTCATTTCTATTTATTGAGGATGAGGACATTTACAGTATTCAAAGTTGGGACAAGATTGGGAGTTTGTGGATAGATAAAAGCAGCATTAAACTACATAACACCACTCTATATAGCCTAAAATGATAAGTGATTCCTGTTGTCTGCCTACCAAACCCCACACTCTTTTGTCTTTGTTCCTGTATTTACTAGTATTTCAGGGAAATGAAAAGTGCAGTTGACACAAAGATATTCATCTGTTGTGGTTAGGCACTAGTAGGAAAGTCTGCAGGCTGTGGACATTTCAGCCTGGTTTCAATTTAATGTTTTTATTGTTTTCCTGTACCATCAGTTCTTCAAAATAATCAGTTGTTTCCTCTCTTCTCCCTATTCAGTTACCCTGGTCTATGCTAGGTTAAATATCAGGGATATGATTTTAAAGGAGCTGTCCACTTTCTGGGGCAGCCAACCTTGAAGTCAAATGTGTAATTCTTGTCATAGGACTTTTCTCATTGCCCTGGAGTCAGAACTACTCAATACAGATCTTATAGTGGTTTTTTAGACATTGTATGTAAATTGTGAGGTTCAAACCCTACAGTGGCTCCCCAGGAGAAAGATGAACAGTCTTGTCCATGTGATTTGATAGTGTCTAAAAACCCACTGGATGGTCAGCTATGAGTAGGTTCTGACTCGATGGTAGTGAGTTTGAGCTCACTACATATTCAAGGAGGAAAACTCACATTCTATTTCCTTGCCCAAGAAGTGAGAAGATGCGTACCTTAAGTGGGTGGAGAAATTTATTACAGTAGTGATACAGATATTACAGAACCATATCAACAGATAGAGGATTTATTAAGAAGTTAGTGGGTTATAATGCAGGTTGGCAGCAAAATACAATTGCTCAGTCAGGACACCTCCCTATGCATGCTCATAGATCCTTCAGTCTTTAATCTTAAGACTTTCTGTCAGTGTTATAAGATCTTTTAGCCTGGCCAATTATGGCATCTCTCATAGTCTTCCATCAAGCTTAGGTGAAAGTCCCTCAGGACTTTCAAAGCTCAGGCTCTGGGGGCAGCAGTACCAAGTAGCCATACCTCATTTCAGTCTCTGATTCTTTGTTGAGGTTTCTGCTTCTCTTGTGTAGGTCCTAATCTGACTGGTGCCGGAATCCTTGGACCCAAATAATACGTGCTGCATTCTGTACTTCTTCTACCCTGGTAGTAGTGAGATTCTTATCTTTCCTGCTAAATCTGCTCAGTTTAATGAGATAAAAAAAAACTGGCCAATCCAGGAATGATTGTGTTGGTGTTTTTAGGTGCCATTGACTCAAGAACAACCCATACCTACCCTGTGAACAACAGATCTGAACCCTGTCCTACCCTATGCCACCCTCACAATTTCTGATTCATTTGTGCCCACTGCAGCAGTCACTGTATCAATCCATTGGTTAAGGCTTTTCTTCTCTTTCACTGATCCTCCACCTTTCCAAACTCTTGAGGAAAACGATATCAGTTTGAGGACTAAGATGCACCTGATTCAGGCCATGGTCTTTTCAGTCACTTGCTATGCATCTGAGACCTGGACAATGAAAAAAGATGACAGAAAAAGAGTTGATGCTTTTGAATGGTAGAATTGAAGAGCACTGAATATTTTGGACGGCCAAAAGAACAAACAGATATGTCTTGGAGAGGGTGCTGCCCTAGTGCTCCTTGTAGGCAAAAATGTTGAAGTTTTATGTCTCATACTTTGGACATATTGCTAGAAGCAGTTAGTTATTCCTTGGAAAGGGACATCATGCTTGGAAAGGAAAGGAAGATCTTCAACCAGGTGGGTTGACACAGTTACTGTGGCAATGGGATTGATTGTGTTGGAAACTGTGAGAAGGGTTCAAGATAGGACAGTTTTCAGATATATTGAACATAGTGTCACTATGAGTTGTGCTTGTCTCAACAGCACCTAACAACAACATCTCCAAAAACCACAATTCAAAGGCATCAATTCTTCTTCTGTCAGTCTTAGTCATTACCTAGTTCTCAGATGCATAGTACGTCATTGGAAAGACCATGGCCTAAACCAGACACATCTTAGTTTTTAAATTGTCGTCCCTGCTCCTCAATAATTTGGAGAGGTCTTTGACTTTGACAGTGAACTTTCCAATGTAATATGTCTTCTGATCTCCTCACTGCAGTTCCAAGTAACTTAAAGTCATTGATAGTTTCAGTCTTTTCTCCTTCTATAATAAGGTTGCCTATTTGTCTAATCACTCCAAATAATTGAGGAGCAATGTGTTAGATCTCTTATTCATAGGGTAGCTATGAGTCTTAACTGAACGGCATTTAACAACAATAGCATTGGTCCAGTGGTGAGAATTTTTGTTTTCATGCTGCTGAGATACAATTAATATAGAAAGGTATTTTTTTTTTTATTTTCTACAGCAAGAATTTCAGGTTCTCTTTACTTTTTTAAAACTTTGTTTTTTATTAATTTTAATGAAAGTTTACAGAGATTTAGGGTATTCATTATTGCAGTTTTCTTTCTGTGCATCCTCTCCACTCCCCCAATTCACTCTCCTACTTGGAAAGTAAAACTCTTTCATTGTTATGCAATCCCTCCTTCCAAGTCCACTCCTCGGTGCAGCCTTCATTCTGGACTCCTGTCATAAAAATAATACCCAATCATATATCCCCTTTAAACAGTTCTCTCCCTCAAATATTTCAATGCAGTATACATTATTTATCCTCTCTTTCTCAGTCTTCCCTCAACTTCGATGTCAGTCCTGCTTTATAGCAGTGGCCCTATGCAATATTAGTCCTTTTGTGACTAAGATATTTCACTCAGGATAAAGTCCTCCATGTTCATCCATTCTGTATGATATTCCATGAGTTTCTTTTTTTTTTTTTATCCTGCATAGTATTCCACTGTGTGAATATACAAGAGCTTCTCTATCCATTCGTTTGTTGAGGGGCACTTGGGTTGTTTCCTGCTCTTTGTTACTGTGAACAAAGCCTCAATAAACATATGCATATATCAGTAGTTATGGCTTTTTTAGGGTATATTCCCAGTAGTGGAATTGCTGGGTCAAATGGTATCTCTATTTGCAACTTTTTGAGAAAGCGCCACACTGCCTTCCATAGTGGTTGCACCA
>NW_006399992.1:159529-161395 GCF_000299155.1 Elephantulus edwardii | reverse complement strand
TGGTTTCTTGTTTTTCCAGATCCTCTAATGCCTCATTTGTTTTATCTGCATTGTTTTGGAATGTTTTTCTAAACTACTCCTACTTTTTGCTTGCAGTGTCCTATAATTCTTCAAGTTTGTCTTTCACCCATTGAAAAGATTCAATCATTGTTCTTTTAAATTCTGTGTCAGAAAGTTCCATCAGATGTACTGGCTTCATGAAATCTATTGATTCTGTGTCACTTTTGGGGGTGACATATTGCTTTGAGCTTGTGTAGGGTGTTAGGTAGTCTGCTTCTTATGTGACATTACTGTGGTGGAGTATTTCCATGCCTGAGGCAACAGCAGGTTCTTGATCTGAAGTCATTGCATCAGAAGAGGGTGAGGCAGCTACCCTGTCTGTGTTTTTTTTCTAAACTTTTGACACAAGGGAAGATTTGCTTCAGTTCAGTTGAGAAAAAGCCTGTGAAAGCAACCTCTTTGGTCAGATAACTGTTGGAGCTAAGCCAGTCCAAGGTGCTTAAGGCTAAAGGCAGTTAATTTACTAGATGTAAGGTATTGCAAGGCAGAGCATGGAGATACACACAGAGAGGGCACGCATGCCAGGCAGACACATGCACAGATGTATGCATGTTGGGACTGCATGCAAACACACACGGGGTGGGGCACACATCGGTGGTATGTGCAGGGACTTAATGGAAAACCTGTAAGCCTTCGTTTTCCACTACAGAGCTGGCTCTGTCACCTCATTTGAGCTCATCTGTCCCACTCAGCAGTGATCCCCACTATGAACCATACTGAAATTCAAGCTGTCTTGCTTGCTCCCAGCAGGTTGGTGGTCCCAGTGGGTCACTCACTGTTCTTTGTGGGTCACTCAAATTCCAGCTGTCCTGCATGCTTCCCATGGCTCAGCTCCCAATCTGGCCCAGCTCCTGGTTTGGCTTAGTTGTGTAGTCTTAAATTTTTATTTATAACTCCGAGTTTTTATAGTGCTTAGGGAACTATATTACTAACCCAAAGGCAGCACCTCTTTGGTGGATCAAAATCTGCCAGAGGCCCCAAAGAAGAAAGATAGGCAGTCTTCTCCCATGCAATTTACAGCCTTTGGAAAACCAAAGGAGGGGCAGCTAAGAAGGGTAGTGTTCATGGCAATGAAAGAGAAAGATAGATTAGATAGATAGATAGATAGATAGATAGATAGATAGATAGATAGATATAGATAGATAGATAAAAAAGAGAGGAGGGGAGAGGAGGCTTGGAGGGGAGAGAAGAGACAAGAAGAGAGGAGGAGGAAGAAAAGCAGGAGGAAAGAGAGAGAAAGAGGGAGAGGAGAGAGAGAGAGAGAAAGAAAGAAATGCTCCTAGTGTTTTTATATTTACTGGTTTTTTTTTTTATTGTTTTCTTACAGTGGCAAACTTTAATCTTGAAATCTCTAAATTTAGTAATCTTCTCCCTAGAAAGTTATTACCTTTTATATTGTGTCAAAGATTGAGTTATGTGCCCCGTGAATTTATCTAAGTAATAATATAATTAATGTAGAAGTTGTATCATAATCTCCGGTGATCTGATCTGACAAGTGCACAGTTGTAAAAGCATTAAGATTAGATACAATACCTTTAACCCCATCACAGCCCTGATCCTAAAGGAAGTTTCCCTGGGGTATGATCCCTAACACTTTTTATCTCACAGGAGATGAAAGGAGAGGAAAGCCAGCAAAAAGAGGATAAGAGATCTTGGTACCACCAAAAAGAAAGTCAGGACACAGGTTCCTGCAGTGGGCAATTCTTAGAAGCAGGAAACACAGTAAGAGAGAGTCAGTTCTCTCTTAGACTGTAAGAAAATACATTTATGTTTGATAAAGCTATTATTTTATGACATCTCTGTTAA
>NW_006399992.1:152794-158540 GCF_000299155.1 Elephantulus edwardii | reverse complement strand
ATTCTCACGCAAAATCTTCAGGTCCCTGCCAGATCCTTCCCATTTCCTTTCCCCTATCTCTATACCCACCAAACTGTGCAACCTTGTGGTTGCATCCTTACTCATCCTCATCGCTCTGCTCCCATCCTTTCCCCCGTTGGGTCCCCATATAAGTTTTACTACTTATTTTTCTAATTTTACAATAATGGTCTTATGCAGTATTTGTCCTTATGAGATTGAATTAGTTCACTCAGCATAACAATCTCTAGTCTCTCCAAAATTATATAGTATTTTTAAAATTATTGTTATTGAATGCTGCATAGTATTCCATTATGTGAATGTACCACAATTTCTCAATCCATTCAGTTGTATTCGGACATTCGGGCTGTTTTCATGATCTTGCAATGGTGAATAGCACTACTGTGAATATTGGTGTATGGATCTCCATTTGCATCTCAGTTCTAATTTCCTTAGGGTATATTTTTAGTAGTGGAGTAGCTGAGTCATACTGTTTTTCTATGTTCAGTTTTTTAAAGGAAACACCACACTGTCTTCCAGAGTTCTTACCATTACAGCCCAAACAATATGAATGATTAAATTGACTACCAATCTTCTTTATAAACTTTCACTAAAATGAAAATATAAAAAGGTTTTAAAATGTCTGGAAGCTGTGTTCCTCATTCTATACTCTTTTGTCTGCTCACTTCTGCTTCTTCTTAAAGAGCTCCATTTCCCCAAGATGAGCTACAGTGTCCCGCTGTATTGTCCTTGTGCTATGATGTCACCCCTGGCAAAATTTTATATAATAACAAAAAGTAAAATTGCCTATTTATAATTTTTTTACTTCCATAGTTTGATGCTTTAGTTTTCTTCCTTCTCATATCTTTAGTTTCTAGGACAGAGCCTGTCTGATAAACACTGGTCTTTCATTCCAACTTGAGAAATATCCTGCCTGTTCTTCCCTTTTTTGCTTATTAATTGCATTTCTTTGCCTACAAGAGCTCCCTAATTCTTTCATACTGTTGGTGAATTAAAGTCTAGGTAACAAATAAGGTCTCCAAAACAAAATAAAAAAGAAAGAACATTGTTTTGTTATTGTGTAAGTAGAATCAAGGACATACATATCCACGCAAGCAGATGTCATCCTTTCACATAATACTTTCTAACTGGTATGTACCATGTTCCTTAGCATCAATAGTATCCTTTATCTCATGGAATTTTTTTTTACATTATTTGAGAGTATTTCTTAACTCTATTGTACAGACAGTCATCCTATGAATACTTGGAAATAGAGAAATTTATTTGTTTTTTCAAAGCTAAATATTTATTTAGCTCACAAAAGAAAAGGGTATCCTTTTGCCCCTTTTTTTTTAACCTTCAAAAATTTAGGAAAAGGACTCTGACTTCCTAGTATCCAAATAATCTAAAAGGGAAAATGAACCCTTTTCAGTGTATAAAAACTAAACTCCAAGGCATGAAAACTCCATGCGTATCATGGAAAAACTGTCCTATATAGGTTTTTCTACAATGGTTTTTTAGCACCTTTAGGTGACTCAAATATTTCAGTTAGCACCTGAGCACCTGTACTTTTTGCATCATCCAACGACTTCTTGTGCAAAGAGAAATTAATTTTTTAAGGAGATTTTTTTAACTGAGATTTTAACGAAAGTTTATAGAGAACTTGGATTTCCATTGAATTCACTTTTTATGCACCCTTACAGTACATGGGGAAACTTCATTTCACATACGTGGAACATGTTGTCAGAGGGACCAGTCCTTGGAAAAACTCATCATGCTGGAAAATGCAGAAGAGCCTCAGAGAAAGAGAAGAAGCTTTTTTACAAGATAAATTGACACAATGACTCTAACAATGGGCTTGAGCATGTTGGAGATTGTAAGGACAACACAGGATAGGTAGAGAATGGCTCAGGCTTGTTTTTCATAGAGTTACTGTGAGTCATAGTCAACTTGACAGCACATAACAACAACACTGTACATAGTTAACAAAATTGTTCCTTTAAAAAAGATTCAACTGTTCTTGTAAACTCCACTACCCATACCAAACAAACAAAAGAGCCCTGGGTTGCAGTGTCTAATGTGTTGGTCTGCTATCCAGAATGCAATTGACTGGAAATAATCAGCTTGTTCAGTGGAGAAAAATGTACATCCTACTCACACAAAGATTTATAGTCTTGGAAACCAATACAGGGTTGCTATGCACCAAAGTTGGCTCATTGATGGTAGGGTTTGGTCTTAAAATACAAGCAACAATTTTGTTGGTTAGAAGATAATTATTGGATATTTAGTATGAGTTTTATGTCAAAGTCTTTCACTGCGATTATCAGGAAATAAAGGTTTATATTTTATTCTGAAATGGATACTAAGCACATACAATCATGAGGAAAGACAAAAATTAACTCTATGCATTATTATTTGCAAAATTTCAAATAAAGTTTGAAAAAGTTGGAGAAGCAAGAGGAGATACAGAATTGGTTCTTTGCCTGGTTTCTCTTAGAGTCACATAACTGCAAACACTATTGACACTTGGCATTGCTAAATGATCTGTGCTTATTTTGTTGAAAGCTTGGGTATGTGTCTCAAATTTCTTTATTTTAATTATCTGTTGTTATTTAAAAACACAAATATAGCTGAAATTGAGAAAAAATGAGAAACTCAGAACATTTAATTTTGCTCTTGTGGAACCTATCCACAGACCAAGAAGTTATCTGAATAGAGCAAGGGAATACTGCATTGTTTAAAATCAGGAAAAGTGTGCTTCATGACTATGTCTTTTCTCACTATCTATTCAATCATGAACTATATGAAGAAGAATGTGATACCAGGATTGGAGGAAGACTCATCAATAACCTGCAAAAAGTGAGGAGTACTTAAAACGCTTACTGTAAAGGATCAAAAATTACAGCCTTCAATATATATTGCATCTCAATATAAAGAAAACAAAAATTCCCACCACCAGGTCAATAAGAAACATCATGAACAAAGGAGAAGAGAGAGAAATTGTCAATGATTTCATCTTGCTTAGATCCACAATTAACACCCTTGGCACCAGCAGCCAAGAAAGATCTAAAAATGTATTGCCTTAGAAAAGTCTACTTGTTAGGGACCTCTCCAAAGTGCTGAAAAGTCTACTGTTAGGGACCTCTCCAAAGTGCTGAAAAACAACAATGTTAGTTTGAATACTAAGGTGCACATGACCCAAATCATAATTGTTTTCAGTTACTTGCCATGTACTTGGAACATGGACAGTGAATAAGGATGACAGAAGAATTGTTACCTTTGAGATGTGAGGTTGCCCATGGACTGTCAAAAGGACAAATCAATCTCCTAGAAGTGGAGATACAGCGTTCTCCTTGGAGGCAAGGATAGCGAAACTATATTTGACTAAACGTAACACATACTTGCAACTTGAAATTTTTTTTAAGTGCTGGCGAGTTGAGTACAACTCATAGGGATGCTATGAACAGTAAATTTGAACACTGTTCTATCCTGTGCCATCCTTGTCATCCCTGACGCACTTGAGCCCATTGCTTTACCCACTGTGTCAATCCATCTTATTGAGAGTTTCCCTCTCTTTCACCCACCTTCCACATTTCTGAACATGATGCCCTTCTCCAAAGGAGAGCCTCGCCTAGCAACATGCCCATAATACGCGGGACAAAGCTTTGCCACCTTTGCCTCCAAGGATCACTCTGTCTGTACTTTATCCAAGACATATTTGTTCTTTGATAGTCCAGTATTCAATACTATCCTCCAATACCGTAGTTCAAATAAATAAATTCTTTTTCTGTTATTGTTACTCATTGTCCAGCTCTCGGCAGCATAGCAAGTGATTAAAAGACCTGACCGTGTGCCTTTGGAAAGCAGTGCAGCTTCTTACTACTAGACCACCAAAGTTGTCTACACCCTCACCAAGGTGGAGAACTTGCCAGGCCAGGTAAAACAAAGCAGATTTTCAACTGTTAGTTCTCATAGGTTATATTGTGATCTCTTCTACCAAGAGATCTTTTAAATTTTTCACAAAAAATGAACATTAAAAAAAAAGTATTCCATTCAAAAGTGTTGGTGGTGTTATGGGCCATCGAATCACCTGCAAC
The DNA here is from genome assembly GCF_000299155.1 of Elephantulus edwardii. NCBI lineage: Eukaryota > Metazoa > Chordata > Mammalia > Macroscelidea > Macroscelididae > Elephantulus > Elephantulus edwardii. The sequence continues at coordinate 154,446 of NW_006399992.1, read as the reverse complement.
TCATTGTAACTCTATGTACAATAGCTCTGAACCTTGTCCTATTCTAACCCAACCTCACGATCTCCAACACACCTATCCCTATGTCCCCAGTTACTGTGTCAATCCATCTCATCTGGGGTCTTCCTTCTTGCACTGTCCCTTCATACTTTCAAGCCTGGTATCCTTCTCCAAGGACTGGTCCTTCCTGTACAAGCGCAAAGTATGTCAGATGGAGTGTCAAAATCCTTGTCTCTAAGGAATAACTTGGTTTAAACCTCTCTAGGACAAATCTGTTTGTTCTCTTGGGAGTTCATGTTCAAACCTCTTCTTCAGAACCACATATCAAAGCCATCAATCCTTCTGCCATCCTTAGTTATTGTCCAGCTATCTGATGAGTAGCAAGTAATTGAGAAGACAATGGCCTGTATCAGGCACAACTTAGTCTCTAGACTGACATTGCTCTTTAGTACTCTGGAGAAGTTCTGATGGAAGATTTTCCTAGTGTAATACATCTTTTGATTTTCTGAATGCTAATGCCAAGAGTATTGATTGTGGAGCTGAGCAAGCTGAAATTGTTAACAACCTCAATCTCTTTTCCATCTGTTATGGTGCTGTCAATTGTCCGAGTGGTAAGAATCATTTTCTTGATGTTGATTTTCAATCTTAGTGAAGACTGCACTCCTGACTGTCTTCAGCAGATGCTTCAGGCTCTTCTCAGTTTCAGCAAGCAAGTTTGTTTCATCTGTATAATGCAGGTTGTTAAGGAATCGTCCACCAATTCTGATGCCACATTTCTCAACATGAAGTCCAGACTACAGAACGATTTGTTTTGCATGTAGATGGAAAAGTCATGGAGACAAGATGCATCCCTGAAGCACTCCTTTCCTGATTTAAACCATGTAGTGTTCTTACTCTGTTTTGACAACTACTTCTTGGTCCACTATAGGTTTCACATGAGCACAATTAAGTGTTCTGGGGTTCCCATTTTTCTGAAGATTAGCCTGGTTTCTGCAATTTATTTTATAGTTACTGAGTCACTGACCTGAATGTTTTACTTTCAGTTTCAGGTTTACCCATTTCTTTACTGAGGATACTCTTTTCGGAGTTTTATTTTTAACTGTAATCATTAAAACACAGATGAACATTTGGAAAGGCCCTGGACATTTTCTCTGGAAGGGTGAGATAAAAGTGTAAACTTTTAATGAAAGAGAAAAGTAATATACTAGTGCCACGAAGTGCAAATGTGAAGGAAAGGAAGAGAAGGAAAGCACTCTTAAAATTTTTCATCAAAGCAGCTTTGTGTCCAGCTCTGAAGTGTCTCTGTTCTAGGTGAGACTGGGCAAGGTGTGGGAGAAATTTGTAACGGACAATTTGTTTTCTCTAAAATCACCCTTAAAAATGTGGTGCTTCTGAGCTTGATGTACAGCTCAGGCAGGTCTATTAAGTGTCTACTGGTATATTGTGTTTCCTTGGGCATCAACGGAGATAAAATCTAGACTGATATCTCCGATATTTTAAGATTGTAATTTCTTTTTAGAAAACTCCTGAAATTATCCTTTTTCATGACACATCCTGCTTAATAAAACTCAAGCTCCATCTTTTTCTTTATTACCAACTTTGATAGTTCTAGGTAAATAGATTATAGTCTCCTCACAATCTGTACACAACAATAA
>NW_006399992.1:149879-150493 GCF_000299155.1 Elephantulus edwardii | reverse complement strand
GCCAGCAGGGTGCCCCCCCTCAGCGCGGGCGGCTGGCGGGGAGCACACGGCCCCCCACCCCGCCTCATGGGCGCTCGGCAGGTGCGTGACCCCATCTTGTGCAGGCGGCCAGTGGACGCCCACTTCCCCCACTGCTGCCCTTCTGGCTCCAAGAATTCTCTCCAGAACAAGTCCACCTCGCGGCAGTGTGGTGGCTTCACTGTACCAGTCTTGAGGAAGGCTGGTGCCCAGCATCCATCCTGGGTGAGAGAATCCATTGGTTCCAGCTGTGGAAGCCTCATGGAGCTGTAGCGGCTGTGCGGCCCTGCAGGGGCTCTGCGGGAGGGGGTTGGGAGCCACGAGACTCACCCATTCCTCCTTGGAAATCCTTGAATTCCTGTTGTTGAGCCTTGATCTTCACTGAGGGCCAGTCATCAACTGTTTAAGCGTTCAATTATCAATAAGCCGAAGTCTGTAGAAGGCCATAATGCCCCTGCTTTAAGTGGTTCACTGCTCCCGCAGCTCACCATGCTGTCTCTGCCTCTGCTGCCATCTTGGAATGAATACTAAAATTTCTTAATACATTCCATTGTGGTTTGCATTTGGAGTGTTTCCATGTTCTTGCAATGGTGAAT
>NW_006399992.1:134163-145718 GCF_000299155.1 Elephantulus edwardii | reverse complement strand
TATTCTGAGGTCTCTGAAACACCTTGAGTTGATTTTTGTGCATGGTGTGAGATGTGAATCCTATTTCAGCTTTCTGCAGGTAACAGTCCAGTTTTGCCAGCACCATTTGTTGAAGAGGTTATCATTTCCCCATTTCATAGGTTTTATTTCCTTTCTCGTATCAGTTGACCATAGATAGATGGGTCCATTTCTAGTTCTTAATTCTGTTTCATTGATCTATGTGCCTATCATTGTACCAGTGCCAAGCTGTTTTGGTCACAACTGCTGTGTAATATGTTTTGAGGTCAGGAAGTGCTAGATCTCCTACTTGATTTTTTGTTTTTCAGAAGTACTTTGCTTATTCATGGTCTCTTGCCTCTCCAAATAGAGTTGACAACTTCTCTTTTGATATTCTTGAAATGAATTTGACATCTGTATTGGGATTGCACTGAACACATAGATTGCTTTTGGTACGATTGTAATTTTCACAATATTGAGTCTTCGAATCCATGAACAGGTAACATTTTTCCATTTTTTAAAGTTTTCATTGTGTCTTTCAGAAATGTTCTGTAGTTTTCTTTGTATACGTCTTTTGTGTCTTTAGTTAGATTCATTCCCAAGTATCTCAGTTTGTGGTTGGCTATTGTAAATGGTATTGCTTTGTTCGTTTCCTTCTCTGGAGGAATTCTATATGTCAGAGGATTTTTTGATATTTATCTTGTATTCTCCCACTTTGTAAAATTGATCTTGTAGCTCTAACAGTTTTTTTAAATTGAGTCCTTGGAGTTTTCTGTGTACACTATTATATCATCTGCATAGAGCAACAATTTAACCATTTTTTTTGCCATGCCCTAGCAAATATTTCCAATGCAATATTGAATAGCAGTGGCAACAGTGAATATTCTTGTTTGGTCCCTTTTTGCAGAAAAACTATTTTTGGTTTTTCCCCACTGAGAATGATATTGGCTCTTGGTTTTGCATAAATTCTTTTTACTATATTGAGGAAATTCCCTTTTTCCAATTTTGCTGAGGAGACACAACATTTTTTTTAAAAAGGTAGTATGTTACTAATGGAAGTCTTTTAATTTATTTTCTAAATCTGCAAAATGAAATAATATTTTTTAAAGTTATCAAGACATGATGAAAAAAGCATGACTATAATCTATACTATATACAAAGAGAGGACTTCAGAATTGTTTTCATTTTTAAAGTCCTTTGCAATACCATATCAACTTCAAAATTTATTTTTTCATTTATTGGGAAAATCAGCTATTGGAATTAATAGATTTCTTTGGCTATCATTGACATTTGACAGTGTTAAGTGTTCTAATCAATAAGCATCAGGCCTCTTACCATTTATTTATTTTTGTTGCATGCCACTGAATCAATTTCAACTTATAGCAACCTTTTATGACAGAGTAGAGATGACTAGAATTTCTCAGCTGTAATTATTTTCATTTCTTTTATTAAGTGTGGTGCTTCTAGTAATATATATTAGGATGATTTTGCTATAGGTAAAGCTATGCTGGTATTAATCCAATTTGATGATACTTTTAATATCTATCATAGAATTTTTAGTCTATATTTTTAAGGAATATTGGTCTATAATTTCTCCATAAGAGAAATATGTGATATTGTGCATCTTTAAAATCTAAGAACCTCAGAAATCCTATGGGGCTGTTCCTCTCTGTATTATAGGATTATAGGGACTCAAAACCCAACTTAATTACAGTGAGCTTAGTTTTGGGACGATGCATTATTAGGTTGTGATTATTACTCTGATAGAAATTTAGAATAGGTTTTAATTCTATTTAAATCATTAGTAGCATTTACTAATGAATTATCTAAATGGTTCAGGACTCTACTTGTTAGGAGATTTTTGATTAATGATTCAGTACTTATTATAGGTCTGTTGAGATTTTATTTTTCTTCTTGAGCCATTTTAGGCAATTTGTTTCTAAATTTCTGTCTATTTCATGAGTATTAACTTATTTTTTTATGTGCAATTATGGACAATTATTCTGATAATCTCTTATAATCCTTTTTATTTCTTGTGTTGGTAGTAAGAATCTCACTCTCTTCTAACTTTATCTTTTCTTTATCACTCTAGCAAAGAATTTGAACTTTGTAAAGGAGAAAAATTATTTTCACTAAGTCTTTCAGGTATGTTTCTATTCTTTATTAATTTCTGCTTTAATATTTGGTTTCCCCTTCTTTCTGTTAACTTTTGGATTAGTTTTCTTTTTTAAATTTTTTCCCCCTGATCTGGATGTGTAAATCCTGGTTATTATTCTTATAATGTAATTGATTACTCCTTTCCATTAAAGGCAGAGATTGGCAAAATGGATTTAAAAAACAAATAATCCAACTATATATTGTGTATGAGAATTGCTGGTGTTGTTATATAGCACAGAGTTTGAACCTATCTACAGCTTATTCTCCTGAGGGTTTCCAAAAGCAGTATATCATTAAGGAGGAGATTGCCCTTCTTTTTCCTGTGGAGCAGCTGGTAGATTTGAAGGTATGTCTTCTCTTTGGCAGCACAGCTCTTTATCACTAGAGACTCATTTTAATTTCAAAAACACAAACTGAAAATGGAAAAATATTTCACACAAGTAGTAATGAAAAGAAAGCAGGTAGCTGTGAAGAAAAATACATTCTAATTGAAAAACTGTTCTAAGAGACAAAGAAGGATATTATGAATTAAAAAAGGGATAAATTATCAAGACTATATAACAATTATAAGTATGTGTTTATTTAACAACAGAACTCCAAAAAAGCAAACATTGACAGAATTGAAGGGAGAAATAAATAGTTACTTGATAGTAGTTGGAACTTCAATCATTTTTAGTAAGAAACAGAATATCTAGAATATCTTCAATAAGAATGTAGAGATACCACAAATTAATCAGGCTTAACATACATATATTTAAAACTATCCATTCAACGGTCCATTGAGATATAATACACCGTTTTCTCTGGTGCACATGGATCATTGTACAGGAGGTATTATATGTTAGGCATTAAATAGGAACACAGAATCCTTCAGTTGTACTATTTAATTTATGTGGAAGCTGTATCTTTTATTTTTATTTTCTTTATTACGTCTTTGGGGTTTAGTTTATTTATTGCTAAGAACTGTTTTGATAGTCTTCTTAATTTTATCTGTGTTTAATTTTTAGATAACTTCTTTGTAGTTACTGTGGAAATGATATTTAACCTCTTGTATTCATAAACAATCTTGTTTGAAATGATATCTGTGTTACTTCACTACTATGTTAAACCTTACCAGAATGTTGACACAGGAATTTTAAAACTAGAACAATTAACAAAGTTTGGGGAGAGAAACCCAAAATTTAATTAATATTGTGATACAACTGACTGTTCAACTTAACCATTTAGAAATTGTTTCATTCCACCTCTTCCCTTGCAAATGAAGGTAACCCTGGAGATGGCCCTAGATATGACTTCTGAGATCCACATGCCAGGCCCAGTGTGCCTCATTGAGAATATTAATAAGCAACTGGTGATTAATCAGGAAGCTTTGAAGATTCTGTCTGCCATTACTCAGCCTGTTGTAGTGGTGGCTATTGTGGGCCTTGGCCGCACAGGGAAATCCTATCTAATGAAAAACCTAGTTGGGAAGCAAAAGGATAAGTGACACTAACAAAGCCTTATCCAACTACTCACATTGCCTGTCATCAAATATGGTGATGTGAGAGAGAAAGTTAAAAAATCTGTCTAGTATTCAAGAGCTATGCTGTCAACCCAAAGGCAGACAGTTCGAATCTACTAGCTACTCCACAAGATAAAATGGGCTATCTCCTCCCAAGTGATCCTCTTCCTGTGTGATTTACAGCCTCTGAAAACCCACTGTAGGATCATTTACCACTCAATGGCACATAAAAAAAACAACACAAATGTTTGGGAGTATAAGTGTGAGCTCACTCTTGTATCATGCTTTGCTTTCATTACCTGTTTAACAGCATAAATGTACCTTTCCTGCAGAGAGCAAGGCAGTAATAAAAATCAAAGTACATTAAAAAAACCTCTAGTATGGTCATGTATTAACAGCAAGCTTGTAGTGATCTTTAAGATAATCTATAAAGTTTCATTCTCTACTGGATAGTCTAATTTCACTATACTTTAATTGCTCTTAAAGTTAATGCTGGTTGAGGTTTTAATTATTTTTCTAACCTAAATTATATTAATTTTTGCCTCAATATATAGATCCACTTTCACTTAAAGCATTATTACAAAATATCTCTGTTCCCTTTTGGAGGCTTCTCCGTGGGCTCCACAGTGCAGTCTCACACCAAGGGAATCTGGATGTAGTGTGCACCTTATCCCACAAAGTCAGACCACACCCTAGTTCTGCTTGACACTGAGGGCCTGGGAGATGTAGAGAAGGTAAAAATATGTTTTTGTTTTTGTTTGGTTTCCCCCCAGTTCTAGATATGTCACATAAGGAACCTCTGGTTGGGTAATCCATAGAAAGTTGCACTCCTGACTCAATAACTGTGCTTCTCTTGTGGTTGAAATCCTCAGTGGCCCCTTAGGAGAAAGGTGGACAACCTCCTTGAGTCTTGAGTGCAATTTCAACCTTGGGAAAAGACTGTTCGAGGATTAGCTATCCGTTAGAATTAACTGGACAGTAATGAGTAAGTGAATGAGTATGCTATATATGTACGCCTCCTTATCAATGGCTAACCAAGCGAAAATAGTGCTGATGGAAATTAGTTTTAAATTGCTGAATGATCTCTCATGGAGATGGAAATGTGATAGCCAAGAGAAATTGCTAATTTATGGGTGCCTCAATCCCTCAAGTGGTACCCAGAGCATGTATCATATCTGCCATAATTTAAACATATCTCTAATCCTTGCAGTCCCCAAATGCTGACATAGCTTCCAGTCCATCAGAAAAATGCATTACTCTTTTACTTTATCTGATGATGAAAACTTGACCTCAAATCCAATTAATTACTCCAAAAAAGGCAATTCTGTGTGGAAAAAAGTAAGCATAACCTCTGAGCATAAAGTACTGGTTTGGGAATCTGTTCAACTGACTTCTCAGCATGATCAGGAAAAAAAGATGAGAAAGTCAATGACTTAGGCCTATCCACTAATAACTAATGATATTTTAAGCCTTGTGTCTTTCACATATAGCAAAATGTTTCGATGAACCTGTTCTAAGTGTTCCTAAACCTGATTACTATTCACAAATGTGTAACTTTTCACAATGGTGATCCAGGAAATGTTAAACACAGTCTTATCTATAGCAGAACTACAAGTCAAAGTGAAGCTTGAGGCAAACATCTTTGTCTATAAAACAAGATAATTACTCTTACAAGTTTTATGCTTTAAAAACACTGTTAAAATAGCACATTTGAACTGTTGTCTTAAAAAAAAATCCTTACTATGACATACCATTTGGAAGGAATAGATCCAAATCTAAATTCAGGATGTAGGTTTGAATATTGGTAGCCAATGTCAAAGTCCCCAGTTTCAAGCACTTATGTACACAACATTCTGACATGCATTTGCACACAAAACCTTATTTAAATTTTTCAACACCTTAAACTGAATGTTAAAGATTTTGTGTACAGATGGAGAAGAAATATATAGGAAAATGCATATCTAAGGTGGGATTTCAAACTTCATCTATCGGAATGGAAAGCATAATGTATGTTCTTAGTGACTATTCTATGTGGTCTCTGCTCTGACTTCTAGGGAGATAATCAGAATGACTCCTGGATTTTTGCCTTGGCAATACTGCTGAACAGCACCTTGATATACAATTGTATGAGCACCATCAACCAGCAAGACTTAGAGCAATTATGGTATCCTTTTGTGGTATCAGATACATTCAAATCTGAGGTGGGGAAGCTTCATTGTTTTTACAGTTACAGAAAGATCCATAAGTCCCTTACCTGATAAATCTCATTATTCTTAACATCCATTTTACTTCAATTACTCTGAGAGATCTATACCAACACAACACGTATCATCTTTGCCTACACAAGTCTCTGTACACATTCTTCTGCCTTAACCTCCCCTATAGTTTCCAGACCATCAAAGTTCTCTGGAAATTATCTTCTCAATTCAACACATCCATATATCCTTATAGTTTTCTCTAAAATTTCTTTTTGGCTTACTCCAGGATGCCCCCGTCAATATTGCTAGTTAAGTGGTCTTTACTGATGACTTGTCTTTTTTTCCTATGCATTGCAGTTGTACAGATCACAGAAATGAATTAGAGGTTACCTTTGTTACTTATTATAGTTACAATGTACTTTCTCTTTCTACTTCTAATACAAAACCAGAAACAACTTTGAAGCATTAGTCCTTTATCTATGATGTATGCTGAAAGACTTTGCTAACTTCTTAGTAAACAAAACTTCATTTGTTACAGATTTTTAGCTCTATCTTCATTATCTTTCTAGAGAAATGGGTCAGGTGTGTCAGAGATGGTGAGTTTGACTCAGGATTGAGCAGGTTCAGAAATCCATTGTTCATACGGTTGCTATAAGTTATACTTGGCTTGACTGCACACAGCAACAATTCATACTTATTTCATCCTCTCTTGGTTATAAGTCTTTATTATGCTTGGAAGTCTGTATATTAGGGTTTCTGGAATTGTTCCTAGTGTTTCTCTGAGGAATTTTAAAATCTTTAGTTTTATTCTTAGGTTCCCGATTCACCTCCCTTTGGAAACATTTTTGTATATACTGTGAAATGTGGATTTTGATTCCCTTAAATGCCAATAGTTTTCCAATTTTGCCAGCACCATTTGTTGAAGAGACTATCATTTCCCCATTTAACTAATTTACTCTTCTTGTCAAAATTCAGTTGATCATAGGCAGATGATTTCTGGGCTTTCTATTATTCAATTTCAATGATCTTTTTGACTATCATTTTACCAATGTATGCTATCTTGACTGCTATGGTTATGAAGTAGGATTTGAGATAATGGAGTATGATGACTCCTATCTTATTTCTCTTTTTCAGTAATGGTTTACTTATTTAGGGTGTCTTTTTTCATTTTATATTGATTTATTTATAAAGTTTGAAAACATTATTTTTCACAAAAGATCCTTCCCATTTCCTTCACCCTACTGACCCATTGAATTGTACAATCCTATGATTAACGCCTCACCTCCTTACCTATCCTTACTCTTCTCCTACCACTCCCCCTGCCCCCGGATCTTTATACTCATTGTACAATAATGATTTTATATCGTATTTGTCCTTGTAAAACTGAGATGAACATCCAGCATAATGCTCTAAAGTCCTTCCCAAGTTAGGTAGCAATTTACAGAATCATTGCTCTTGTATGATGCATGGTACTCCATTGTACCAATGTTCCAGGGTCCCTTTCCATTCCACATAAAATTGGAAAGTGCCTTTTCATCCAGTTGAAGCATGGAATTTATATACTTTGAGTCTATCCCAACTGAATTCCAAAACTATTTCAGGAATAGGTTTGAGGTCTTGAACACTAATGAATGAAGACCAGTTTAACTGTGGGAGGAGATCAAGAATATCATCCAGGAAGAATGCAAAATGTCATTACAGAGGCAGAGGAGGAAGACCAAGATGCATGTCAGAGAAGACTCTGAGTATTGCACTAGAGTGCTGAGAAGCCAAAGCAAAGGGAAGAAATCAAAATATTAAGGAGCTGAACAGAAGATTTCAAAGGGCAGAGCAGGAAGAAAAGTAAAGTATTATGATGAAATGGTCAAAGAACTGGAGTTAAAAAATCAAAGGGGTCAATCTCACTTTCTCAGCATTTCTTAAGCTCAAGAAACTGAAGAACAAATTCAAGCCTTGAGTTATAGTACTTAAGGATGCTTTAGGTAGAATATTAAATGATCCAGGAAGTATTAAAATAAGATACAAAGAGCATACAGAGACATTATACTAAAAGGAATTGGCAGACACAGAAGAATTTCATGAAACAATGTATGAGCAAGAGTCTGTGTGACAAAGGAAGACGTTCAAGGTGCTTTGAAAGAATTGGCAAAAAACAAGGCTCCAGGAATTGAAGGCATACCAATTGACGTATTTCAACAAACAGTTGTTGTTCTAGATGTGCTCACCAAGTTGAGGCAAAACATCTGGAGAACCACCACCTGCCCAACTGACTGGAAGAGATTGATATTTGTTCCCATTCCAAAGAAAGGTGACCCAATAGAGTGTGGAAATTATTGAATAATATCATTAATATTACATGAAAGCAAGATTCAGCTGAAGATTATCCAGAAATAACTGGAACAGCACAACAGAGAACTGCACAAGTACAGGCTGGATTTAGAAGAGGCCATGGCATTAGAGATACTGTAGCTAATGTTAGATGGATCTTGGCTGAAAGTAGGGAGTACAAGAACAATGCCTCTCTGTGTTTCATTGACTATGCAAAGGCATTTGATTGTGTGGGCCACAAGAAACTGTGGCTAATTTGAGAAGAATTGGAATCCCAGAACACTTAATCTTGTTCATGTAAAACCTATACTTGGACCAAGAGGCAGTCGTCAGAACAGAGCAAGGAAATACTGTATGGTTCAAAATTAGGAACAGTATATGCCAAGAATGTGTCCCACCTCCATACTTTTTCAATCTATATGCAGAATAGATTATCCAGGAGGCTGGGCTGTATGAGGAAAAATGTTGCATCAGGATTGGAGGAAGACTCATCAACAATCTGCGTTATGCAGGTGACACAACCCTGTTTCCTGAAACTAAGGAGGACCGAAGTGCTTGCTGCAGAAGATCAAGGACTGTAGCCTTCAATATAGATTGAAGCACAATATCAAGGAAACAAAGATTCTCACCAATTTTCCTATGTTCTTTTTGTTACTGTAGAGAAATACAAAGGATCTTTTATGTTGATCTTGTATCCTGCTACTTTGCTGAATTTGCCTAAAAGGTCCAGTACTTTTCTTGCTAAATCTTTAAGGTTTACTAATATACATGCATGTCATCTGTATATAGAGACAGTTTTAGCTCCTCTTTGCCAATTTAATTGTTGCGTATTTCCTTCTCTTACCTTATTATTCTTGGTAAACTTACAATATAGTATTTAATAGAAGTGACAATAGTGGGCATCCTTGCCTAGTTCCAAGGAAAATGCCTTTGATATATCTCCATTGAGAGTGATATTGGTTCTTGGGTTTGTGTACATATTATCCATTATGTTGATTAAGTTTCCCCTTTTTCCTATTTTGTTGAGTGTTTTAATCAGGAAGGGGTGTTGGGTTTTATAAAAGTCCTTTTCTGCATCAACTCATAGGCTCATGTAGTTCTTGTTCTTTGCTTGGTTAATGTGATAAATTAAAATAATTGGTTGTTGGATTTTTTTCTTTTATGTTGGACCATCCTTACGTGCTTATTATGAATCTTATCCAGTCATGATGAAATTTTTATACATATTGTTGGATTATATTGTCCAGGATATTGTAGAGGATTTTTGTGTCTATATTAATGACATATATTGGTAAATAGTTTCATACTTTGGTAATATTTTTACCTAACTTTGATCTCAGGGATATGTGCTTTATTGAATGAGTCTTGGAGTATTCCACCTTTTTCTATGTTCCTAAATACTTTATGTAGAATTGGTAATAATTCTTCTCTGAATGTTTGGTAAAATTCACTAGTAAAGCCATCAAGTTCAGGGGTTTTTTTTGGTTTGGAGTTGCTCTCCCTTGAACTAAAATCTCTCAATGATAACCATCAAATTTAGTTTAAAAATTCAAATGCCTTACTATGGCCTCTAGTCTTTCATGGCCTAGCCTCTATCTCTTGGAATGTTTGGAAGCTTTATTAGCCTTATTATACATTAGAGATACTCAGTAATTCTCTAAGAATTTGTAAATGGTGTTACCTCTTCCAAGAAGATGTCTCCAATTGATTTCTAGGTGGATGGTTCACTCTATTCATTAAATCTCTGGACAAATATACACTTAGAAAGAACTGTCTAAACAACCAACATCATATGCAGATTCTTTAATCTTTCCACAGTTTATTGTTCTTAAATGAAATTGTTTTAATTATCTATTACTTAACTATTTTTTTCTGTTACTTGTTTATTGTCAGCCTCCCTTACTAGAGTGTAAGATCTATAATGGCAGTATTATTTCCATGAACTGCAATATGCTTATTCATAGAATGGTTCCTAGTTAAAAGAAAAATTCATGAATAACATAATGAAGGGAAAGCAAACCATTTCAAATGAACATTGGGAGAAAATAGAACATAAAAATACTGACACTTTTCTGCACTTTTCCTAAATTAACTTCTCAGTTACACAATAGAGCTGACAAATCGAATCAGGGTAAAATCCTCACCAAGAAACAGTGAGGATGATGGCTCAGTTGACTTTGTGAGTTTCTTCCCATCCTTTGTGCTGGCTATCAGAGATTTCTACATGGTACTTGAAGCAAATGGACAACCCATCACTGCTGATGAATACCTAGAGCATTCACTGAAAGAAAAACAAGGTTCTTGGGACTGGTGATTGGGTAACAAATAGAGAGATAACGACCAATTTCTATGCAGATGCTGAAAAATTATAATTTCTTAATAATGTTTCCCTGGCAATCATGCTAGAGAATATGAAAACGTTCCTTGGTTGTGTTAGAGTTATTTCCTTTTGTGAGAAAGGGTTTTTTTTAATGTGTATGTGCATGCTTGTTTTTCTCCTCTATTACTTTGTTTTAAATAAAAATCTAGTTCATAGTTAGCTTATTTTTGAGGTTTCTTTTTATAGGTGTTGTACAAATTATGATGGTGAGGAATCAATTATTTGCAGTAGTTACTTTGAAGTTATACTATCTCTAATTTTCACTCCCTTAGGAACTGATGAAAAGATTAAAAACTTTAATGAGGTTCGGTTATGCATCAGAAAGTTCTTCCCAAAGAAGAAGTGCTTCATTTTTGTACAACCTGCTAAGAAGAAGGATCTTATTTGCCTCGAGCAGCTACAGGAGGGAGTAGACCCTGAATTCAAAGAACAAGTTGCAGAGTTCTGTTCCTACATTTTTACTCATTCCAAGACTAAAACGCTTCCAGATGGCATGATTGTCGATGGAAAAGGTGAGTTGCTTTCTCTCTAGACACCTCTCCTCTGAAACAGATTCATCCTGGAAAGGGTCAAACCGGGCGGTTCCTTGGAGGCACGGATTCTGAGGCTCCGTCTAACATACTTTGGACATGTTGTAAGGAGAGACAGGTCCTTGAAGAGGGACATCATACTTGGTAGGGTGGAGGGACAGCACAGGAGGGGAAGGCCCTCTATGAGGTGGACTGATTCAATGACTGGGTAATCGGGATGGGTGTGTCAGAGGCAGTGAGATTGGCAAAGGATAGAGCAGGGTTTAGGGCTGTTGTACATAGGGTCGCTATGAGCTGCAAGCAACTTGGCGGCACATAACAATAACAACAAGTTTGTTTACAAAGTTTATATATATATAAAATATATAGAAATAGAAATATATATAGTGATGAAGGCAGAAGTTCAAGCTGCTTTGAAGGAAATAGCAAAAAATAAGGCCCCAGGAATAGATGGTACACTAATC
>NW_006399992.1:114683-119957 GCF_000299155.1 Elephantulus edwardii | reverse complement strand
ATGTCAGTTATGGTCTGTTTGGGGTGTATTCCCAGTAGTGGAATTGCTGAATCAAATGGTATCTCTATTTGCAACTTTTTGAGAAAGTGCCATACAAGCGTAGATTGTCTAGTTTATGGTATAAAGAGACTGACAAATACAGCCAGAAACACACCATCTTAAGAGGATACAATTGATAAACAAGACTTTCTAAAGATTAAATACCTGTGTGCATCAAAGACATTTGTCAACTTGTCAACACATTGAAAAGAAAGCCTACTGATAGGGAAAACAAATTTGACAATACCATCTCAGACAGTGGTCTCATAGCAAAAGTTTACAGAATCCTACAGGTCTTGGAAAGAAACTTGGAAGCAGGGGTGGCATCCACTTTTGAAATAGCTTGCCTCTGGAAACTCTATGAACTTGGAGAAATGATGAAAGTTATGCAAGTGTTCAGATCTTTTGTTCACAGGATTGTCTATGACTTGATGACACTTAACAACAACAAAACATATGTAGGATTCCATATGATTATCTCATTCAAAGTGGCCAAAGCTGGTCCATCTCATCTCACTAACATTGCTGATGTCAATTGGATCTTGGCTGAAAGTAAGGAACACCAGATGAATGTCTATTCGTGCTTTATGAACTATGCAAAGGCATTTGACTATGTAGAACATAACAAGTTATTGCTTACATTGAGAAGAATGGAAATGCCAGAGCAATTGACTGTGGTGATATGGAACCTAGGCCTGGACCGTTAGTCTGCTGTGTGAATGAAGCAGGGGAGCACTGCATGATTTAAAATTGAGAAGGGAGTATGTCAGGGTTGTGTTCTATCTCCATTCTTAGATAACTTACTGAGCAAGTTGTCTGAGAAGCTGGCCTCTGTAAAGAGGAATATGGCATCAGGATTGGAGGGAGACACATCAATAATCTGCGTTATGCAGATGATACAACTTTTTTTGCTGAAGGTGGGAAGAACTTGAAGCACTTGTTGCAGAAGATCAAGGAATACAGTCTTCGGAGTGGGTTGCATCTCAGTGTCAAGAAAACAAAGATTCTTACCACTCAACCAATAGGCAGTGTCATGATAGATGGAGAGGAGATTGAAACTGTCAACAGCTTTATCTTGCTTGGATCTACAATTAGCACCCTACCAGAAGTCAGGAAATAAGGAGACACATTGCACTGGGAAAATCTGCAGTTAGGGACCGCTCTAAATTTTTGAGGAGTAATGATGTCAGTTTGAGGATTAAGGTGTGCCTTATTCATACCATGGTCTTTCCAATTACTTGCTATGCACCTGAGAACTGGACAATGAATAAGGATGACAGAAGAACTGATGCCTTTGAGTTGTTGTGTTGTTGGAGAAAAGGACTGCACATCCAGGAAAACCAATGGATATGTCTTGGAGAGGGTGTAGATGAAATGTTCTTTGGAGGCAATAATTACGAGGCTTTGTCTCACATACTTGGGGCATATTGCTAGTAGTGAGTAGTCATTAGAGAGGGACATGATGTTGGAAAGGGCGGAGGGTTGGCGAGGGACAGGAAGACCCTCTATCAGGTGGATTGACATGGTGACTGCTGTAATGGGCTCTTGTGTGTCAGGAAATGTGAGGGTGACACAGGGTAAAACAGGGTTCAAATCTTTTGTATATAGCAGCTCTATGAGTCATACTTGACTTGATGGTAAATAACAACAACAATTTATGTGGGATTACCAACTGCTTTTGTTTTCTCAAGACTGGCTTTTTTTGAGATTGTGGCATTTCAGTGCTAAAATCAGTAAAATTCTTGCCTTGTTGAGACAAGTTGGTCACATAACAGATAGCCCTGATGAGCACCCATTTACTCAGACCAGACAAATGACTAGTGGCCTATACCATAAAAAGAAAGCCAAGCCTTCTTATTAGTCTTCTCAATTTCAGTTAGAAGAAAGGGAGTAGATAAAAAAGAATAGATTAGTATGAGAAAGAAAATATTTAACAAAATACAAAGGTCTAATAATTTTTTTGGAAACATCCTACAATTAATGAATTTCAATAAATGTTCTGTTAAATAGGGAGAAAATAATATTACATTTTTAAATGGGTCTAGATTTAGAACTCATGAAATTTCTCAGCAGAAAAATCTTTAAAACTATTACTGTGGCAATAAAAAGGCATACAGAATACTCTGGCAGTTGATTAAAAAAATAACTAAATTTACATGCTCTGGACAGAATACATGTAATTCTCCTCTCCACTAACTGTTACTGTTAGGTGCCTTTGAGTTGCACAAGACTCATAGTGACCCTATGAACAAAAGATCTGAAATCTGTCCTATCCTGCACCATCCTCATACTTCCTGACAACACAAGAGCCCACTGCAGCAGTCACTGTGTCAATCCACCTGGTTGAGGGTCTACCTCTCCTTCACTGACCCTCCTCCCTTTCCAACATCATGTCCTTCTCTAAGGAATAGCACCTCTTAGCAACATACCCAAATTATTTCAGGCAAAGCCTCACATTCTGGCCTCCAAGACCAAAACTTATCTGTTCATTCTCTTGGCTGTCCGAGGGAAGTTCAATTCTCTTCTCTAACATCACATTTCAAAGGCATCAATTCTTTTTCCATCATCCTTATTCATTTCCCAGCTCTCAGATGCATAGCTAGTAATCAGAAAGGCTATAACCTGGTCTTCAAATTGACATTACCACTCCTCAATAATTAGGAAAGGTCCTTAACTGCAGATTTTCCCAGTGCAGTGCATCTCCTTATTTCCTGACTGCTAGTATCAACAGTGTTAATTATGGATCCAAGCAAGATGAAGCTGTTGACAGTTTCAATGTCCTCCCCCTCCATCATGACGCTGCCTGTCAGTCTAATGGTATCTTTGTGCCCTGATATTGAGCTGCAAGCCATACCGAAGGCCGCCTTCCTTGATCTTCTGAAACAACTTCTTCAATTCCTCCTCACTTTTGGCAAGCTAGGCTTCATAACACAGGTTATTAATGTGTCTCTCTCCAATCCTGATGCTACACTTGTTATCATAGAGTAGTGGTAGAGTCCAGATTGGAAGTCATTTGAAATGAGGAAAATCAATAACAAACATCATTTAATAATTGAAACATAGAGAATGCTTGTAGCTTTAATCTTGGAAAACTGGAAATTGTTAAAAATTATGTGGGATGTATGATTATCAACATACTAGGTATTAGTGAGATGAGATGGACCAATTTTGTCCACTTTGAATCAGATAATTATATGGCATATTGCAGGGAATGAAAAACAGAGGAAGAATGGTGTTGCCTTCATAGTAAAAAAGTCAATTTCAAGTTCTATTCTGAAATACAATGTGGGGAGTTATAGGATAATATCCATACCCATACAAGGAAGACCTTTTAACCCCTCTATTATTCAATTATGCTCCTACATCTAGAGACCAAAAGGAAGAAATTGAGAATTGTTACCAAATTTTGTAGTCCAAAATTGACTGAATATGCAATCAGGATGCATTAATAATGATTGGTGACTGGAAAGCAAAAGCAGGAAACAGTGAAGAAGGGAAACAGTAGTTGGAAAATATGGGCTTGGTAATAGGAATAAAGCCGGATATAGAATGATTGAATTCTGTATTTACAATGATTTATTCATTGCAAATACCCATTTTAAAAGACACAAAAGATGACTTTACATGTGGATCACCACTAACTAGTAGTTATCAATTTTATTCCTTTCTGTAGGTCTAGAGAACTTGGTGCAGACCTATATCAGTGCTATCCACAGTGGGGATATACCTTGCATAGAGGACCCAGTCTTGGCATTGGCTCAGATAGCGAACTCAGCTGCAGTACAAAAGGCCATTGCCCATTATGATCAGCAGATGGGCCAGAAGGTGCAGTTGCCCACAGAAACCCTCCAGGACCTGCTTAACCTACACAGAGCCAGTAAGAGAGAGGCTATGGAGATCTTCATAAACAACTCTTTCAAGGATGTGGATCAAAAGTTCCAGAAGGAATTAGAGGTATACTTATTGTCATCCTGTTCAGCATGTTACCATTCATTATTTGCCATATTTGTCATAAAAAATAACTTGTGATATTTCCTCTCACTCTGGATACTATAACAAATAAGTCAATTATTGAAGCTGTTTTTAAACTGAAATTTCATTTTTTCAACTTTTAAAAGCAATCAAAGACAAATTATTTTTATATTTCATAGTGAGATTAATTTTCCCCCAAATCCTCATAATTTATCTTCCAATGTTGATGTTGTTGCTGTCTTGGTTACATGGCATTGAGTAAGCTCTGACTCCCAGTAATCTTCTGTAAAACAGAACAAAACCCTTTCCAAAACTGCACTGTTCTTACAAATTCTATTACATTTAGGCATGGATAAGACATTCTGAACAGTAAGAAAGAGAACTCAAATAGAAGACTAGGATTCAAGAATACACTTCAAGTCATCCTCTTTCTGAACTAGAGAATGTTGCATGTCAAATGGTTGCTTGACAAATGGCATTTGTTTCTCTGATTTGCAAGGCTGGGTATTTGCCTTACTGCATCAGAGCTCCTAAAAAAACATCAGAGGAAATAGGTGATCAAGATGCTGACAGCATAAAGCAAAATTTTGATTGATTAATTATCTTGAATGACTTGTTGAAATGCTGTAAAGAAATTATACTGTTCCTCTTAGGTTAGGTGCCATCAAGTCAACTACAACTAATAGCAACTATATCAACACAAGATTGAAACTTTTCTGTATCTGAACCATCTTAACTATCTCTTCCATGCTCAGGTTCATTTTTACATTTATTGTGTTAATCTATTTGCTCATTCTCTTTTGCCGACCATCTACTTTTCCTGTCATGTTGTCTTACTTTTCCCGTCATGATGTCTATTTCCAAAGACTATGTTGTTGTTTTGTACAGTTGAATCTGAACTGACCTATAGTTTATCCTGCAGTGGGTTTTCAGAGGTAGTAAATTGCATGATGGGAACTGCCCATCATTTTCCCATGAAATAAATGGTGGATTAGAACTGTTTGCCTTTATGTTGGCAAAGCAATTCCTTTCCATTAAGCCATCTCAAATGCATTACCATCAAGTCAGAATTGTCTTATGGTTCATCCTCTAGCCGTTTCAGAGACTATAAATTCTAGGGAAGGAGATTGCTTCTCTTTCTTCCTTAGAGTCACTAGTAGATTGGAACAACTTGAGAAGTGTTACCTTAGGGTTAGCAGTAAAACTTCCTACAGACCGCCCCACTAGAGCTCCTTTGTGACTTATATTGTTGTTGTTGTTGTT
>NW_006399992.1:111524-112773 GCF_000299155.1 Elephantulus edwardii | reverse complement strand
ATAAAAAATTTATTTTGTACTGGTTTACTTTCAAAGTTCATATACATTGTCTTTCATACTGGATCTTTGCCTTTCCTTAACCCACTCCATCCTCCACCCATCAAATTGTATGACCCTATGATCAATCTCCACTACCCCCTACCTCCCGCCCATCCACACCACTCTGCTCCCACTCTCCTCTCCTTGGATCCTCATACGTATTCTACAGTAATCATTATTAACCAGTATTTGTCCTTATGGGAATGAGTTAGTTCACTTAGCATAATGCTCTCCAGTCCCTCCCAAGTTAGGTAGTACTTTACAAAATCATTGTTCCTATGTGCTGCATTGCATTAAATTATGTAAATAGAGCATAATTTTCAATCCATCCTATTGTGGTTGGACATTTCAGCTTTTTCCATGTACTTGCAATGGTGCTATGACCACTGCTATGACCATTGGTGTACAACTGTTTGTGCCTCAGTTCTCATTCTCTTGGTGTATATATATCAAGTAGTGAAATAGATGGATCATATGGAATTTCTATGTTCAACTTTTTGAGGAAATGCCAAACTACTTTGCAGAGTGGTTATACTATTTTACAATCTCAACAACAATGTATAAGAATTCCTATCTCAGGATATTCTTTCCAATATTTATTGTTTACTTGCTGTCTTGTTAAATTTTGCTACAGCTACTGGAGTGAGACAGTATCTCATTGTGGTTGAGATTTGCATCTCTCTTATTGCCAATGCTTTTGAGCATTTTTGCGTGTGTTTGTTGGCCATCCAAATATCTTCCTTCATGAAAATTCTTTCTACGTCTTTTGGCCATTTTGTAATTGTGTGACAGTCTTTTTCTTGTGGAGGCCCTGTAGGATTCTGTAAACTTTCTTTTATAACCCGTCATGTTAAGAGTTATTCAGTTTCCACATGGATAGTTTTGTAAGCTTTACCCTCCTGTGGTTAACTTCTGGTTTTATGGCATTGTCATCTGAGAAAATTCTTTGTATCATTTCAATGGTTTTGAATTTGTTTAGGCTTGCTTTGTGTCTTTTTTTAAATTAAATTTTATTAATTTTAATGAACATTTACAGAGATTTTGGGCTTCCATTCATTCATTGTTGCACTATTTTCTCTACCCTCCCGCACCCAGAGCGTTCTTCCTTTTTTTCCCCCCTTGAAAGTCTGCTTTAATTATCCCATTGCCACAGTGCTTGTCAAAGCCAGTTCTGGTTAATCTCCTTTGTCAGTGTGTCCTTTGCCATTCC
>NW_006399992.1:104153-109682 GCF_000299155.1 Elephantulus edwardii | reverse complement strand
CTTTGGATTTCCATTCATTCATTGTTGCACATTTCTCCCCTCCCAAACCTCCGCCTAGAACACTACCCTCTTGGAAAAGTAAAAGAAAAATTCTTTCATTGTTTTATAAAACCTCCCCCAGGTCCACTCCACCATGTAGCCATCTCTCTAGACTCCTGCCATGACAGAAATACCTAATCACATATCTCTATTAAACAGTTTTCTCCCTCCTCTGTTTCAGTGCAGTATATAATACTGAACCCGTATTACTCAGTCTCTCCCCAACCCCAAGGTCAGTCCTCTTTTACAACAGTGACACCATGCAATATTTATCCTTTTGTGACTGGGATATTTCACTCAGCATAATGTTTTCCACAGTCAACAATTTTGAATAATATTGTATGAGTTCCTTGTTTTTCAATGCATCATAGTATTCCATCATGTGAATATACCACAACTTCTCTATCCATTTGTTTGTTGATGGGCACTTAGGTTGTTTCCAGCTCCTTGATATTGTGAACAAAGCTGCAATAAACATGGGTGTGCAGCTTTGTGTCTTAATATGTGATCAATTCTGGAGAATGTACCATGTCACTTGAGAAGAAAGTGAACTGAATTTTAGTTGGATGCAGTACCCTGAATACATCCACAGGTCAAGTTAGAAGATTGTTTAGCTCTTCTGCATCTTTGTTGAGTTTCTTTTGGGTTGACCTATCCTTTGTTAGAGAGTTGAAGTCTCCTACCACTATTGTGATGCTATTTCTTTCTTCAATTTTGTTAACTGTTGTTTTATGCATTTTGAAGGTCTGTTATTTGATGTTTAAATACTTACCAAGATTATGTGTATTTTTGATCTTCTGTGCCTTTATTCAGTGTGTAATGCCCATCCTTATCTTTTATGTGCTTTTAATTCTGCAGTCTATTTTATTAGAGATTAGTATCTCCACTCCTGCCTTTTTGAGGTTGCCATTTTCTTAGTATATTTCTCCCACGCCTTTGCTTTTGAGTCTTTCTCTCTCCTTTTTTTTTTAATGTGTCTTTTGTAGGCAACATTTTTTTTTTTAATCCATTGCGTTAACTCTTTTTTTCTTAATTGGTGCATTTAGTTCATTCACATTTAGTGTGATTATTTTCAGGCTAGGTTTTACTTTTGCCATATTCCTTTTTCTGTTGTTTCTGGTTATGATTGGCCATACACTTTACTTTGGTGTCTCCGTGTAAGGACTTCACTTAAAATTTCTTATGGTTTTTGTCTTGTTTTCCTAAATTCCTTTATTTTTGCAATGAATCTAATTTAACTCTCATGTTTGATGGAGAGCTTTGCTGGATATACGATCCTTGGCTGGCAATTGTTTCCTTTCATCTTTCTGTATATGCCACCCCATTGTCTTCTAGCTCACATGATT
Organism: Elephantulus edwardii; assembly: GCF_000299155.1. Lineage (NCBI taxonomy): Eukaryota > Metazoa > Chordata > Mammalia > Macroscelidea > Macroscelididae > Elephantulus > Elephantulus edwardii. The sequence continues at coordinate 108,297 of NW_006399992.1, read as the reverse complement.
TCTGCTGAGAAATCAAAACATCATCTAATTGTTTCCCCTTTATAGGTAACTCTTTGTTTTTCTCATGCTGCTTTCATAATTCTATCCATATCTTTTGTTTTGGAGAATCTGACTATGATATATCTTTATGGTTGGGTTTTTTTTTTGGGGGGGGTGTCTAGTCTCTTTGGTGTTTGCTGTGCTTCTTGAATGTAGATTTTTATCATTCTTCAAAATACCAGGGAAGGTTTCTCCTAGTGTTTCTTCCACAGTTTTCTCTGTGACTTCCCTGTCACTTCTATTTTTGTGAATTACAATCATACGTATATTGTTCCTTTTGATATCATCCTACGTGATTCTAATACTTTCTTCATTTTCTTTACATCTCAGCTCTAATTTTCCTTCTAGTATGTTTCCAGTGAGGCTTTTGTCTTCCAGCTCACTGGTTCTCTTTTTCATCTCTTCAGTTCTTCTTTTATGTCTTCTCAGTGTGTTGAACACTTCTGCCATTTTGGTTTTAATAGTCTACATTGCATTTTTATGCTTTTCTGTTATTTTCAGTACTGTGTTGGCTGTACCCTCCCTGTCTTGTGATGATTTTTTAAGTTCTTATACCTCTTTATCTATACTATCATTTCCCCCCCCCATCTTTTTGCATTTTCTTCCATAGCTGTTCAAGTGGCTCCTCATCATTTTGTTTCTTCTTGATTGTCTCTGGGGTATTTGCTCTCTTACTTACTTCCATTGTTTCTTCCATCATTTACATATTCTTCTGTAGCTGTTCAAATAATTCTACATCAACATATTTCTTCTGCTTCTTTCTATCTGGGGTATTCATTGGGTCTGCCTATTTAGGAGAAAGGTTATTTTGTATTTGACTGAGGTAGTCTGCTTCTTTCTTACCATTATGTGAGTCTTTTCTTAGTAGATAGTAGGTTGTTGTAACTATAGAACAACACACTGTATCGCAATGTTTTGTGAAGGACCTGTATATTGGTGCTTCCCTCAACAATAGTCAACCAAGAATGGGATGACTGTTGCCCTCCTGAAAACATGCCCCCACCTGGCCTCTTCGACTTGAGCTTAGGAAATCCCACATGAGGTAGCTACACAGTAGTGTTTCACCCAAAGTACCTGTGATATTGTTGCTTTTGGTGCTGGACAGCACGGGTGGCAGCTGGGTGGTCCACAGGCCACAAGGCAGTGGGGTCTCCAGGAAGCACGTGCAGTGGTTTAGTGCTCTAGGTGGGACTGTAGTCTAAAACTTCAGCCCCTCAACCTGGCAGGCAATGGTTTTGTCACTGGTCCAGCCTGGTGTTGGCTGCTGCCTTTAGCAGATTCTGGAAAAGCAATGGCTGGAAGACACTCCTGATCCATCCATGCCACATAGGCTTTGGTATTTTGCAGCAGAGCAAAGGTCTCGAAGCCACCATTACTTTCATTAGCCCTACATTGAGAATATGTGTACTCTTATTATGTAGTTTGCTGAATAATCAATTACCTTTTGTTGTTGTTATGTGGCGTCAAGTTGCCTGCAATTCATAACAACCCTTCAGCTGCTCTGAAGCCTGCCCTCTCCTCACCCAATTTCACTAATTCTGACACACCTACCCCCATTGCCTTAGTTACTATACGAAACCATCTCATTTTAGGTCTTCCTCTCCTACAGTCTCTCCACCCTTCCGAGCATGATGTCCTTCTCTAAGGATTAGTTCTTCCTGGCCATGTGCCTAAAATACATGAGATAGAGCTTCAAAATCTTAATCTCCAAGGATAAACTTCGCTTCACCTTCTCCAATACAGACCTATTAGCTTTCTTGGCAGTCCATAGTATTTTCAAGACTTTTCTCCAGCACCACAACTCAAAGGCATCAATTCTTCTTTTGTCATTCTTATTCCTTGTCCAACTCTCTGATGCATAGCAATTAATTGCAAAGCCTATGGCCTGGATCAGGCGCATGTTAGTCTCTAGATGGATATTATTGCTTTTTAGTACTTTGGAGAGGTCCCTGACAGCAGATTTTCCCATTGCAATTCTACTTTTAATTTTCTCACTGCTAGTGCAAGAATGTTGATTGTGGAGCCAAGGAAGCTGGAATTGTTAACAACCTCAATCTCTTCTACATTTATCATGGTGCTGCCAATTGGCTCAGTGGTAAGAATCTTTGTGTCCTGATGTTGTCTTCTTATTGCAGTGTTTGAAAACCCTATGTGCAGTTGTTGTGTACTGCCGAGTCAGAACTGACCCATACCAGACCCTCTGGTGGATTGCAACGCAGCTTTTTGCCACTAGGCCACCAGAGCTCCCTATGTACAGTAGTTACCTTTTACTGAGCACTTAAAGAAAAGGCTGAATAATTTACAGAATATACAGAAAAAATCTCTGAGGTAGATACTACCTTCTTCCACTCCCCATTCCCTTTTACTGATGAAAATTTTAGTTTATATTATAAATTTTGAAAATTACAAAATCATAAGGTGATTAAAACAAGAATTCTTCACAGGCATGCTTGATTCTGATATTTATGGACTCAAGTATTACTGAAATTGTTGTTGCTGTTAAGTGCCATCAAGTCATAGGCGACTCATAGTAACCCTATGAATGAAAGACCTGTACACCTGTATAAATCTTGTCCTTTCTCCAGGTTCCTAGGATTTCCTATTTTGGAAGTGGATGCCACTCCTGCTTTCAACAGACTTGAAAATATCATCATCATCATCATCATCATCATCATCATCATCATGATGTTAAATAGTGTCTGTGTTTGAGAATCATTCCCTGAAACAAGAAAGTCAGGGGAAAGAGGTTTTGGGAAATCACACCCACAGAAGTAGCTCTTATTTTGACAAACACACCTTTTAGGGTTATTTTAGTATCTCATGACAAGGTGAGGGATTTAAACCTGCTTAGATGTCTCAATCCCTACTGTAAAAATATCTCCTAACAGTTTTCATGTGATGAATATCCTCCTCATTGATTGTTGTGATATTTGTGCTACCTTATCACTTCACAGGATCAGTTAAAAGCAAAGATAGATGATTATTGTAAACAGAATGCACAAGAATCCACAGAGTATTGTGAATCTTTACTTCAGGAAATTTTTGGCCCTTTAGAAGAAGATGTAAAACAAGGAATATTTTTTAAACCAGGAGGCTATAATCTCTTTATAGAGAAGAAACAGGAGTTGGAGAACAAATACTACCAGATGCCTAAAAAGGGAGTACAGGTAAACAACCTATTGAATGAATACTTTATTTTTCCCCCTGGGAAGTTATCACAGTGACTCTTTCAAACAATGGTTTAAGCAAGCAAAAGGGCACTGTGACCAACTAATTTGTTAACAAAGAGACCTTACCTTGAACTAGATAGGAGGCTTGTTACTGGTAGCATACATTGAGCCCCCTCAAGAACTGTAGTCATTCATTCATTCTTCCATTCATGGCAGTAAAATGAAATTGAATTAGCATATGTATTACAGAGTTGTTTTGTTTTTATCCCATAAGCTCCCTTATCTAAATTCCCATGTTGTCACGAGGCAGAAGAGACACTGAAGAAATACTTAAAATCCAAAGAAGAAATGGCTAAAGTACTTCTAAAGGATGGTCAGTTATTCACAAGAAAGAAAAAAGAGATTAAAGGTAAGAATAAGCTTAAAACAGTCTGATGTTGTTGCTGTTAGGTGCCATTGAGTTGAGTATGACTCAGTGACCTTGTGAACAAAAGATCTGAACCCTGTCCTATCCTGTGTCATACTTACACTTCCTGATATACAAGATCCCATTGTAGCAGTTACCGTGTTAATCCACCTGGTTGAGGGACTTCTCCTTTGATGAACCTCTGCCCTTCTCAGCAGCATGTCTTTCTACAGGGAGTAGCCCCTCCTAGCAACATGCCCAAAATACATGAGATGAAGCCTCATCATTCTTGCCTCCAAAGAGCACTCTGGCGGCACCCTCTCCAAGACATATCTGATATCTGTTTGCTCTTTTGGCTGTCCATCGGATGTTCAGCACTGTTCTCCAACAACACAACTCAAACACATCAATTCTTCGTCTGTCATCCTTATACATTGTCCAACTTTCAGATACATAGCAAGTGATCAGAAAGACTATAGCCTGAGTCAGATACACCTTATTCCTCAAATTGACATTGTTGTTGTTGTTG
>NW_006399992.1:86949-102668 GCF_000299155.1 Elephantulus edwardii | reverse complement strand
ATCTGGGTATCTGTCTTCTGGTTACCCAGGGCAAGTATTTCTACAGGAAGTTTTCTTTATTAGAAAAACAGACAAATATGGTAAAAGAATTAACAATTCAATATTCATATTTCTTTGCTTCTTTTTTGTCCTCAGCATTACGTGCAAATGTTGTATCTACAGAGGCTGCGAAAATACTGGGAGAGGAAATCCATAATAAATGTAAGAAGCTGATGAAAGAGAAAGAAAGGAGTTGTCAGGAACGTATGAGACAACTTGTCAAAAAGATGGAGATGAAAAGGATCCGGCTAATGGAGAATCAAAAGCAGATCTTTGCCCTGAAATTGAAGGTATCCAAATGAATCATCTAACTTTTCCCTTCCAGTGTACGAAATCAAAACTATTGTGTAGAAGTGAATTTAAAATCTATAAAAAAGGACCTTCTGACCTTAGAAGTCAGACTACATTGTTATTTCATTTGTGTTTCTATCTAGGCCCATCTCTGATTATAAAGACCTATTTGTGACACATAATGACTCAGAGAGAAATACAGCAAATACAGTTCTTATTTCTACAGAAGAGCACAGAAGGAGATGTATTGTAACCCCAAAGTAGTGTGATTCAAATAATTTGAAGCTTTCTCCTCAGGAGAAAAGCAATTTTATCCCATGCAATTTACAATCTTGGAAAACTTGCTGTAGAGTCAGCCATGATTTGATTCTGAGGCAAAGGTAATGAGAAAGAGAATGTAAATGTCTTCTGTTAATGTGTTCTGAAAAACCAAAAAATTCCAGCAAGATAAAATTCCTTCTTTGTCATATAAACAATGAACAATAGCTATGGCCTAGGGTATTTCAAAGGAAACCAGCTGCTCCAAGGTAGAAAGACCAACCTCAGAAACTCCCTGTACGATCACTGTGAATAGAAGCTGACTTGATTGCAGTGGTTTTGTTCTTGTTTTTATATCATACAGGACTTTATTACACTGTACATAGGGTCACTATGAGTTGCAGATAACCAGAGAGCATCTAATAACATTAATTATCAGGCCCTGAACGTCATACTTGACTGGCATTTTCAGATTAATTCCTCACATAGTGATGTTGTTATTATATATCATCAAGTCAATTGTGACTCATAATGACCCTATGAACAATGACTCTGAACCTTGTCCTATCCTGAGCAACCTCACCATTCTGACACACCTGACCTCACTGGCACAGTCTCTGTGTCAATCCATCATGTCCAGGGTCTTGCTCTTATGCACTGATTCTTTACATTTCTAAGCATGCTGTACTTCTCCAAGGACTACTCCCTCTTGGCAATATGCCGAAAAATGTTATATAAGGCTTCAAAATCCTTGCCTCCAAGGAGCAGCCTGCTTTCACCCTTGCTAGGGCAGATCTGTTTGTTCTCTTGGCAGGCCATGGTGTGTGTGTGTGTGTGTGTGTGTGTGTGTGTGTGAGATATATAGAGATAGATAGAGATAGAGAGAGAGAGAAGAGAGAGAGAGAGAGAGACATAAAATACTCTTCTCCAGCACCACAACTTAAAAGGCATTGATTCTTCTTTCATCTTTATTCATTGTCAAGCTCTCAAATGTATAGGATACAACTGAGAAGACCATAGCCTGCATCAGGTGTACCTTTGTCTCTAGACTGTCATTATTGTTCTTTCACACTATGGAGATATCCCTGATGGTAAATTTTTCCAGTGTAACTAATTTTCTGATTTCCTGACTGTGGATTTAATGAGACGAAAGAGTTAACAACCTCCATATTTTCTTCATTTTTCTTTATACTGATACTGGCCAGATAGTGAGGATCTTTGTTGTTTTGATGTTGATATGCAATCCATATTAAAGGTTGCAGTGCTTCATCTTCTGCAGCAAACACTTAAAGTACTCAGTTCTGGTGAGCAAGGCTGTGTCATTTGCCTAACATAGATTTTGATGAGTCTTTCTCCAATCCTGATGATGCATTCTTCATTATATAGCCCAGCCTCTCAAATGATCAGCTCCACATATAGATTGAAAACACATGGGGCGGGGTGGGGGGGGGAGAGAAAGATACATCCCAAACACAGCTCTCTTTGATTTTGAACCATACAATATTCCCTCGCTCTGTTCAGCCAACAGCTTCCTGATCCAGCTATCAGTTTCACATGAGCACAATCAAAGTGTTCTGAATTCCCATTCTTTTCAATGTTAGTCACAAACACAAAGAGACATCCTTCTGCTACTGCCTGCCTTCAGTCAAGATTCATCTGGCATCAGCAAAGATATCCCTAGTGTCATAGCTCTTTCTAAACCCACTTTGAACTTCTGGGAAGTCTCTGTCTTTTGGACACTCTTCAGCAAGATTTTGCTTGCATATGATATTAGTGATATTGCTGAAAAATTTCCACATCCAGTTGGATCACCTTTTTGGGGAATGAGAATAAATATCAATCTTTCCCCGTCAGTTGGTGAGGTTTCTTAACACAACCTGCTGAGCACATTCAGGTTTGCATCTGTTGAAATATGCCAACTGGTAGTCCATCAATGCCTGAGGCCTTTTTTTGTTAATTCCTTCAGAGCAGCTTGAACTTTTCCTTCATTACCATTGTTTCTTGATCATATGCTACTTCACGAAGTGGCTCTGTGTCAGCCAATTCTTTTTGGTACAGTGACCCTGTTTATTCCTTCTATTTTCTTTTGATGCTTCCTGGAGCATTCAAGATTTTGCCCATAGCATCTTTAAGTGTTGCAACTCAAGGTTTGAATTTGTTTATCAGTCCCTTAAGCTTGAGAAATGAACACCAAGCAAGTTCTTCTCTTTTGGTTTTCCAACTCCATCTCTGTGCATATTTCATTGTATTATTTTGCTTTATTTTCACGAGTTGTCCTTTGAAATCTTGTGTTCAGTTCCTTAACTTCCTGATTTCTTTGTTTTGGTTTCTTGGTAGTCTCTTGCAACAGTCAGAGTCTCTTCAGACAGCTGTTTTAGTCCTTTCTTTCTCCTCTGTCTTCATAATGACCTTTTGCTTTCTTCATTGCTTATATCCTTGATACCAACACACAGCTTATCTGGTCTTTGCTCATTGAACACTAGTTCAATGTCTCAAATTTGTTCTTGAGACGGTTTTCAATTTAAGGTGAGATATACTCAAGGTCATATTTTGGTTCTTGTGGATTTGTTTTAATTTTCTATAGCTTTAATTAGAACTTGCACATGATTAGTTGATGATCTGTTCCACAGTCAGCACCTGCCCAGGTTTTCACCTCTGATGTGTGTCTCTAGCAATTCTTTCCACAGATGTAATTCTTTCCATTGTGCAGATTATCCAAATATGACCAGAATAGCACTTTGACAGAGAACTACTAGAAATATAAGCTGGGTTTAGAAGAGGTCATAGCACTTGAGACATTATCACCAATGTCAAACAGACCTTGGCTGAGAGCAGAGTACCTGAGGAATATCTATCTGTGCTTCATTGACTATACAAAGGTATTTGATGGTGTGGATCACAACAAACTGTGACTAACCTTGAAAATATTGGAAATATCAGAACATGATTGTGCTTTTGTGAAACCTTTATTTGGACCAGGAAACAGTTATCAGGAAAGGGCAAGGAAATGCTGCATGGTTCAAAATTAGGAAAGGAGTATGTCAGGAATGCACCCTGTCTCCATACCTTTTCAATCTCTCTATAGAACAGATCATTTGGGAGGCTGGGCTTTATGAGAAGAAATGTGGCATCAGGATTGGAGGAAGATTTATCAACAACCTATAATATGAAGATGGAATAATCTTGCTTACTGAAACTGAGGAGGACTTGAAGACCTTGCTTTAGAAAGTCAAGGACTATAGTCTTCAATATGGATTGAAGCTCAACATCAAGAAGGCAAAGAGTTTTATTTTTACCACTGGGCCAATTGGAAGCACCATGATAGATGGAGAAGAGATTGATGTTGTTAACAATTTCAGCTTGATTGGCTCTAAAACAACACTCTTGGCACCAGCAATCAGGAAATCAAATGATGAATTGCATTGGGAAAACCTGCTGTCAGGGACCTCTCCAGAATACTGAGAAACAATGATATATCAGTATAGAGACTAAGGTACAGGTGTAGACTCAGGCTGTGATCTTTGCAATTATTTGCTATTCATCAGAGAGCTGAATAATGAATAAGAATGACAGAAGGAGAATTGACACCTTTAAGTTGTAGTGCTGGAGAAGAGTATTGAATATATGTATACCATGGACTACCAAGAGAACAGACAGTTTTATTTTAGAGAGAATGAAACCAAGTTTCTCCTTGGAAGCTCCATTTCACATATTTTGGTCACTTGTCCAGGAGGGACCAGTCCTTGAAGAACCACAGCATGCTTTAAAGGTTAGAGGGATGACATAGGAGAGGGAGAACCCAGATGAGATGGATAGCACAGTAACTGGTGGGGAGGGTAGGGATAGGTTTGTCAGAATGAGTGAGACTGACTCAGGATAGGGCAGGCACCAGAGCTATGGTAGATAGGGTTACTATGAGTCACAGATGACTTGGTGGCATATAACAACAACAAGACGTTAATTACTTGAGGTCTATTTGTATAGTCACCATTTGTATTTGTTGTTTGTTTGATTTTTTTAATAAAAGTATTTGCAATGAATAAATCATATTGTACAAATGTCTAGTCTTCTATCTTCAGGCTCATTTCTATTACCATGCTTGCATTTTCTGACTACAGGATCTTCTTTCTTGTTTCCACCTTTTGCATTTTAGTCATCAATTATTATATAATAGTTAATCTTGGTTGCATGGTTGATAGATTTCAGACTACAAAATGTGTAGAAATCATCTGTTTCTTCCTCTTTGACTTTAGTTATTGGTGTGTATATTTGAATGATAATAATACTAACAGAGCCTCCTTGTAGGTCTATGGATAGTGACCTGTTACAACATTATACTTCAGGATGAATCCAGAAGTGGTCTTTTTTTACTGTGACTGTGCCCTCATTTTTCCTCACTTTTTCATTCTTTGCATTGTGGATCATATGATTATCTATTCAAAGTGACCCATGCTAATCCGTCTCAGCTTGCCAGTACCTAGTATGTCAATATTTATGTGCTCCATCTCATTTTTTACAATGTCCAATTTTCCTACATTCGTACCTTGTATCTTCCATGCTCCAATTATTAGTTCATGTTTGTAACTATTCCTTCTTATTATTTGTGTCTTTCTACATGAGGGCTCAGCCTTAATGCTATATCTAATAGTCCGAATATGCTCTGTTGTTCATACCCATTATTTCAGAAGTGAATAGCCAATCTTTCTTCCTAAACGCTCTTAATCTGGGAGCTCCATTTTAGGACCTATCTCAATATCTTTTCAATCTATATGCAGAACTGATTATCTGGGAGGCTGGGTTCTATGAGAAGAAGTGTGGAATCAGGATTGGACTCATCAACAGTCTGCGTTATGCAGATGACCCAATCCTGCTTACTGAAACTGAGGAGGACCTGAAGCACTTGCTGCAGAAGGTCAAAGACTGCAGCCTTCAATAAGCATTGAAGCTCAACATCAAGAAAACAAAGATTCTCACCACTGGGCCAATTGGCAGCATCATGATAGATGGTGAAGATATTGAGATTGTTGACAGCTTCAGTTTGCTTGGCTCTACAATCAACACTCTAGGTACCAGCAGCCAGGAAATTAAAAGACATATTGTGATGGAAAAGTCTGCTGCCAAAGTCTTCTCCAAAGTACTAAAGAGCAACGATGTCAGTCTGGGGACTAAGGTGTGCCTTATACAATTACGTTGCAATTACTTGTTATATATCAGAGGGCTTGACAATGACTAGGGATGATAGGAGAGCTGATGTCTTTGAGCTTTGGTGCTAGAGAAGAGCACTGACTATACCATGGACTTCTAGGAGAACAAACAGGTTCATCCTGGAGAGGGTGAAGCCAGGCTGCTCCTTGGAGGCAAGGATTCTGAAGCTGCATCTGACATACTTTGGATATGTTGCAAGACGGGATCAGTCCTTGGAGAGGGACATCATGTTTGGGAGGGTGGAGGGACAACGCAGAAGAGGAAGACCCTCATTGAGATAGACTGGTTAAGTCACTGAGGTAATGGGGATAGGCATATCAGAGACAATACAATTGGCAAGAGATAGAGCAGGGTCACTATGAGTCGCAGATGACTCGACAGCACGTAACAACGGTGTTAGAGTAGATGGTTTATAACAGTTAATGGCAGAGATAGAAGACACTTGAGAGGGATATGAATATTAAGGGAGAAAAATTTTAATGAATGAATGTTAAAAGTTATAGAGCAATTAATGCAAGTTCCAAATGGGGAACTATTTTGTCAATAATGGGATAAATTTTATGTTGTATTAATTTTGGTTACAATTTACCTTTATAGGAACAGAAACGACTTCTCAAGGAGAGATTTGAAAATTAAAGCAAGGAATTGCAAAAAGAGATCCAGAATCTACAAAAAGAGATTGAACATCTGAAAAGAGAAACTGAGGATCTCCAGAGAAGTAGTTAGACATGTGATTTCCTGCTTTAGAATTCTAAAAAATATTTCCTTTTGAGCCCCTTGTACCCATAGCACACGTGTTTAGAACATCAGACAATTGGCATTAACTTTGAAATATTAAATGACTCTCTTACTTTACCAAGCATCATGATGATCCCCAGGGGTGCCCTCCTTGTTAACATGCCCAAAGTATGGTGAGATAAAGTCTGACCATCCTTCTTTTCTAAAGAATGGAATGTATTAAAGTCAGAGTCTTCTCTTCACCACTTGTAGAGAAAGCTAGTAATTTCCTTTGAGGGGTGGGTTGAGTTGACTGTACTGTGGCAATTTATTAAAACAAATGAAAAAGTTTCTTAGAGAAATAAAACAAAGACATTGCTGGTAAAAGTAAAAAGGAAAGAAAAGGGAGATAGTGTTCTTGGAAAGACAGAGGTAGAGCCAAATCTCTTAGTAGTGTGCTGGTAGATAAAATACTGCCTTTATCAGCTCCCAGTCTCATGAGCCTGGTCATGGGCTAGTAACACCTGGGACTTGTGTGATTGATTGTAACTTGGTTCTCTTGGAATCCCTGAGGGGTACTTTCTGATGTAACTCCTCTTTTGACTCCTGCAAATAGTACTATCACCAGGTTCCATATCATCCAATTTATTGGCATGACATTTTTTATGGTTTGGTGTTTTGCTGGTCCCCCCCCCCCCCCATTTCTGCTGAAAGACCAGCTTTCAGCCCTCTTCTATGAGAAAGAGAAGGACCAAGTAACAATTCTAGACTTTAACATGTGCTGGCAACAAATAAAGGAGGCTATAAGCCACCACTGTCAGAGATAATTAATTTAGTGTCATCTCTATGCACAGTGAATGTATATGTGAAGGCTAAATCTACTTTGTCTACAAAAACTCTACCAGCAGCTTTGAAGGATAAAGAAAGATAATCTTCTTTCATGTAATTACACAACTCAAACCTGTGGAAAGGCCAGCTATGAGCTGGTTCAGACTCAATGGAAACAAGTTTTTGAGGTTTTATATCTAATACAGACTAATTTTTTAAATTTTTTTCCTAGTAGCTTATTTACAAATTTGAATGTAAATTCAAATAAATTATTTCAATTTCCCTTTCCCCCACCCATCAAATTGTACAACCCAGTGATTAATCCCCTTATTCCCCCTGCACATCCAAATCCCTCAGCTTCTAGCCTCTCCCACCCCTTTTACTCATTCTACAACAATGATTTTATATAATATTTTCCTTGTGGGACTGAGTTAGTTCACTCAACATAATGCTCTCCAGTTCCTCCCAAGTTAGGTAATAATTTACAAAGTTATTGCTCCTGCGTGCTGCATAGTATTCCATTGTGTGAATGTACCATAATTTCTCAATCCATTCATTTGTGGTTGGACATCTGGGCTGTTTCCATGTCCTCACAATGGTGAATAATGCTGCTATGAACATTGGTGTACAAATCTCAGTTTGTGCCTCACTTCTAATTTTCTCAGGGTGTATTCCAAGAAGTGGAATAGCTGGGTCATATGGAATTTCTATGTTCAGCTTTTTGAGGAAGCGCCAAACAGCCTTCCAGAATGGTCGCATCATTTTATAATCCAACAAACAAGATATAAGAGTTCCTTTCTCGCCATATCCTCTCCAACATCTATTACTTGCTGCCCTGTTAAACCTTTCCACTCTTACTGGAGTGAGATGGTACCTCATTGTGTTTTTTTTTAAATTTTTATCTTATTAATTTTAATGAACATTTACAGAGATTTTGGGTTTTCATTCATTCATTGATGCACTTTTTCTCATTGTGTTTTTGAATTGCATCTCTCTCATTGCATTTCCAATACAGTTAAAATTCTAGAGTAGTCTCACTAAGGGATCCTAATTTTCACTTGGAAGAATTGGTTGAGAAGAGGAAACAAAACCATGTATTGAAAATACCTATAAAATATTTAGATATCTATAAATTATGAAAATTTTTAAATGAGGTACTGAGTTTATTAAGAATCAGTGAATACAGAACAGAGTGGATGAAGGAAAATCAATAAAATATAAGTAAGCTTAGCTATTGGAGTGGTACGAAAGTAAAATTTGTTTCAGTTCACGTAACTGATATCAAAATAATAAACCCCTGGGAAAAAGGAGATTCCTTCATGGGTAAAATCTTCAGAAGTTTCAGCACTGTCTTGAGTGGGGTTACTTCAGTGCTCTTCTCTCCCTTTCCTCACCATTACTTTGCTCCTTTTGATTGGGTTAAAATGCAACTTACTCAAAAGAGCAATTCCTAGCTAGAGCATTCACTGCTACTAATGAACATTTGTATATCATTCACTTCTTAGCACAGGGTTGTGCATACATCTCTCTGTCTCTCTCTTTCTCTGTCTCTCTGTCTCTCTCTCTCTCTGTGTGTGTGTAATACACACACATATTGTGGGTTTGCCTCCATTGTATCAGAAGAACATTATCCTTATGTGGAAAAAAATTAATCCTTATAAACCTGGCCCTAAGCATATGGCATGGAATACTTAATATGAAAAGAAGATCAATATAAAAACACTCCACACTTGAAATTCAAAGGATGGTTATAGGATTTAAAAATCTATGTCATACTGGAAACCACTCTTGCTTCTAACTTATGTGTTTTGTTCTTCCAGTAATAGATCACATATCTATCTATATGTTGCCATTTTAGAGATCTAACTATGGAGATGTTTCCTAGGGCTGAAAAATAAATGCATGTTCTAATAATGTCACATTCTTTTAAAGAATAGACTGTTGTTGTTATGTACTGTCTAGTTGCAGCCAACTCATCACTTAATTATGCTAATACAAAACCTATACTTAGACCAGGAAGCTTTGGTAGAAACAGACCAAGAGAACAATGCATGGTTTAAAATTAGGAAAGGTCATTATCAGGGTTGTGTCTTTTCTCCATACCTATTCAATCTGTATGCTGAGCAAATCATTCAATAAGCTGACCTCTTTGAAGTAGAATGTAGCATTAGGATTGGAGGAAGACCTATCAAAAATCAGTGTTATGCCAATGACACAACCTTGTTTGCTTAAAGTGAGGAAGACATGAATTGTCTACTGCAGAAAATCAAAGACCAAAACCTTCAATAATGATTGTAACTCAACATAATTAAGACAAAAATCCTCAGCGTTGGATGGATAAGCAACATCAGGACAGATGGATAAAAGATTGAAATTGCCAATTATTTAATCTTATTTGAATCCACAATCAACATCCTTGTTAACAGCAACCAGGAGATGAAGAGATATATTATTTCATTGGGAAAGTTTGTTACTAGGGATTTATCTAAATTACTGAGGAACAATGATGTCAGTTTGAAGACTAAGTGGTACTTAAATCAGTTCATGGTCTTTTTAATCACTTGCTAGGCATCTGTGAGCTGGACAATGAATAAGGATCCCAGAAGAATTGATGGTTTTGAGTTGTAGTGTTGGAGAGGAGCACTGACTATTCCATGGACAAGATAAGTGCAAACATACAAGTCTTGGGAAAAGTACGGACAAAATGCTTATTGAAGGCAAGGTTGAAGCTTCAGTTCACATACTTTGGGCATGTGGCTAGGGGAGACTATTCCTTGGAAAGGGACATGAAACTTAGAAAGGTTGGGGGTCAATGAAAGAGAAGAAGAAACTCAATGAGATGAATTAACACAGTGACTGCAGAAATGAGCTCTTATATGCCAGAGGTAATGGGGATGGCACAGGACAGAGCAGGATTCTGGTCTGTTATTTATAGGGTCACTGTGAGTTCTACTTGCTGCTAACAACACCTAATAAAATCAACAATAACAAAGCACGCATACACAAACACATTTAATATACCATTTTATTTCTTTTTGCTTCATACAATCATTCATATACACTATGGTTCATTTAAGTAAATTGTGTTTTATATAATCATTCAGATATATTGTATTTTAGTTAATTACTATTGATGAATGATTACCACCCAGTCTCATCAATTCTCCATTGCATCCAGACTATTTCCTCACTCCCTCATCTGTCCACTCTAGTGATTTTTCTCCATTACTGCTGTCTCTCTTTTCCTCTTTCCCTTCTGAACAGTTACACATATCCTGTTTCTATTTGCTAACTGAAATTGCTACATTGTTCTCTTGTCAATTCTTCTCTGGGTGAACCTCCTTTGTTTTCATCATATACAGTGTTCATTGCATGTACATTGTATTTCTGTTGTCTCCATCCACTGCAGCAGCAGTCTTAGGTAGTATTTGTCCTTTCATTTCTTGTCTGCTACTCTCATTACAAATGAGTGACATTTCAAGGAGGAAGACATTCCGACTACTCTTTTTTCAACATTTATCACATTATTTTTTAGTGCAGTTATAAGGATGTTTGTTTTCTTCATGTTCAACTGTAATCCATACTCCATCTTTGACCTTCATCAGTAAGTGTTTTTATGTTAAGATTTTTAATTTCAAGGCTATATCATTTGCATATTTCATGCAGTTAGTCTTCCTCTAATCCTGATGCCCAGGACTTCTTTGCATAGTCCAACTTTTCAGATCATTGATTCAGCATTTAGGTGAGTAAGTATGGTCCACGTGCAAGTACATGCTCAATGGACTTAAACATAATGGAAATCATGATTATGGCACAGGATAGCACAAAATTCAGACCTGTTGTTTATAGCTTCTAAATCAATTTGAAATTACACGACAACAATAATAGTGGAATAACTGGATGAATTCTTTTTATTCCCAGCTTTTGAAGAAAGTGTCAAACTGTTTTCCATGGTAGTTACCTATTTCACACTATCATCAACTGTTTTAAGGATTTCAGTCTCTCTACAATTTTTCCAAGAATTATTCTTTTTTCCTGCTTTGTAGAACTTTTTCCATTGCTGCTGAGGAAAAATGATAGCTCATTATTTTTATTTGCATTTCTTAAATAGTTAATGATTTTAAACATTTATTTATATATTTGTTGGCCATCTGAATGTTTTCTTTGGAGACAATTTTCATATATTCCATCCATTTTGTTATTAGGCTGTCTTATACTTGTTGAGATGTTAGAATTTTAAACACATTTTAAAAAGGAATGCCTCATCAGATATGTCATTGTCAAGTATTTTCCCATGATATATGGATTCCCTGTTGAATTTTTTTGAGAAATATATTTGAAACATATGAGACTGAAATCTGTGCCAATGGTGTGTCAAATGCCATTTGGGTTACCTATAGTGGATAGATTTTAGTGAAGCTCCCTGATTCAGACAGACTAGGAAGTAGGATGGGCCTTCTGCTTCCTAAATATCAGGCCTTTGAAAACCCTATCAACACTAAATAAAGAGGACAGTTATAGTACTGTAATGGTAAAGTGTAGATTGGAAGAAACTTTAAATGAGGAAAAACATGAACATCAATGAACATTGATTAGTAATTGGAACATGCAATATACAAAGCTTGAATGTTGGAAAGCTGGAAATTGTTAAAAATGAAATGGAACACATGAATATCACACTAGACATTAGTGAGATGAGATGGACCAGCTTTGGTCACTTTGACTCATATGATCATATGGCATACTATGCAGGGAATAAACAAAGGAAGAATGGTGTTGCATTCACAGTAAAAACGTCAATTTCAGCTTCTATCCTGAAATACAGTATGGTGAGTGATAGGATAATATCCATGTGTATACAAGGAGCAAGTGTTAACATGACTGTTATTCAAACATGGGCCCCTACATCTACAGCCAAAGAGGAAGAAATATAGAATTTTTACCAAATCTTGCAGTCCAAAATTGTCCAAGCATGCAATCAAGATGCATTAATGGTAATTTGTGACTGGAATGCAAAAGTGAGAAACAGTGAAGAAGAAATAGTTCTTGGAAATTATGGGCTTGGTTATAGAAATGAGACTGGGAACAGAATGATTGAATTTTGTATTTACAATGATTTATTTATTGAATGCAAATACCTTTTTTTAAAAGACACAAACAATGACTTTACACATGGATCTCACTGGATGGGCTTCGTAGGAATTAGATTGACCACGTTTGTGAAAGAAATAGTTGGAGAAGCTCAGTATCAGCAGTCAAAACTTGTCCATGGGAAGACTGTGGGTTAGATCATCAATTACTCATATGCAAGTTCAAATTGAGTCCAAAGAAAATTAAAATAAGTTCATAGGAAGCAAGATATGAGTTTGACAATTCCATCTGAATTTCAAGATCATCTTGGGGATAGGTTTGAGGCATTGAACACAAACAGTCCAAAAACAAATGAGCTGTGGTATCATATCAAGGATATTATCCATGAAGAAAGTAAAGGTATTACAAATATGGAGGAGAAAGAAAAAATTGGAATGGGTATAAGAGACTCTAACGATTACACTGAAGTAATAAGAAGCCAAAACAAAGGAAAACAAGTTGAAGTGAAAGTGCTGAATAGAAGATTTCAAAGGTCAGTTGAGGAGGACAAAACAAAGTATTATAATGGAATGTGCAGAGAGCTGGAATACAAGAATAAAAAGAGAAGCATTCACTCTGCATTTTTCAAGCTGAAAGAACTGAAAACAAATTTAAGCCTTGTGTCACAATATTGATAGAAGCTATGGGCAATATATTGAAAGACCAAGAAAGCATCAAAAGAAAATGGATGAAATACACAGGATTACCATGTCAGAAGGAACTGATTGACATTGAAAATTTCAGGAAGTACTATATGAACAGGAACCAATGATAATGAAGGAGGGAGTATAACCTGCATTGAAGGCACTGGCCAAAAATAAGGCTCTAGGAATTGATGGGATACCAGTTGACTTCTTTCAATTAAAAAAATACAGCCCTGTACTCACTAGTCTATGCCAAGAAATTTGGAGGACAGCTGTCTGGCCAATGGATTGGAAGAGATCCATATTTGTTTCCATTCCCAAGAAAGGTGATGCAACAGAATGTGGAAACTATTCAACACTATTATTAATATCACATGCAAGCAAAATACTGCTGAAGATCACTCAAAAATAAATACGACAGTACATAAATCAGGAACTGCCCAGAAGTTCAAGTAGAATTTCGAAGAGGTTATGGCACCAGGTATATCATTGTTGATGTCAGAAAAATCCTCCTGAAAGTAAGGAATACAAGAAGAATATCTATTTATGTTTTATTGCATATCAAAAGGCATTTGACTGTATGGGTCATAATAAGTTATGGCTGACTTTGAAAAGAATGAAAGCTTCAGAGGACTTAATTGTACTCTTGTGGAACTTATACCTGTACCAGGAGGCTGTTGTGTGAACAGAGCAGGACACTGCATAGTTTAAAATCGAGAAGGGAGTGTGTCAGGGTTATATTCTCTCTCCATACCTATTCAATCTGTATGCTGAGCAAATTACCCAAGAAGCTGGGCTCTTTGAAGAGGAATGTGGTATCAGAATTGGAGGGAAGCTCATCAATAACCTGTGTTATGCAGATGATACAACCTTGAGTGCTGAAAGTGAGGAAGACTCGAAGCACTTGTTGCAGAAGATCAAGAAAGGCAGCCTTTAGTGTGGATTGCATCTGAATGTCAAGAAGACAAAGATTCTTACCACTGGATTAATGGGCAACATCAGGATAGATGGAGAAGAGATTGAATCTGTCAACAGGTTTATCTTGCTTGGATCCACAGTCAGGATCCTTAGTATGAACAGTCAGGAAATAAGGAGATGCACTGTAGAAGGGAAAAGCTATAGTTAGGTACTTCAAATTATTGAGAAATAATGATGCCAGTTTGAGGACTCAGGTGCATATGATTCGTGCCATGGTATTTCTGAATACTTGCCATACATCTGAGAGTTGGACAATAAATAAGGATAATAAGAATTGATGTCTTTGAGCTGTAGTGTTGGAGAAGAGCAATGAACATCACATAGACAGTCAAGAGAATGAACGGGTATATCTTTGAGAGGGTACAACCAGAGCGTTAGTTGGAGGCAAGAATGATGAGGCTTTGCCTCATATACTTTGGGAATGATGCTAGGAGGGGTTATTTCTTGATCCTGGGAAGCGTGGAGATTTGGGAAAGGAAAGAAAGACCCTCAACTAGGTGGATTGACACAGCGACTGTTGCAATGGGCTCTCATGTATCAGGAAGTGCAAGGATGATCCAGGATAGAACAGGGTTCAGATCTCTTGTTCATAGGGTGGCTATGAATTGTACTCGACTTAATGGGACCAAACAAAAACAACAATTATGATTTCACTTTTAGGAGGTCCCAATAATCTAGTTTCTTTTCTGTTGTTCATGAATTTTCAGTTATTTGTAATAGTCTGTTATTTCCTGATCTGATTGCTTGTACCAAGAGTGTTGATTGTGGATCCATGTAAGATGAAATTTTAATGATTTCAATAATTGCTTCATCTATTATGATGTTGTCTAGCAGTCATGATATTGGAACCAACCCATAGCTGACCCTCTATTGGGTTTACAGAGGCAGTTAATTGTATGAGAGGAGATTGCCATCCTTATCCTGCAGAAACAACAGCAACAATAACAACATAATGTTGCCTAGCAGTCAGGAGATTAGGAGACATATTGCACTGAGAAATTCTGCAGTTAGGGAACACTCCCATTTAATGAGCAGCAGTGATGTCCATTTGAAGACCAAGGTGTGCCTGATTCACGCCATGGTCTTTTGAATAATTTACTATGCTGTTGTGAAGTGGACAGTGGTGAATAAGGACAACAGAAGAAGAACTGATGCCTTTCAATGTTGAAGAAGACAACTGAGCATCCAAAAAACCAAATACGTATGTATTAGAGAAGATACAACCAGAGTGGCCATTGGAAGCAAAGATGACAAGCTTCATGTCACCTACCTTGAGAATGTTTTTAGGAGATGCTATTGGTTGGATAGGTACATAGGGTTTTCAGAGGCCTGCCATTTCAGAAGTGGATGGCCAATCCTTCCCCCTAGTCTGTCTTAATCTGAATGTTTAGACTTAGAGGAGTATCTGACAGATAGCAATTCGTGGAGTAGTGAAAGATAAATCCCTCATTTTGGAGTTTACCATTAGTTACAGTGTAGTCCCTGCCCTTAGCCCAGTGCCTTGACCCACTTATTTCCCAGATCCACCCTCCAGCAGGATACTACTTCATATCTACCAAATGCCTTCAGAATTAATGTCCCATTGTCCGACCCATGACTTGACAGCTTGTCAGAAAGATTTTTTCCCCC
>NW_006399992.1:80905-86179 GCF_000299155.1 Elephantulus edwardii | reverse complement strand
AGATTGATTCAGTGACTGAGGTAATCGGGATGGGTGTGTCAGAGGCAATGCGATTGGCACAGGATAGAGCACGGTTTAGGGCTGTTGTACATAGGGTCGCGCTATGAGTCGCAAATGACTTGACGGCACATAACAACAACAACAACAACATTGGTTGGATAGGAACTTCATTATTTCAAAGGTAGAGGGTCAATAAATGAAAGGCAGACTTGCTATCAACTCAATGGCACCTAACAACTATTTATTCTCTAGAGTTTCTAAGTTTGCCATAATGTTTTTTCTTTGGTGGAATTTATAATTTTAGTCTTACATCTAGGTCTTTAATCCATCTTGAGATAACTTTTGTCTATAGTGTGAAGCATGGATCTTGCTTCAGGTTTTGGCAAAGTGGTATTCAGTCTTTCCTGTACCATTTGTTTAAGAAGTTGTTTTATCCCCATTAAATGGACACCATTGTTTTGTCAAAGATCATTTGTGAATTATTGTTGTTATTGCTATATATCATTTAGTCAGAACAGACTCATATAACTCATATATTACTCTCTAGTGGATTTTTAGAGAAAGTAAATCAACAGGGGATAGGTTATATATCTTTCTTCCGTGAACAATTGGTGCATTTTAGGTGCCTTTTTTCGGGTTGGCAGCAATAAGCTACCAGAGCACCTTGTTGTTTGTTGTTATGTGCCATCAAGTCACTTGCAGCTTACAGTAACCCCATGTACAACAACTCTAAGTTCTGCCCTATTCTCAGCCAATCTCACGGTTTCCAACATATCTGTCCCCATATCCCCAGTTACTGTGTCAATCTATTTTATCCAGGGTCTACCATTCCTGCACTGTTCTTCTACCCTTCCAATAATGATGTCATTCTCATGGGACTGGTCCCTCCTGGAAACACCTGTAGGCACATATATAAAAAAGGAAGAAAGACAAATGATCTAACTGAACACATTCATAAAATAGAAAAAGAAGAACAATTAATCTTAAAGCCTCTAGAAGAAAAGAAATTATAAGGAAAAGAGCTGAAATAGGTGAAATGGAAAGCAGAAAAACAATTGAAACCTCAATAAGATGAGGAGCTGATTGTTCCAATTTTGCCAACACCATTTGTTAAAAAGGCTGTCGTTTCCCCACTTCACTGATTTCATTTCCTTGTCAAAAATCAGTTGACCATAGATAGATGGGTTGATCTCTGGATTCTCAATTCTATTCCATTGATCTATGTGTCTGTAATTGTACCAGTACCATGCTGTCTTTACCACTACGAGGAGCTGATTGTTTGAAAGTTAATAAAATTAACTGGCAACTTATCAAAAGAAAAAGAGAGAAAAGACAGATAACTCAATTAAGAAATTATACAGGTGACATCAGAATAGAACCAGGTGAAATTAAATCAGTAATATCGGACTACTATGAAAAGCTATACTCTGTCTGATAAATTAGAAAACCTAGAGAAAGTGGAAAAATTCCTTGAAACTTATACTTACCCAGATTGACAAAGAAAGAGAATACTTGAACAGATCCATCAAAAAAGAAGAAATAAGAAAAAGTCCTGGACCAGATGACTTCACAGCTGAATTCTACTAAACATTCAGAGAATATCTATCACCAATTCCATTTAAAGTATTTTTAAAAATGGGGGAAAAGGGACACTCTCAGAGTCATTCTATGAATCAAGCATAACCCTAATATTTAAACCACACAAAAATATTACTAGGAAAGAGAACTATAGATTAATATGTCTCATGAATCCTTAATAAAATCCTAGCCAATAGTATCCAAAAGCACATAAAAAAACTATTCATCATGACCAAGTGGGATACATAACAGGTACACAAACATGTTTTAACATAAGAAATACAA
This sequence comes from Elephantulus edwardii, assembly GCF_000299155.1. Lineage (NCBI taxonomy): Eukaryota > Metazoa > Chordata > Mammalia > Macroscelidea > Macroscelididae > Elephantulus > Elephantulus edwardii. Next base: position 84,316 of record NW_006399992.1, on the reverse strand, counting down.
TCAACATAATTCATTATATTAACAAAGCAAATAAAAATAATATGATCCTAGCAATTGGTGTAGAAAAGGCATTTGACAAAATCCAACACCCCTTCATGATAAAGACACTTAGCAAAATTAAAATTAAAGGGAATTTCTTCAACATAGTGAAAAGCATATTTGCAAAACAAAGAGTGACTATCATTCTCAATGGAGAAAGACTAAAAGCATTTTCCTTGCAAACAAGGACAAAACAAGGTTGCCCGTTATCACCACTTCTATTAAATACTGTGTTGGAAATGCTTGCTATGGAAATGTGGCAAGAGAAGGAAATAAAAGGCATCAAGATTGGCAAAGAGATGGATAAACTTTTGATATATGCAGATATATAATTGTACACAGAGGAAACCCCAAGGACTCAACAAAAAAACCTGTTAGAGCTAGTAGACCAGTTTAGCAAAGTGGCAGGATATAAGATCAATATCCAAAAACCAATGCACTCAGGGAAAGAAATGATGAAAGCAATATAATTTACAATAGTCAATCCCAAATTGAGATACTTGGGAGTGAACCGAAGTAGAGATATAGAATATTTAAACTATAGAATATCTTCAAGACACAAGAAAAGATTGAAAGAAATGGAAAAATGTGCCCTATTCATGGATAAGAAGACTCAATATTGTGAAAATGACAATCCTATCAGAGTCAATCTACATGTTCAATGCAATCTCAATTCAGACACCAAATTCATTTTTCAAGGAAATCAAAAGGAAAATTGTCAAATATATTTGGAAAGGAAAGAGACCCCAAATAAGCAAAACACTTCTGAAGAACAAAAATGCAGTAGGAGGCATAGCACTCCCTGACCTCAAAACCTACTACACAGTTGTAGTAATCAAAACAACATGGTACTGGTACAAAGACAGACACACAGACCAAATGAACAGAATTAAGAACTCATGGACCTAGCTACCTGTGTCCAACTGATAATTCAACAAGGAAATAAATCCTATCAAATGGGAAAATAACAACCGCTTCAACAAATAGTGCTGGCAAAATTGAATCACTACCTTCAGAAAGCTGAAACAGGATCCACATCTTACACTATACAAAAAAATCAACTCAAGATGGATCAGAGACCTGGGAGTAAAGGCCAAAACCATAAATTTTATCAGAGATAAACCAGGATTAAATTTAGATGGCCTAGTCTATGATATAAAGATACTGTCAAATACAGCCAGAAATACACAAACTGGAGAGGATAAAATTGATGAATAGGACCTTCGAAAGACTAAATCCCTGTGTGCATTAAAATTTTTTTCCTGGATTCCAAGATGGCGGTGGTGGAGAGTGCAGTGTGAAGAGCTGGGGGAACAGCATACTGCATAGAGACAGGCCACTAGAGAGACCTTCATGCCACACAGAGACCATACAGCATGGTATGATGTGGATAGCACGAATTTGAATCAAAACTTTTCTTGGAACAATTAGTTGAAGCCATTGCCAAGCTGCTGTGGGATGCATCCAACAGGAGAAAAGTTAGCAGGAAACTGAATGAGTTCTCTTAAGTCCCACTAAGAGCAAATGAGTCTGTTGGAATTTGGCTGAGTTTTCTTGTGCCCCTGCTGACAACCCACGATAAGGCAAGCCAGTAGGAATTTATCTGAGTTTTTCTGGGCACCATGGACTGCCTGGGAGAGCACCTAAGAGTGAGAAGGCTGGTGGGAATTTGACAGAACTTTCATGGACACTGCAGACCTGCCAGAGGTGAGTGGGTTGGTTGGGATTTGAATGAGTCTTCTCAGGTCCTGCTGTACCCAGGGCCCTGCTGGGGCAGGGGTTGCTGCACTATGGCACCGGGATGAGGACCACTAGGCAGGAATTGCCAAATGAGAGCTTCAAGTTGGGAGACAGACAGCTGTAATTTGAGTAGGGACCCCACTCATGAGCACACCCAAACAGCTGAGGTCTGAGTGAGGTCTTACAAGTGGTTGACCTGCCCTTATAGTTGCCCCACCACTCGTGCCTGCCCCACCCCATTCAGCTCCACACCTGTGCCTATATGTCCAGTCAGTCAACTTGCATTGAATCTGGAGCACGTTGGTCTGACTTACCTACAAGAGGCTATTCTCACAGGCTCTGGAGTGAACGTTGCCCTGAGTCAGAAGTTCACAGAAAAACACAAGTGGGTTAGCTGCCAAGTTGATTTTTAGAGCACTGTCTTCAGATCAAGAACATATCAGTGTCTTGAAGAAAGCAGGCTATTTCACACACTACATAAGCCCAAAGCAAGATGGCACAGTATCAATGATTTTCCTGAAGCCAGAAAGTCTGGATGGAACTTTCTGACACAGAATTTAAAAGAACAATGTTTGAATATTTTTAATGGATGAAAGACAAACTTGAAGATTTACAGGATTTGGTGTTTGTTGTTAGGTGCCGTCGAGTTGTTTGCGACTCATAGCGACCCTATATATAACAGCCCTAAACCCTGCTCTATCCTGTGCCAATCGCATTGCCTCTGACACACCCATCCCGATTACCCCAGTCACTGAATCAATCCACCTCATAGAGGGTCTTCCCCTCCTGCACTGTCCCTCCACTCTACCCAGTATGATGTCCCTCTCCAAAGACCTGTTTCTCCTTACAACATGTTCAAAGTATGTCAGGCGAAGCCCCAGAATCCTTGCCTCCAAGGAGTAGCCTGCTTTAACCCTCTTTAGGATGAATTTGTTTGTTTTCTTGGTAGTCCGTGGTACACTCAATACTCTTCTCCAGCACCACAGCTCAGTATCACAGGATACTGCAAGCAAGAACCAGGAAGAGAGAAAAAAAATCCAGAACAATGCAGATAAATGAAAGCATATCATAATTAAATTTGCCAGAACAAAAATAAGGAGAGAATTCTGAAAGCAGCGAGGGACAAAGAGTAACCTATAAGGGGGAGCAGATAAGATTAAGTGCCAGTTTCTCAGCAGAAACCATGCAAGCAAGAAGACAGTGGAAGGACATATATCAAACACTCAAAGAATACAACTGCCCACCAAGAATATTGTACCCAGCAAAATTATCCATCAAATATGAAGGAGAGATAAAGATATTCCCAGAAAAACAGAAACTAAGAGAGTCTGTTAAAAGACAAGCATGGCAGGGAACATTGAGAGATGTCCTTTTTATAGAGATACCACAGAAGGCAGCATGGACCAAAGTAATTAGCAACAACACCAAAAATAATTCAACAAAATGATAGGAATAAAACCCTGCCTTTCAATAATCACACTGAATGTGAATGGTTTGAATGCACCACAGAAGAGAAGAAGAGTAGCAGATTGGATGAAAAAACAAATCATCTCACCCCAGTAAGAATAAGAAAATTTAACAGAACAGCAAACATCAAATGCTGGTGAGGTTGTGGAGAAACTGGAACTCTTA
>NW_006399992.1:50218-80805 GCF_000299155.1 Elephantulus edwardii | reverse complement strand
TCACTGCTGGTGGGAGTGTAAAATGGTGCAACCACTATGGAAAGCTGTATGGCACTTTCTGAAAAAGTTGCAAATAGAAATGCCATTTGATCCAACAATTCCTCTGCTGGGAATTTACCCTATTGAAACCATAATTGCTACCCAAGCAGATATATGCACACCCTTGTTTATTGCAGCTTTGTTTGCAATAGCGAAGAGCTGGAAACAACCCAAGTGCCCATCAACAAATGAATGGATAGAGAAGCTCTGGTATATTCACACAATGGAATACTATGCAGCACTGAAAGACAAGGAACTCATGAAATAATACGCAAAATGGATGACACTGGAGGACATTATGCTGAGTGAAATATCTCAGTCACAAAAGGACAAATATTGCATAGGAACACTGTTGTAAAATTGGACTGATATCAGGGTTGAGAGAAAACAGAAAAGGAGGAGATTATATATATATATTGCATTGAAACAGATGAGTGAGAGAACTGTTTAAAAGGAATATATGAATGGGTATTCCTGTCATGAGTGTCCAGAGTGAAGGCTGCATAGTGGAGTGGACTTCGGGGGAGGGATTGCATAACAATGAAAGAGTTTTTCTTTTACTTTTCCAGGAGAAGAGTGAATTGGGTTGGGGAAGGGATGGGTAGGGGGAAAAGTGGAACAACGAATTAATGGAAACCCTAAGTCTCTGTAAACTTTCATTAAAATGAATAATAATAAAAAAACCTTTCCTAACAGAGTGAAAAGAAAACCTACTGACTGGGAAAAAACCATTCACATTACCTTTTCAGTAAAGGGTCTCACATCACAAGTTTACAGAATCCTACAGGGACTCCACAAGAAAAAGACTGATCACACAATTACAAAATGAGCAGAAGACATGGAAAGAATGTTCATGTAGGAAGACATTTGGATGGTCAACAGACGCATTAAGAAAGTTTCAAAATCACTTGCAATAAGAGAGATGCAAATCAAAATCACAATGAGATACCATCTCACCCCAGTATCCATGACAAAGTTTGGCAGGACAGCAAGTAATAAATATTGGAGAGGATGTGGCAAGGAAGGAACTCTTATACATTGTTGGTGTAATTTTAAAATAGTACAACTATTCTGGAAGGCAGTTTGATGTTTTCTCAAAAAGCTGAATATAGAGATCGAGAGATAGAGATAGAGGTAAACATAAACATAAATATAAACATATATAAATATATAAAAATAAAATATAAATAGAAATAATATAAATAGAAATATAAAATGAACATAGAAATTCCATGACTCACCTATTACACTGCTTGGAATACACCCTGAGAGAATGAGAACTGAGGCACAATGGAGACTTGTACACCAATGTTCATAGCAGCATTATTCACCATCACAAGAACATGGAAACAGTCCAAATGCCCAACCAAAATCAAATGGACTGAGAAAATATTGTTTATTCATAAGATAGAATACTATGGAACACACAGGAGTAATGATTTTTTAAATTACTACCTAACTGGGGCGGGACTGGAGAGCATTATGCTAAGTGAACTAACTCAGGCCCATAAGAACAAATACTGTATAAGATCATTATTGTAGAACGAGTATGAGTATCCAAGGGGGATAGGGAGGAGCAGAGCTCTGAGGATAGGCAGTGGGCAGTGGGTGGGAGAATAATCTTAGGGTCCCACAATTTGATAGGTTGAGACACGGTGGGGGGAGGCGGGGGGAAGCAGTGTGTGAAGTGTTGTAGACAAGGACAAAGAGACAGAAATACTGAAAATTGAAGGAATAGAGATTGAAGTGGGGGTGAACAACTCAAAGAAGCGGGGGTGGGGAGTGGGGTGGTGGTGATGGTGTGTGTGAACAACTCAAAGATTGCAGTACCGGCTTTTCTTGAGAATTACTAGGAAGTAAATAATAGAAAAAATTCTTTACTAATAATGCTATGTTTTTCTCTGTTGACATTCTTTTCTTATCTCAGGAACAAAGTAATTTACAAGCACAAGCTCTTAGCACTCCCTCTGCAGAGGGGGCCAAGGTGATTGATGTCTCCTTGTCTGCAAGGAGCACCTCATTTCTTGTGATCTGTAACAGAGGAATTCTGGCTTGTTTTGTGCCTTACTCAGTTCCTATTTAAGCATTTGGTTTAACATTTGGCTTCCCACAGTGAAGGAAATGGGAAGGATCCTGTGTGAGAAACAATGTATTTGAACTTAGTAAATAAACCAGTATAAGATAAAAATAAAATTAAGAAAATGTATAAGCTAGTTGGCCTAGTGGACTGAAAGCAATGCTACCAAGCCAAAGGTGGGTGACTCTAATTCATAGCCCTCAGGCCTGTTGTTCATTGTTTTTGTTCAAACAGTCCTCTAGGTCGTATAACCCTGATGTGTCCTCTTGCGGCACAGAGGTAACTTGTGGTCTCTGTGAAGCTAAACACTGTGACACTGATGTCTCAAATGCAATAATGGTTACTCATGGTGGACCGCGTTTGGTGGCGCTCCTGGGTTAAAACAAGCTTGGAAGCAGGAGTGGCATCCACTTCCGTAAATAGCTTGCCTCCAGAAATCCTATGACCCTGGAGAAAGGATGAAAGTTGCACACCCAAGTGTCAAGGACTTTCTTTCATAGGGTCGCTATGAGTCCCTAGACTCAAAGTCACTTAACAACAACAACAAAAACAACATGAGATAGGATACATACCAGATACACTGTTTCCCTGTTCTGTTCTGATACTTGCTTCTGGGTCTAATTATAGGTTTCACATGAGCACAATTAAATGCTCTGGGATTCCCATTCTTCTCAAGGTAAATCACAATTTGTTGTGATCCATACAGTCAAATGTGTTTACGAAGTCAGTGAAACACAGACATTCCTCTGTTACTCCCTGTTTTTAGCCAATATCCATCTGACATTGGCAATGATGTCCCTAGTGTCATGGCCTTTTCTAAACCTAGCTTGTATTTCTGGTAGTTCTCTATTTACTGTTCCAATTGCTTTCAGAGAATCTTCGACAAGATTCTGCTTGCATGTGATATGAGTAATGTTGTTTGACAATTTCCACACTGTTGGATTACCTTTTTTAGAATGGGACTAAATATGAATCTCTGCCAGACGAAAGACCAGATAGTTGTACTCCAGATTTCTTGGCACAACCTGGTCAGCAAGTCAGGGGCTGCATCTGATTGCTGAAATATGTAAATTTTTATTCCGTCAATTCCTGGGGCCTTTACCCGCAATCCCTTAAGGGCAGCTTGAACATCCTTCTTTATCACCAGTGACTCTTGGTCACATGTTGTCTCATGAATTTTTTTCTGTGTCAGCGAATTCTTTAGAATACAGTAACTCTGTATACTCCTTCTTTCTTCTTTTGATGTATACTGGATCATTCAATATTCTTCCCACAGCACCTTTAAGTATTGCCACTCAAGGCTTGAATTTGTTCTTCAGTTCCTGTAGCTTAAGAAATGCTCAGTGAATTCATCACTTTTGATTCCAACTCCAGTTCTTCGTGCATTTCAATGTTTTTGTTTTGTCTTTCCACGCAGCTCTTTGAAATCTTCTGTTCAGCTCCTTGATTTCTTGATCTCTTCCCTTTGCATTGGCTTCTTGGTGCTCTTGTGCAATATTCAGAGTCTCTTCTGACATCCATCTCAGTCTTTTCTTCCTCCTAGGTGTTTGTAATGACCTTTTACATTCTTCATGATGATATTCTTGATAAAATCACACAGATCACCTGGTCTTTGTTCATAAGTGTTCAAAGCCTCAAACCTGTTCTTGAATTGATTTTTAAATTCAGGTAGAAGAGACTCAAGGTCAAATTTTGGTTCCTGAGGATTTGATTTAACCTTCTTTAACTGTAGCTTGCATGTGAGTAGTTGATTATCTGTTACACAATCAGCACCTAGCCTAGTTTCCACAGCTGATGTTGAGCTCCTCTAATGATTCTCTCCACAGATGTAATCAATTTGATTCCGGTGCATATCATCCATCAAGTGAAATCCATGTGTATAATCTGCATTTGTTTCTTATAAAATATGTATGTAGTGAATAAATCATTGTTGTTGTTGTTGTTGATTGTCTTTGAGTCGAATAGTCCTCATAGCAACCCTAAGAGCAAAAGGCCTTTCTGTAACTATCAATATTTATCAAAGTTCATAGACTTTCCAAAGGCAGGTTGTTTAGAAAGTGGATGCCACTCCTGCTTCCAAATAAATGACTGTATAGAATTCTACCATTCTATTTTCAGCCTCATTTCTGTCACCAACTCCATGTTTTCAGACTACTGATCTTTCTTCCCTCTCCACCTTTTGCATTACAAGTTAACCATTATTATTATTGCATCTTGGTTGCATGTTCAATTGATATCTGACTGAAAAAGCTGGTAGAAATCTTCTATTGCCTCCTTTTTGACTCTGGTTGCTGTTTCACATATTTTGAAAGTGATATTAGCAGGAATTTCTTGTATATGTACTGGCATTATTGTGAATAATGCAACAAAATAATGAGTGTGCATATATTTGTTTTGGGTGGTGACTCTGGTTTCTTTAGGGTATGTTCAGAGTAGTGGAATTGCTGGGTCAACTGTTATTTCTATTGCCAACTGTTTTAGAAAATGACAGACCACCTTCCATCGTGGTTGCACCATTTTACAGTACACTAACAGAGAACTAGCAAAACTACAAGCTGGATTTAGAAGACGCTGTGGCTCTAGAGACGTTATTACCAATGTCAGATGAATCTTGGCTAAAAGCAAAGAGTACCAGAGGAATGTCTATCTGTGCTTCATTGACTATGCAAGGCATTTGTGTATATTGCAACAAATCATGGCTAACCTTGAGAAGAATAGGAATCCCACACACTTGATTGTTTTGTAAAACTCTTGACAGATACTACACACTATCCCTGCTACCTTATTTCATTTGGCAAAGGAAGGCACACATAGACATGCTTATTATAAGTAAAGTGGGGTTTTTGAGAGAAAGGGAGCCCTAGTGATACAGAGGTTCACTACTGGGACACTAACTGAAAACTTCATGAACCCAACTGACCCAGCCCTGCTGCTTTAGGAAAATGTGGCAATATTCTTCTGAAAAGACTTGCATACTTGGAAACACCATGGAGAGTTAGACTTTGTTCTATATGTATATGTAAGGAATTGACTTGATGCAAGTGGATTAGACTTTATTTTTATGATAAGCAGTCACCAATAGTGAATATACATGTACAATGCAATTTTCCACTCAGGGTCTATATGTTGGCAGCATACAGTTACTGTCATCTTAATACAGTTAATGATAACTCACTACATGTTTAACAGAGCAGGAATACTATTAACCAGTAGCATCCACTTCCCAAACATGCCTCTGGAAACTCGATGAACTTTGATAAACAACAATAGTTACAGAAATGCTTCAAGCTTTTTGTTTATAGAGTCACTATGAGTAGTATTCAACTCAACAGCAATCAACAACACAACAACAATGAGTCTTGCTAATAGCATATACACAGTAAGATCTTGAAAGTGTATTATATTTTATTTTTTAAAAATTTTTACTAGTTTATTTATAAAATTTGAATACATTGTTTTAAAGAACAAATTCTTTCAATTTCCCTCACCTCCCCACCCATCAAATTGTACAAACCATTATTAATTCCCTCCCTCCCCCTGCATATCCTCAACCCTCTGCTTCCATGCTCTCCCACCCCTCTTGGATCCTTATACTCATTCTACAATAATGTATTATATATACTTTATATACATATACATATATATAGTGTATTATAATTTAAATTATCCTCTTGTTTTGTTAGAATCATTTAAATGTTTAAAGAGTTACTGACATGTTAGAAGACAACACAAAAGGGCTAGGTGTAAATTTATGCTGGCTTCACAAAAGGATTCTTACTAGTTATTATAATGTACAAAAGGAATCAGAATCATGGAGATGTGGGCCATTTAGGACTGGATACACCAGTAACATAGTGACTCTAACAGTATTTAACATTTGATTTTCAAGGTGCATGCTCTCCACAGGACACACTGAGAACTAGTGTCAGGGCAGATATTCCTACCTTTCAAAAGTTGCACATTCATTCCTTGAAGAATAAACTGTGACTATTAGGTATTTATCAGACTCTTGCAGAGGCATAATCATTTGCTTCAGGCTAAGAGGTTGCCTCTATCATTAAGACACACATACTTGAGAGTCAATATCTCTTAGTATCGACAATTGAATCTTTGTAGGATGTTCAAGTCTTAGTAAGAAGTAGTTTACTGAGAATTGATAAACAAGGCTGGATTAACTTTAATAAAAATATCAGAGTCTAAGAGAAGCCTGGGAGAACGGGCGGGCAGGGGCGGGGGTGGGGTGGTGCAATCCCTTTCCATGTCACTTATTGCCTCTGACAACCCACCAGAGGGTGAGCTATGGGTTGATTCTGAATCAATAGCACACAATAACAAGAAAAGCCTAGTGTTAAGAATTTGACGTGATTTAAAGTCTCTGAAAACCCACTAAAAGCTAAAAGTCAGCTCCCGCTTGAGGGCACATACAAAAAAGAACAAGAAGTAAATGAAAGCATTTAGGTTAAGTGCAGATTTTTAATTTTCCAATCCAAATTTGCTGCTGCCATTGAGTTGATTTCATCACATAGCAACCCTCTAGCCCACCTTTGAGACTATATATCCTTACAGGACGACTGCCTGTCCTTTTCTCATAGCCGTTGGTAGATCTGAACCTCTGACATGCAGTACGCACAACTTGTACTATGCCATCATAGATTCTTTTTAAATATCACTAAAAAACTGAAGCGCATAGCCATCTAATCATATCTGACTCGAAGTTAACCCTGAACTGGATTTTCAAGGTGTAATTTCAAGAAAAGAAATTGTCCACCTTTCTCTCACAGAGCTTCTCATGAGTTTTACCCACCAAAGGCATGGAGTCTATATGGATTAACAGCACCACACTTTACAGATTTTACCAACAGAACTCCATCATAGAAGAAAGTAATTGCACACAAATTCCCAAATCCAAAAGCTGCATCTGGACATGCTAACTTTTACAAACATTCCATTCCACAGAATGAGAAACTGCAACTCTTACTGCATTATTTTTTATACAGAATCATCAAAAGAAAATGAGAGGATTACATAAAATCATAGTACCAAAGAGAATTGATGGACAGTGAACTTTTCAGAAAGTAACATATGATCAAGAACCAGTGATAATGAAGAAAGAAACTCAAACTATGCTGAGACATTGGGAAAAATATAAGGCCCCAGGAGGTGATAGAACATAAATGAGGTGTTTCCACAGATGCACTCCTAAATGTGCTCACTGTTGTATTTTTTTAGGTTTCATCCAATCTTTTTTTACTCACAGTGCACCTATGAAAAACAGGTTTGAAACTTCCCATATCATGTGCCATTCTCAAGATCTCTGCCATTCTTGAGTTCACCAATACAGTCAGTGTGCCAGTAAATCCTTTTCTGGGTCTTCTTTTCTTTCTCTCACCCTCCACTTGTCAAGTATGACATCTTTCTCCAAGGCCTGACTTTTCCTGACAATATGCTCAAAGTATATGAGACAAAGTTTCTCTGTTCTTGTCCCTAAGAATACTCTGTTGCACTTCTTTCTAGGGTCATGAGAAAGGTCATAGCACCAGAATTATATGTTTCAACTCAAGAATGGCTTTCCCAGGAAGTTGAGCTTTACTTTAAACTTTTATTTATACATTTATTCTGGCTAGTCACTAACAGACGTGTCTGTAGGTTCTGGATATTTTAGCCTGATTTTTTACTACTTTTTATTATTATTTGCTTGTGTCATAAGCTCTTCAAAAAGCAGTTTCTTTTTTACTTTTATTTCTGTTTCTTTATTTTCAATTTCCAAAGCCATAGCCAAGGAAACAGAAGAGAGAAACAAGGAAACAGAAAGCAGGGTAAAAAAATATCCCTGCTCTTTGAAGAGCTGGTAACACAGGGAAATAATAATAATAACATATTAAAAATCAGGCTAAAATATCCAGAATCTACAGACACATCTCTTAGTGACTAACCAGAATAACCTCAGTTGTAGTTTCTTTTTCCCAGAAACACTAGTAAATACAGGAACAAAGACAAGGGAGGGGAAGGGATGTAGTTGTCAGATAATGGAATAACTTGCCTTTGCATGGTTACATTGACTGGTGTTAGGTAGCGTAAGTAATGCTTTTATGGACAAGCTTCAACTATGGCTCAAATTAGAGTAATGTTAATGATAAGATATTCAAGAAACATAAAAAGAAAAATGTGTTAATTTTTACTTTTCCCCCTTTAAAATGGATGAAGAAGAATGTTCAGAAAAGCATTCTCTACTTAATAATGATACTTGCCACCAAAGTCACAAATTAAAAATTTCTTTAACCTCAAAGTTTCATCTTTGACAAGCATAAATATGTAAAGGAAATGTTTCTGAAGTTTTATTCTAACAAGAACAAATATGCATGTACTTCCAACACACATGTGTAGCTGCCAAGGTTACAAAGGTGGTCAATATACAAGACTCTTATTGTGATGATTGTCTGATCAGATCTTAGGGTGAGTTTTGTTTCTATTGGGCTCATTAATAACTTACTTTATAGGAGAGTTAGAACAGTCTGAGTAAATGAAGAACCTTCCTCTTCATGGAAAAATGATCTCCATCTGGAGTCAAGGGCTTCTTTCTATGCCATGCATATAGTCACTACCAGTAATGTGGCTCAAGGCTGTCTTATTTATTTAAGGGAGAAGTGGAGATAAGTTTTCTGGAGTTGTAGTATATTAACATGTTGGGCTACTAACAGAAAGATCAGCAGTTTAAATCTCATGGCATATTGAGTGAAACATAGGCAGTCTTCTCTCATAGAGATCTACAACTTCAGAAACATAAAAAGGGTCACTGTGAGTCAGAATCAAAAAGATCACAGTGGGTTCTTAAGTAGTTGCTAAGTATCATGGAATAGAGTATGGCTCATGGTGACTCTATGAATAACAGAGATGAACTCTGACCTATCTGTGCCATCCACTCATCTCTGAAATATCTGAACCCATTGCTGCTATTGCTGTGTCAACCCATCTGGTTGATAGTCCTCTCTTTCATTGATTCTCTACCTTTCCAAGCAGAATGTCTCTTTCCAAGGAATAGCCCCTTACAACAACATGCTCCAAGTATTTGAGATGAAACTTTATTATCTTTGCCTCCAAGCTGAACTCTGGCTGCATTTCTCCAAGACATATCTGTTCTTTTTATAGCCTATTGGATATTCAGTACTCTTATGTAACACCAAAACTTGGAGGAGTACATTCTGCTGTCATTTGTATTCATTTGTCTAGATCTCAGATGCAGAGCAAATGATTAAAAAACTATGGCCTGAATTAGGCACACCTTAATCTTTAAATTGACATCATTTTTCCCTTAGTATTTTGGAGACATAATTGACAGAAGACATTCCCAGTGTAACACATCTTTGGATGTCTTGACTGCTGGCATCAAGGAATTGGACTGTGGACCCAAATAAGATAAAATAATTGACAATTTCAAAGTTTTCTCCATATACCATGATGTTGTCTATCTGCCCAATGTGAGAATTATCGTCTTCTTGATGTTGAGATAAAATCCATATTGAAGGTTGTAAGTCTTTGGTTTTCTGCAGCCTTATCCTGATGCTGTATTTCTCTTCCTATAGTCCAGATTCTCAAATGATTTGCTAAACGCACAGATTGGATAGTATGGAGAAAGGATATAGTTCTGACACACAACAGTGTTTCCTTGCTCTTTTTAAATGACATTTTCTTGATTTAGGTCTAAGTGGACATAGGCACCATAGACTAAGTTTTACGGAGAGGGTCTCAGAACACCAGGAGGAGTTTATCTAATGGGAATAAGGCACACTTCTGTAGAGTCATTAACATGTAATGCTAGTATTCAAGTGACCACATTTTACCAGAGATACTTTTGTTTTCTAAATATCCAAGATACAAATTAAAAGCTCATTAATGCATGTAAAGTAAGGCAATTATGAAAGAAACACAACAATCAAGTTCTGACTAGTTAGCTTTTTTTTTTTAGTTAGTCTAACTAACTAACGCTTTGCTCCTAGCCAAGTGGTTGATGATTCAAACTTGTGTAGGCCCTGAAATCTACTTCCAAATCAACTTAACAATAACTATCACAACATTACCTTATATTTTGTGTAGACTTATTCTGAGCTCTTTGTTTTTAAAGTTTATAAGGATTGTGCTGCTGACACAAAGGCACTCCCTCAGTGGCAGCTTAAACACACCAAAGCCTGGAGAAAAATAGAAAAATCTCCTGTGGAATTTAAAGTCTCTGAAAAACCAACTGGAAAGTCAACAATGAGTTGGTTAAAACTCAATGGCAATGAGAGAGAAAGAAAGAGTAGTATCTGAAGTGCTTTTTTTATTTGCTGTTGTTTTTACTGCTTTATCACATTATTTCTCTTAATTTTAATTTTCTTAATCTTTAATTCTCAAAGTTTATTAATCATGTCCTTGGAGAGCTATTGCCACTTTGTATCAACTGTCAAGGAATTGTGTGCCCTCAAAATATGTGTAAGTAATGATGCCATGTGGAAGTCATGAACTGATCTCCCATTATTTGCAAGCCAAACATTTCTAAAAGAATTAAGGTTGAGTTACAACACTGTTAACTCCATCACATCTCTGGTCCAATGTAAAGGGAATTTCGCTAGGATGTAACCTCTAATACTTTTTGTCTCACAGAAGATGGAAGAAAATAATAACAAGCCAAAAGGAGCATTGACATACCAGTACTAACAAGAAAGAAAAGCCAGGATAAAGGTTCCTGTAACAGGAAATTCTTAGAAGCAGAAAACGAAGAAAGAAAGTTTTCTCTTCTAGCCAACCAACCCCTTAGATTGTAAGAAAACACATTTGTGCTTATTAAAGCTATTCTTTTTGTGCTATCTCTGTTGACAAATAACTAAATCACTAAGAAAAGGATATTTTTATTATCCCAATGGACCTATGAACTGAAATGATCTCAAGTTTGTGCTGCTTTGGAAGGACTCATACAACCACAGCCTGTGGTCTTTTACTCAGCTGTGTAGCAGGAAGCTAAAATTAGGTCCTTCTGGCTTGGGAATTTTTACTAGGCAACAAACCATATAACATAGGTGCCAAGTCAGTACATTTTGTAAAATAATATGCTAGACTCCTCTTTTCTAAATTTGAACTAATTAAACAAAATGAGGCAGAACCCTACTTTCATTTTAAATGAAGATTATAAACCTCATTAGTGTACAGCAGTTTAAGAAGAAATTGAAACAATTTTTTTCTTTTAAAAGAGATAAAATTTTAAAAGATATTTTTCCTTGTATCATTTGCCAGAGGAAAGTTACAAGAAAGACTATAGATAGTTTTCTTTCATTTTTAAAGGCATTAAATACTTCAGACCAAAAAGAAATGGCTTTTCCAAAATTATAATCACATCTTTATACCTTCATAAATGAACAAACAAACAAAAAGAAAACTCATTTCTGTTGAGCTGGAATTCACTCTTAACTGACCATCCAGAGGGTTTTCGCACAGGAGATTGTCCATATTTCTCCTACAGAGCTATGGTGGATCTAAACCGTCCAAAGGGCATTATATTTTGGTTAGTATAATGACTCCTTAAGTACTATGTCCATCAGTGTTCCCTTTCATAAATAAAAGCAAACACAAAAATAAAAGAGAGAGAAAATGTTTTAATCTAGTAGCCTTACGCCAATAAAAGCAAACTCACTACCATTGAGTTCATTCCGAGTCATATCAACCCTCGCCTGGGTTTCTGTTAGTAATATTTATCTTTATAGGAGCAGTGTCTATCTTTCCTCTGCAGAGTAGCTGTTGGATTCCAACCAAAAGCCTTTTGGCTATACAGACCACCATGCAATGCACTGTTCCAATGGACTGATAGAAAATTATTCAAGTTTGGAAAAAGGAACTTAATCCTTAAAATGTACAGAAAACTTTGGAATAGCAACAAGCAAAATTCAAGCATACCAATTACAAAATGGATTGTTATTTTTGTTGTTGTTAGATGCTGCCAAGTTGAGTACAACTCATAGTCATCCTATAACTAACAGAGTTGAACTATGTCTTCTTACCCTGTGCAAGTTGAGTGCATAGTTTACATCTTCTACACCATTGTTGAGTTTCTTTTGAGTTGATCTATCCTTTAGCAATAGTGGTGTGTTAAAGTCTCCTAAGACTACTGTGGTGCTGCCTGGTTCTTTCTTAAGTTCTGTTGACCATTGTTCTTTGTATTCTGCAGCTCTATCATTTGGGACATAATGTTGACCAAACTTATGACTTTTGATCAATTGTGCCTTTAATCAGTACATAATGCCCTTCCTTATCTATTTTATCAGAGATTAGTATTGCTACTCCTGTATTTTTGAGGTTGTCATTTGCTTGGTATATTCTTTTTTTCCTCAGCCTTTGATTTTGAGTCTGTCTCTTTATTCTTTTTTAAGATGTGTCTCTTGTAGAAAACATATTGATGGGCTTTGTGGTGGTTTGTTTGTAGTTTGTTTGTGTGGATTTTTTTTTTTAATCCATTCTGCTACTATTTTCTCTTGATTGGTGCATTTAATCCATTCACGTTAAGTGTGATTATTATCAGTCCAAGTTTTACCATTGCCATTTTGCTGTGTTTCTTTTCCTGTTTGAGTTGTTTTGCAATACATAGGATAGTAAACACTCTTTTCCAACATCACGGATCAGAGCCATCAATTCTTATTCTGTCATTCTTATTTATTGTCCAGATTTCAGATGCTTGGCAAATGACTGACATGATGATGTCCTGGATCAAGTGCACCTCACTCTTTAAACACATTACCATAGAAGACTTTCATATGGTCAGGAAATGTGAAGAAACATTCAAGATCATTAGGTAATAGCCCATCACTATTGAGTCAGAACCAACTTATAACTAACTAACTCTCCAACAGGTTTTCAAAAATAGTAAATCATGCAGGAGGAGTGGGCTCATCTTTCCTATGAAGAGCCACTAATGGATTTCAACTGCCAGAGAGGCATCATCTTTGCATAAAATGGACTACACAACCAGATTTCAATTAGATATTATTGTTATTGTTAGAGGCCATCGAGTCGACTATGACTCAATGAGATCCTTTGAACAACAGATCTGAACCTTAACCTAACCTGCATCATCCCCATGACCTCTAAAAAGTTCTAGTATTAATCTACCTTGTAACATCCTCAGGACCTCTGATAAGCTCCAACACTTTGTGATAGTCATGGTGTTAATGCATATGTTGAAGATCTTCCTCTTATTCTCTAAACCTCAACCTTCCCAAACATAGCATCTTTTTTTTTCCAAGGACTGGCCCTTCCTGACAGCATGTCCAGAGTATGTGAAGTTAATTTCTACCATCCTTGCTTCAAAGGAATACTCTGGTTGCACTTCCTCAAAGGTGAACTAGTTTGTTCTTTGGCAATCTATAGGCTATTTAGTATTTTTCGCAATACCACAACTCAAAGTCATCCATTCTTATCTTCTCATCCTTATTAATTGTACAACTTTCAGATGCATTAGAACCAGTTGAAAATACCATAGCTTGGACCAGTAGCACGTTAGTCTTTAAACTGATATCCTTGCTCCTTAGCATTATGGAGAGGTCCTGACAAAATATTTCTCCAATGTAAAACATCTTCTGATTCCATTTTCTACTGTTATTATTAGTATTGACTGTGCGTACTATTAAAATGAAATTAGTTACAACTTCAATATTTTCTCCATCTATACTGAGGTTGCCTATTGGTCTAGTCATGAGGATTTTTGTTTATTTGTTGTGATTAATATTGAAGGCTTTGATGTTCTGCAGCAAATACTTCACAATTAATTAAATATAAGAGAGATGCCAATTTTAAAATACAGTGGCTTATCATCTCAGCAACAAAAGAAAAGTTGTGTAAATGTTTGCAGAAAGGATATTAGAGAGATGCAACTCAAACAACAATGAACCTCTTCTCAACAACAATAGAAAAGTTAAATAAGACACTTAGCAAATGCTGGATAAGGTATAGAGAAATTGGAATTCTCATACAATCCTTGTGAGAATATAAAATAATGTAACCACTGTGGAAAGCAGTTCAGTATTTCCTTAAAATTTTTAGAATAGAAACATCATTTGATTCCGCAATCCACTACAGAGTATACTTTCCAAAGATATTAGAGCTGCAATATAAACTGACATATGCACATACATATTCACTGTAGCATTGTTTTACAATGGAGAAAAGGTGAAAACAACTCAAGTGTTGAACAATGGACAAATGGTTAAAGAATCTATGATACATTCACATAATGAAATACTATGCACCACTAAAACAATGGAAACTAATGAAACACTGTATAAAACGAATGCCACTAGAGACTATATGCAAAAGCATTTGACTGTGGGCATCACAAGCTGTGGCTAATATTGAGGAGAATGAAAATCCCGGAACACTGATTGTGCTCATGCGAAACCAATACTCAGACCAGGAAGTAGTCCTCTGAACAGATAAAGGAAACACTGCACGGTTCAAAATCTAGAAAGGAATATGTCAGGGATGTGTCTTGTCTCCATATCTTTTCTATCTATATGCAGAAGAAATTATTTGGAAGGACGGGCTTTATGCTGAGGAAAGTGGCACCAGGATTGAACTCATCAATAATTGTGTTTTGCAGATGGCACAACCTTGCTTGTTAAAACTGAGGAGGACCTGTAACGCTTACTGTAGAAGGTCAAGGACTGTAGTCTTCAATATGGATTGAAGCCCAACATCAAGAAGACAAAGATTCTCATCACTGGACCAATTGGCAGCACCATGATAGTTGGAAAAGAGATTGAGATTGTAAACAGTTACTGCTTGCTCAGCTCCACAATCAACTCTTTTGGCACCAAACAGTCAGGAAATTTAAAAAAATAATTTCACTGGGAAAAACCTGCTGTCCAGAACCTCTCCAGAGTGCTGAGAAGCAATGTATCAGTCTAGAGACCAAGATGCGCCTGATCCAGGCCATCGTCTTCACAATTACTTGCTATGCATCAAAGAGCTGGGCAATAATTAAGGGTGACAAAAGAAGAATTGATGCCTTTGAGTTGTGGTGCTGGAGAAGAGTCTTGAACATACCATGGACCATGAAGAAACTCAATATGTCTGTTTTGGAGTAAGGAAAAACAACTTTATCCTTGGAGGTTAGGATTCTGAAGCTGTATTTCACATACTATGAATCATAGGCAACTTGATGGCACATAACAACAACAGAAACCATTATTATAATCTAAATAAGCCAGCAAAAAAGGGTAAATATTTTATAACATCACTGTTATGAAAAGCTATAGAAAGTTTTACAAATGGATAGACTTTTTCTTGGATGATTACTAAGGATAAGAAGAGAGTCAGGAGTGAATCTAGTAAACAAATCCTGTGTTGTTATGTATCTGTGAGTTGGAAGAGATTCATAACTGACCCTCCAATAGGATTTCAGAGTCAGTAAATTGCACAGGAGGAGAGTACCCATCTTACTCTCAGAGAACATCTGGTGGGCTGAAACTATGTGCTGTTCAGTTAGCAGCACAGTTCCCTACCACCAAACCAGCAAAACTCCCTAGTCAATAGAAAATGATGTTGTTGTTATGTGCCATCAAGTTGCCTGTAACTCATAGCAATTCTGTGTACAATAGCTCTAAGCCTGCCCTAACCTGAGCCAGTTTCACTGACCAGGACAGACCTACTCTCATTATCCCAGTTACTGTATCACTCCATCTCATCCAGAGTCCTCTCCTGTGCTGTTCCTCTAAACTTTCAAGCATGATGTCCTTCTCCAAGGACTGCTCCCTCCTGGCCACATGCCCAAAATATGTGAGACAGAGCTTCAGAATCCTAGCCTCCAATGAGAAACTTGGTTTTACCTCTCCAAGACAGATTTGTTTTCTTGGTGGTCAATGGTATGTTCAAGACTTTTCTTCTCTAGTACAACTCAAAGGCATAGATTCTTTTTATGTAATCCTTAGTCATTAGGTAATAGGCATTTATTAAGATTGGGAATGGTAATAAATACATATTGCCTCAATACTTAGTACATGTTAAAGGAAAGGCAATATCCAATAAGGGAACAGTTAACACAATGTCACCATGGAAATGGAAGATATCGAGAGATATAGAATAATTCATAGAAATCAGAATTATAAGTAGAAAGTTGAACAATTATAATTTTATTATGGGCTTTGAAGTTAATGTTATTAAAATGTTGATGAATGCTTGAATGAAAAATCATTTCGTTTTATAAAACTTCATCTAAGTCACAATAAAGAGCAATAATGGAGGAGCCGAAGAGTATGGGTGATGAGATTATTCATATTTGAACAAAGAAAAAGTAAACTATTCTTTATTCAGATTTGGACAAAGACAAAGTAAACTATTGTAGCAGAATGTGTGAAGAGCTCTAGTTTGGAGAATAAAAGAGCTCTGGTTGGAGAACAAAAATGGGGGAAGTCCACTCAGCAATTTTTTAAGCTTAAAGTACATAAAACTAAGTTGACCTCTTTGGCATCAGACATGGCTACTTAGTGGTGGAAGCAAAGATTCCCAAAGGGAAGGCTCTTTCCCCAGAGAAGTTTCAGTTCCTTCTCTCCTGCATGTACCTAACGTGCTGGCTGTGGGGAAACATTTCTCACCTGAAGGTGCCTTATTCTTGAAGCCTAACGTCAGAAAGTTGAAATAAAACAATTGCCAACCAAGGAACCTTTCCCAGAAAAGCTCTCCATCAAAAATGAAGGTGAAATTAAATCCTTTTCAGAAAAGAAGGACTTTATGGAGTGTGTGAGTGTAAGACCAAATCTACAAAAAAGTTAAAGGGAAGTATTGCACACAGAGATACCAACAGATAGTGGATGGACCATAGTAACAAGAAACAACAACAACAACAAAAAGAAACACAGCAAAATGGCAACAATAAGACTTGGCCTGTCAATAAGCACACCTACTGTGAATGGACTAAATGTATTAATCAAGAGAAAAAAAATAGCAGAATGGAAGCCCATCAGTATGTTATCTACAGATTTTACTCTAAATTAAGTAAAAGACTCAAATCAAAGCCTGGAAAAGAATTATACCAAACAAATGGCATCCACAAAAACCCAGGAGTGGTAGTATTAATGTCTGATAAAATAGATTCCTGGATGAAAACCACCATAAAAATAAGGAATGACATTATATAATGATTAAAACCACAAAAGATCAAGAAGACATAACATTGTTCAATGTCTATGCAACAAATGAGAGGCCTGCTAAATTCATAAAATCACAGTTAACAGAATTGAAGAAAGAAATAACACTACAATAGTGGTAGGAGAATTTAACACACCACTATAACCAAAGCATACGTCAATACAAAATAAACATGACAAAGATGCAAAAGATCTAAACAATATATTCAGCCAACTTGACCTTGTGGTTGTATTCTGAATACTACACCCAACTAAAACTCAATTCATTTTCTTCTCAAGTGCATATAGTACAGGTACATTCTTCTGAAATGATCACATATTAGGGAAGAAGGCAAGTCTCAACATTTTCAAAAACATCTTTGCATACATTTAAAAAACGTTTTGAAATAACACAAAGCATCTTCTCAGACCACAATGCCAATAAAAGTAGAAATTAACCACTAGAGGAGAAAGCTTATAAAAACCACACATGTTGTTGTTGTTGTTATGTGCTGTTGAGTCGTTTGTGACTCATAGCGACCCTGTGTACAACAGCCCTAAACCGTGCTCTATCCTGTGCCAATCTCATTGCCTCTGACACACCCATCCTGATTACCCCAGTCACTGAATCAATCCACCTCATAGAGGGTCCTCCCCTCCTGCACTGTCCCTCTACTCTACCCAGCATGATGTGCCTCTCTAAAGACCTGTCTCTCCTTACAACATGTCCAAAGTATGTCAGACGAAGCCCCAGAATCCTTGCCTCCAAGGAGCATCCTGGTTTAACCCTCTCTACGATGAATCTGTTTGTTTTCTTGGCAGTCCATGGTACATTCAATACTCTTCTCCAGCACCACAGCTCAAAGGTGTCAATTCTCCTTCATGTATAAGCTAAATAACACCATGGAGGAACAAGCTTGGATTTAGAGGAAATAATTCCTTAAAACAAATGATATGAAAATACAATGTACAAAAGCTCTGTGATGCAGCTAAGGAAGTTTTCAGGGGGCAATTCATAGCGATTGGCAAACAGATAAATAAACTAAGAAAAAAAGCAAAATTAATTATCTAACTCAGCACCCTTATCACCTAGAAAAAGAACAACAATCTAAACCCACAGCCTCAAGAAATGATATTATAAGCACAAGAGCTGAAATCAGTGAGATACAAAATAGAAAATAATTGAAACCATCAACAAAATCAGAAGCTAATTTCTTGAAAATGTCATTAAAATTGACAAACTATTGGCAAACATGACAAAAAAGGGAGAAGACACAAATAACTTGAGTGAAGAATGATAGAGATGACATCACCACAGAACCAGAGGAAATTATATCTATATTATCAGAACATTATTAAAAGCTATACACTGAGATGAGAGATACACATCTTGAAGATATGAAATTCGAATCCACCAGCTGCTCCACAGAAGAAGGACAGGAAATCTCCTCCTGTACAATTAACTGCCTCTGAAAATCCACCAGAGGGCCAGCTATGGGTCAGTTCCAGCTTGATGGTACACAACAACAACAATACTCTAGTAAATTTGAAAACACTGAGAAAATGGACAAATTCCTTGAAATTCTAGCCCTATCTAGATTTACACATACAGATGGACAATACTTGAATAGACCAAGGACAAAAGAAGAAAATGTGCAGGTCATAAAAAGACTCCCCTACAAAAAAGTTCTGGACCAGATGGCTTCAAAGCTGAATTCTACCAAACATTCAGAGAAGATTTATCACCAATTTTACTTATTTTAAAAAAAGAAAAAGAAGGAAGACTTCTAGAGACATTCTATGGAGGAAGCATAACCAGAACCAGGCAAAGATATTACCAAAAAAAGAATACTACAGACAAACATCTTCCATGAACAAAGATGGAAAAATCCTTAACAAAATCCCAGAAAATAGAATCCAAAAGTGCATCAAAAAAGTAATTAATTATAACAAAGTGGGATTAATAACAGGTATGCAAGGATGGTTCAATATAAGAGAAAAAAAATCAACATAATTCACCACATTAACAAAGCAGATAACAAGAACCATATGATCCTAAAAATTGGTGTAGAAAGGGTCTTTGGCAAAATACAACACCTCTGCCTGATAAAGACACTCAGCAAAATAGGAATAGATGAAAATTTCCTCAACATAGTGAAAAGTATATGTACAAAACCAAGAGGCAATATCATTCTCAATGGAGAAAGAATAAAGGCATCTCCTTCCAAATAGACACCAGACAAGGTTGACCACTGTCACCACTTCTATTCAATATTGTGTTGGAAGTGCTTGCTAGGGCAATATGACAGGAGAAGGAAATAAAATACATACAGATCAGTAAAGAGATGGTTTAACTATCGCTATGTGAAGATGATATGATAGTGTGCACAGAATACCCCAAGGACTCAACAAAAAAAATCTGTCAGAGCTAGTGGACCAATTTAGTAGTGTGGCAGGATACAAGATCAATATCCAAAAGTCAATGGGATTCCTCTACAGTAACAAAGAAAATTCAGAGAAGGAAGCCATAAAAGCAATATCATTGAGATACTTGGGAATGGGCCTAATTAGAGATACAAAAGACAAAGAAAACTCCAGAACATTTCTGTGAGACACCATAAAAGACCTAAATATGTGGGGAAATGTTTCCTATTCATTGATAGACAGACTCAATATTTTGAAAATGACAATTCTATCAAAAGCAATCTATGTGTTCAATGCAACCCTAATGCTGATAAAAAATGGATTTATTTTTTAAAGGAGCTTGAAAAATAAATTGTTGCGTTTGTTTGAAGAGGAAAGAAACACAAAATAAGCAAAGAGCTTCTGAAAAACAAAAATGAAGTGGGAGGCCTAGCATTCCCAGACCTCCAAACCTACTACAGAGTGGTGGTAACCAAAACAGCACGGTACTGGTACAATGACAGGCACATAGACTAATGGAACAGAATTGAGAGCCCAGAAATGGACCTATTTACCTATGGTCAACTAATAGTCAACAAGGAAATAAAACCTATCAAATAGGGAAATGACAATATCTTCAACAAATGGGCCTGGCAAAACTGGACTGCTGTTTGCAGAAAGCAGAAACAGGACCCACATCTCAAACCAAACAGAAAAATCAGCTCAAGGTGGATCAGAGACCTGGGAACAAAGTCCCATACCATAAAGTCTATGAGAGACGAACTGTGACCAAGCTTAGACAGCCTTGTCTACGGTATTACTATACTGACAAATATAGACAGAAATGCACAATCTGAAGATGATCAAAGTTGATGAATGGGACTTTCTAAAGGTTAAATGTCTGTACTAATTTCTAGCAGGGTGAAAAGGAAGTCTACTGAATAATAAAAAAACACTTGCCAATACCATCTCAGACAAGATTCTCAAAACAAAAGTGTACAGAATACTCCTGGGTCTCCAGAAGAAATAGATGAATAACCCAATTACAAAATGGCAAAAGACTTTTCATAGAGAAAGACATTTGAAGGGCCAACAGACACATGAAGAAATGCTCAAAATTACTGACAATAAGAGAGAGGCAAATAAAAACCACAATGAGATACCATCTCACCGTAGGCAGCAGTGGCAAAGTTTAGTAAGGCAAAAAAAAAATAAATGTTGGAGAGGTCATGGAGAGGTGGTTACTTTTATACACTGTTGGTGAGATTGTATAATGGCACAATTATGGAAGACAGTTTAGCATTTTAAAAACGAAAACAAAAGCAAAACAGCCTGAACACAGAAACTTCGTACAGTCCCTCTATTCCACTCCTAGAAATATACCTCAAGGAAATTAGAACAGACTCTCTGGCTTCTTCAAGCTGAACAGGGGCGTTGATGTGAAGGGGGAAAGGGAGGACATTTTATCACCTTACTGGTGGTCTTGGGTTAAAGCTGCTTGCCTTCTTGTTCTCTTAGAAGATATTTTCCTGCCATTTGCTCCCCTCTGGACTGCAAAGTGTTTTCCCAGGTGGGGCCAGTCGAACCCAGAGGCTCCATCCTCCTTTGCTTCCTTAGCTGTCAGTTGTATTTACTTTTTGGCACTGGCACTGGGTTCAGGGTCAGGTCTGGAGTAAAACTCAGTGTTGAGGTTGCCTATTGCAAAGGGAGCAAACCTAGAGAGAACAAACTTGTGAGTTACAAATAGTAGAGGTTTTGGGGTGTTGCTTTCAGGTTTACTGGGGGAGAGGGTGGCAGAAAGTAGTCTAGATAAAATTCTCTGGATACCCTAGGCATTTTTCCCCCCATCCAAGGGTCAGATGGCACAGTCTGGGGACTGAGAAGCTCATCCTGAGGGCCGTGACAGCTCCCCCCGAGCCAAGGGCCGAAGACAGCCTGTCCCAAGCAGGGCAACCCCCCCCCCCCAGGGGCTGGCTGGTCCACTCTCCCTCTAATTTCCAATTGCCTCCACCCCAGTGTGGTCCTCTCACCTGACCGAGGACTATGTGGCCAAGGACAGCATCTCCAATTCCAGCACTGCCACTTTTACCCCCCCATAAGTTGTCATATTATAATTTGAAGTAGGTGTCGCTGCCATCCCCCTTTATAAATGGCAAAGGGAACCTGAGAGTTGTGAACAGACTCCCCCAGGTCTAAACAGCTTTTGGCAGAAGCATTCAACAGATCAAAATATGTGGTGCATTTAGGATGTCAGTCCTCTTGGACATGCTGCCACTGTTAAGTGTCATTAAGTAGACAACTCACAGTGACCTTCAATAATCCATTATATAGGTTATCATCTTCTCTGACCTGTCCAAGGAAACCCAAACCTGCAGGCTGCAGGGTGCTCATCCTATTTCCCACACAGGTGGCAGGCAGGGCGCCTGTCATCTCCTGCACAGGCAGCAGGCGGGGCACATCATGACTCACTTTTTGGAGTCATGCAGCACTAGGTCATCTAAGGAAAATTGCTCATGTGCATGTAGAACTGCTCCACGTGCCAGATCCCAGGAGAAAAACTGCACCTTATGAGCTGTAGTTGTTGAAGAATCCAAACTTGACAGACACTTCAGACCTCTAACTCAAGCCCAAAGAGCTGAGGTTGGAAGCCAGGTGCAGAATCTAGACAATTAGATGTTTTCATCTACGTTGATGGTGCCGAAGGATCCATCCTCTTGAGACGTTTTGGAGTCCCTTTAATTGATCTTGGGTTTCCTTGAATGATCTGGGTTTCCTTGCGTGAACCAGGGTTCATGAGTGATCCCAGGTTTCAGCACCAAAATGTTGTTGTGTACCTGTGTTCACCCTCTTGTACCTTCATTTTCTCCTTTGCTTCCATGTCCCTGCTGCCCCTTTGTGTCCTCCTGATCCTCACCCCACAGGCTTCATGGCTACTCCTCCCGGCTGAACCCACCATGGGCTTTTTGTACACAGTGTTCATAGCAGCATTATTCATCATCACAAAACCCATGGAAACAGCTTAAATGTCCAACCACAACCGAATAGATTGAGAAATTATGGTACATTCACACAATGGCATACTATGCAGCACTCAGAACAACCATTTCAAAACATACTACATAACTTGAGAGAAAATGAAGAGCATTATGTTGAGTGCACAACTTAGCCTCATAAGGATAAATACTGCATAAAATAAATATTGTAAAAAATAGAATAATAACTACTAAAACATGTATGGAAATCCAAGGCGGGAAGGGATGGGAGCAGAGGAGTTAGGGTACATAGAGGAGAAATCATAGAGTTGTGCAATTTGGTGAGTGGAGAGAAGGAGTAAAGGAAATGGAAAAGATCCTGTGGGGACCTGAAAAGACAGGGTAATGATAGGCTGAGTTCAGTGG
Source organism: Elephantulus edwardii (assembly GCF_000299155.1). NCBI lineage: Eukaryota > Metazoa > Chordata > Mammalia > Macroscelidea > Macroscelididae > Elephantulus > Elephantulus edwardii. The sequence continues at coordinate 57,748 of NW_006399992.1, read as the reverse complement.
CGATAAATTTGATAAAACATAATAAAAGGGAGTGATTATATGAAATATGATGAAGAATAGTATGAAACATAATGTATACACACTTTGTATGCAAATCAATGTAAAATAATTTTTTAAAACAAAACAAAACAAACACCAAAAAGCAAATTGAGGCCTTGAGTTGCAATACTGAGAGATATTATGGGCAATAATTTTACTATTTGTTTTGCTAAGTTTAATAGCAGATTATTTGTAAGAATTCTCAGGCAAATGTAATTCCAAATGCTTAAATAGCTTTGTTGTTTTTGTTGGGTACCGTAGAGTCAGAAATAAGCCATTGTTCACCCTCTGGCAGGTTTTCAGAGGTAATAATTGTATGGGAAGAGATTGCCCATCCTTCTCCTGAGAAGTAACTGGTGTCCTAAAACCACTTGCCTTCGGGACTGTAGCTAGGTTTCTTGCCCCTAGGTCACCAGAGCATAGGCCCACAATTTTTAATAAAACCCCTTGGATCAGCTAGTGGATTAGAATTTCCTGCCTTTGGATTGGCAGTTCAATTGGCTGTCTGCTTGGATGGACTCCAAGGAAATAAAAATAGAAAGTTAAAAAATGAAAAGAAAAGTGTTGTAACAAAGCAACCCAAAGAGATGGGATTTTTGAATCATAATCTTCTAATTTGTTAACACCACACCTGGTATTCTACATTTATTGAGGGATAAGTAAATCTGATACAACTGTGAAAGGAAGGTGAGCATGGATCTCTCTTCAGAGTGTGTGGCAGACTCCGCCTTTCTACTTGCCTCACCCACAAGACAGTACCCTATCTAAAAAACAAGAGTTAACTCCACAGAAGCTCATTTGCTTTCAGTTTTGGTTCACTTGACACCCTTAACAAGGCTTTAATATCTTGCTTCCTTTTCAGCTACTGAATAAAATTGTTCTCCAGGAGCATCACCAGCAGGAGTGTGCAAAGGAGTAAGGTGGAACAGCTGAGAAATTTTACAGCGACACACAGCCACACTACCAGGTAAATTATTAAGAAAAAAATTTTTTTTCTTGCATGTTTTCCTTAATTAAAAAAAATTCCCAACACAATGTTCTAAACTGACTTATGGGTATGGACAAGGGAAACAGGAACAGTAGACCCATGGAATCTGGTCATCAGAAGCTTTGATCCTGGCAGTTTTCTCTGTTGGATAAGAGGTTGGGTGGTTAGAGTGTATAGAAGGAACCATGCTGACCTAAAGATACACTGCCCCTCATTCTAAAGTCACCAATGTTTGCAGCAAATAACCTATGTCTTCATCTTTGTAAAAGTGGCAGAAGTCCTTTTGCTGGGGTTAGATTAAATGTTTCCTTTTAGCAAAGGCTCAACTCAATGCCTTGAAACTCTCTCATAGCAGACCCTCCAGGAGGTTTTCTGAGATTATAAATCGCAAGATATGTGGCTCCTCATATTTCTGTTGTGGAACCTCGGAGGCTTGGATCATTTTGCAGCACAACTCAGGGATTCCTTTTGTGGAATTGCTTCCTTTGTTTTTCCTCTTTTCCACGTTTAATAATCCAATGACTCTTCAAAGCTTTATTTATGAAGATTTCTCATCACTCTTTCTAATCAACTATTAAAAATAACAATAACATCCATGCCTTCACTTTCTTGCACTTTAGAAGGAACTGCCAACTGTTTCTTTCCATATTTAATCCATCATGACCACTTAAACCCTGTCTTCTTAGGCACTCACAGTGCTTGAGCTACCCTTATACCACATTTACTATGTACCAGACATTCTTTGAAGTACAATAAAACCTTTCCATGATCACTTGGATATTAATGTATAGAAACATGGGAATACATAGTGAAGATAGTTATGCCTTAGAATATAACTCCATGATCTCAGTCGTCAGGTGTCAGAAATTCTTCATTAATTTGATGTAAATGAACAGGGCTATAACCCAAGCAAGGGAACTTTGCCAAATCTGAATAAATTCTCAAACATGCTGGCTGCTGGTTCATTTCTTTGCCAACTTATAAGCAGGAAATAATTCTTTCTTCCATTTAAATAAAAAACAAATCCTTAGATGTTTATTTTCTAATTTTGAAAGAGCTACCTTCATTTTTTTTCTTGTTTCATCCTCTCATTGTCACTCCTTCCTCAAAGCTGCCTCCTACTCCCTTAAATGCATAAAACCTAACTTTGTAAGTCAGTTCAAATCACCAGCAGCTTCTAGGGAGAAAGATATGGTAATTACTCTATATTATCTGTTGGATTAATGAGAGACCAAGCTGTCTAAAAACTAGAACCACTATTCCTCTTCATCATGTCCATCCTGCCACTATATTTTTTAAAGAAAATTTTTATTTTATACTAATTTAATTACAAAGTTTATATACATTATTTTCCACACTGGATTTATTTAATCACCAATTTCTGTTGTTCTCAGCAGTCTTCCTGTTGTTCCTTTTAATTTATACATCAGTAAGCAAGATACAAGTAGAGCTTTTTGTAGAAATTGATGGTGGCCTAGTCTAGAAGAAGTTGTGCTGCTAAACATAAGCATGGTTCCACTCTGTTGGTTTGAATTCAGCAGCCACTCTGAGGGAGAAAGATGAACATACTTCTCCTCTGCAACTCACAACCTCAGAAAATTCAGTAGGAAGTTGTTTATGAGTTGATTCTGAGTTTAATTGTTGAGATGATTAGGGAGCAATAAGGAATCTATACTAGGACTTAAAAGACGAAATGTAGAAGCTGATAAATAATATGAATTCCATAAACAGAAAAAATGATATACAGATACCAGGCATAACTAGCAGATATGGTGGTAGTTCTTGCTTTGTACTGAGTGGCTCTTTTCGATTGTAGGTTACTATGGCTTCCAGATCTATCATGACGGAACCTATTTGTTTGGTGGGAAACAACAATGACCAGCTGGTGGTGAATCCAGAAGCATTAAATATCCTTAACAAGCTATCTCAGCCAGTGGTTGTTGTGGCCATTGTAGGGCTGTATCGAACAGGGAAATCCTATCTAATGAACCATCTGGCAGGAGAGAAGCATGGTAAGTATTTTCCTGGGACAGAAACCATTAGTTTGGGACCAATGTTAAAACAGGTTAATTTCTCCTCCAGGGTCATATAAAGGAAGAGTCAGCTTCTTCACCCTGGGAAAAAAATCTTTATTCAAATCTCAACAAATTTACAACTTTAACCTCATCTATTCACAAATATTTAATAAGGAACTCTTCTTCAATAAAAAAACGTATTCTCTGAATCCTATCCAAAGATCTACCCCAGCATTCCTCTGGATTACTTCATTCTCACCTGCTCAGGATCTCAGATCCACCAATAATTTTCTTTCTCCTGTCTCCCTTGTATCCAGAGAAGAAGATAGCTGAATATATAATATCTCATGGAATTTACTTTAGAATTTTTCAGTTTGCTCCACTTCATAGCAACACTGACAAATTATAAGCTCTTGACTTTTGCTGTCTTGTTTAATATGTGAACTTGACCATGGCATAGACCATAAAAAAAATGCAGGATAGAGAGTATGGTTCCACTCTGTTGTCCATAGGGTCTCTATGAGTAGTGATGTACTCAGTGGTACCTAAAAAAATTATGCATAATTGCATAATAAAATGAGTAAATATAGATTAACATTTGCATAATCAATGCTCAGAACAAGAAAAATTTACAATATATAAGTGGCTCAGTCTTACATCTTTTTTCAGCCTTTGTGGTACTCACCAACACATTACTTTTCATGTCACTTGTTCCTATTTTGATTTTTAGAAATGACTCTAAAATATAAACAGATATTTTGAAAAAGACAATCTAATATCACATGTTTATAAAATTTATTGAAAGGGAATTATACATATTTTTAATTGTGATTTGAGTAAAGATGTGTAAAACTAAGGGGTTTTCAATTCAACCAATCATACACAAAATATAATTATATATGTATAGTTTGACTATTACTTTTTGTCTCATCAAAGAAGTTGAAAAGATTCATGTAGTAAATTGTATATATCTATGTATTATTTATTTTCATTTTATTGTGATAGTAACTATTTATTATGGATGAAAATTTGCATTATAGTAACTTTTTTCTTTATGAATAAGGTTCTCATGAATATATCTTGTATCCAGAGCCAGTTGCTCAGATCAATAAAACCACTGACATAGAAAAGCTCAGGAATGAAATTACTAGATCACAGGATATGTGTCTTTAGCTATATCAGAGAATATTAACTTCATTTCCAAATTTATGTGGAATTTACATGATTATTAGTAGTTATTGAGAATTGTACACATATTTACAAAAATCCACTTCTTTCCTCTTGATCATTGTTGCTGTTGTTGATTTTCATTGAATCGAGCACAACTCATAGCAACCCTATGAACAAACAAAAGTCCTGAAGCCTTTCTATAACTATCGTCATTTATCAAAATTCATAGAGTTTCCATAGGAATGTGGTTTAGGAAGCGGATGCCATTCCTGCTTTCCAACCTGTCTTAAACTGGGAGCTCCACCAAACACTGTCCACCTTGGGTAAGCATTGTTGTTGTTTGGTGCCGTCGAGTCGTAGATGACTATAGCAACCCTATGAACAAAAGGCCTGAGCATTGTTCATAGGATTTCTGGAGGCAAGGCAGGTAGGAAGTGGGTGCAACTCCTGCTTCCAGGCTTGTTTTAGTCGGGATGCTCCAGCAAACACTGTCCACCATAGGTGACTGTTAGTGTGTTTAGCACATCAGTGTCACAGTGGTCAGCATCACAGCAACCACTAGTTACCTCTGTACAGCAATGCGTAGACCAGTGCTATACCACCTAGAAAAATGTTTGCTAGGAAAACAATTTTAACCTGGTCTGAGGGCTGCAGATTAAAATCACCCACCTTCAGCTTGGTAGCATAACTTTCTGTCCATGAGGCCAACGTAGCTCTGTGTCATCGTTGTTGTTGTTTGGTGCCGTCCAGTTGTAGACGACCCATAGTGACCCTGTGAACGAAAAGCCTGAGCATTGTTCATAGGGTTTCCGGAGGCAAGGCATTTTGGAAGTGGATGCCGCTCCTGCTTCCAGTGAGTAAGCATTAAGAAGAAAAATAACCCCACAAAAACCCATAGAGATTAGGAGTGTTTCCATTAATCTGCTATGTGATGTAGTTTGAGTCTCTGAAGAGACAAGGTAAGAAGGAGGCACAAATTGTTTCTTGTTTTCTATACATAAATTTCTTTTCTGAGATGGAAGCAACTCCTCTCTGCCAGACATTTGCCTTCTCTCAAGTTTAACCACTGCAGCTTCAGGGAAGCCCTTATTCTCTGCTGTCACCAGTGTTGGCTTTTCCTCTTCTTAGGTTTTAGGCTGGGCTCGACAGTGAGGTCTGAAACGAAGGGCATCTGGATGTGGTGTGTGCCTCACCCCTCAAAGCCAAACCACTTGCTGGTTCTTCTGGACACTGAAGGCTTCGGAGACGTGGAAAAAGTAAGGAAGATAGTGGTGTGGAAAGAATCTTGCTTTTAAGTTTCTAATTATCTTCTAATTGGTTGTATTAATTCTGTTTTTCTGACATTTTTATAATGAATTTGTTGATGATGAGATTAATTTTGCTTTATGATCTTTTTTTCTGATCTTCTTTAACGAGCATTAATATTAGTGTATTAGGAATAGTTCTTACACTATTTAACACCGAGATAAAAATATAGTAATAAATGCTTCCTGAACAGTTGAATCTCGGGAATCTATTGTAAGTGTTTTTAGGAACATTTATGAACAAGGCAAAGGCCCAGAGACTGATTGAGAATTCAACATATAAACAGTGTTATTCATATAAATTAACTTGGATGCATGTATGTGAGAACCCGACCTGAATTCATGGGATGAGCGGCAGCATCCAGTGCATCAAAACTCTTTCCAACAGGGTGAAAAGAAAACCTACTGACTGGAAAAAAAATTTGGTAATCCCATCTCAGACAAGAGTCTTATAATGAAGGTTTACAGGATACTCCTGGGCCTCCACAAGAAAATGACAGATAACCCAATTACAAAATGGGCAAAAGACATGGAAAGAATTTTTACAGAGGAAGATACTCAAAAGGCAAACAGACACATGAAGAAATTCTCAAAGTCACTGGAAATAAAAGAGATTCAAATCAAAACCACAATGAGGTACCATCGCACTCCAGTAACTGGCGAAATTTAACAGGGCAACAAATAATAAATATTGGAGAGGATGTGGCAAGGTAGGAACTCTTACAGGTTGTTGGTGGAATTGTAAAATGGTGCAACCATTCTGGAAGGCAGTTTTGCCCTTCCTCAAAAAGCTGAGCATAGAAATTCCACATAACCCAGCTATTCCACTGCTTGGAATATACCCTGAGAAAATGAGAACTTAGGCACAAATAAAGATTTGAACACCGATGCTCACAGCAGCATTATTCACTATCACAAGAACCTCTAAATAGCCGAGATGTCCAACCACAAGCGGATGCATTGAGAAAGTGTGGTACATTCACACAATGGAATACTATGCAGCAAATAGGAGCAATGATTTTGTAAATTATTGCCTAACTTGGGAGGAACTGGAGAGCACGATGCTGAATGAACTAACTCAGACCCACAAGGACAAATATTGTATAAAACAATTATTGTTAAATGAGGAGAGGGGGTAAAATGTGCAGCAATGAATGAATGAAAATCTAAATTTTGCTAAAATCACAATTAAAATAAAATATTTTATTTAAAAAAAGGATGTGGAGTTGATGAGATTGGACGTAGGATTTTTAAAATCAGGATTCAATAAAATAATCTACTTAAATAACCTCCATAAAAGTTTAAACTACATTGGAATTATTTATTCATAAAAGCTTCGTCATAGTCTCTGGGCTTTGGATATTAATTAATTATTCACTAGTTTTTCTGTTGGAAGATCTGGTGGCTTAGTGGTAAGAAGTTGCATTGCTATTAACTAACCAGCTACTCTCCAGGGGAAAAGGTTGATTGGACAGTCTTCTCCAAAGTAATTTGCTGCCTCTGAAAACTGACTGAAAGGTCAGCTATGGGTGTGTTCCACTCAATGGCACACAACAAGAAGTTTCATTAAAACCATGAACTTGGTGCACTTTAAAAAAATTTATTAATGAAATATTTTAGGAAGGTCTTTTTTGTGCATTGAGTAATTTCTTTCTTCTTTCTCTTTTTTGTTACTGTGAGCTTAAATATAAAATAAGTACAGTAAACTTTGGTGTTCATTATTTTAAAAGAACAAAAAGTGTGGGTATTATTTACTTGAATCTCATTTCTGGCTTCAGATTCAATTCCTACACACTACTCCCTGCTTCAAATGAATGGAGTAACTGTAAAATATCTGTAAATAACCCATACTTTCTAACATTCCTTGCATGACTTTTGTTGGTTTGATAACTATATAATCACTTCATCTCTGAAGTTCATATTCTGTAATTTCTTAAAAGACTAGCTACTGACATCCTATCCCAGTCATATGTAGTTACTTTTTACTTTGAATCCACAGAATACATGTTCCATT
>NW_006399992.1:45018-50118 GCF_000299155.1 Elephantulus edwardii | reverse complement strand
TAACGTGTGTGTACCATCAAATCAGATCTGACTGGTACAGGAGGAGATTGTCCCTTCTTCTCCAGCAGAGCATTTGGTGGATTAGAAGCGTGCACCTCTAGGATTGCAGTGCGGCTTCTTGCCACTAGGCCACCAGAGCTTGCCTGCTCTTAGTCCTTTTTTGAAAGAAATAATCTGTTGTTACTTTTGGACCAGAGATTATAATCTTTAATATATTTCTATGTTTACAGTTCCTATCAGCCTGTCTAGGTAGTTATCTTCCTGCAGTTAGGTTAGAGACAACCAGGTAAAACTTAGAACATAGAATGAAGTGCAGTGTCTAGCATTCATTGATACCCAGTTACTTACTTTTAATAGAATGAAATAACATTTATGTCCCAAGGAGCTCAAGTGACACAGTGATTAAAGAGATCAGCCACTAACCAAAGAGTGTATTCATCATCTGCTCCATTGGAGAAAGATATGGCTATTTACTTTTTTTTTTACACAGATATTTAAATGGTAAGAATTTAATCCTACTTTTCTCAATAATACTAGTTACTTCCAATCCTTAGCTTTACTTTCATAAATTTTTGTATTATATTAGTTTATTTACAAAATTTGAATACGTTATTTTTGAGAACAGATTCTTCCAATTTCCCTCACCCCTCCATTCATCAAATTGTACAACCCCATGATTAATCTTCCCCTCCCTCCATCCTCATCCCTCTGCTTCCCCAACCCCCTTGGATCATCATAGTCATTCTACAAATAATGGTTTTATACACTATTTGTCCTTGTGGGATTGAAAACACTCAGTATAATGCTCTCCAATCCCTCCAAAATTAGATAATATAATTTGCAATATCATTGCTCCTGTGTGTGGCATAATATTCCATTATGTGAATAAATGTACCATAATTTCGGAATCTGTTTGTTTTCTGTTTGGTTGGACATCTGGGTTGTTTCCGTGTTCTTGTGATGGTGAATAACACTGCTATGAATATTGGTGTACAAGCCTCCATTTGTGCCTCAGTACTCATTTTCTCAGGTATATTCCAAGGAATGGAATACCTAAGTCATATGGAATTTCTATGTCCAGCTTTTTGAGGAAGGGCAAAACTGCCTTCCAGAATGGTTGTAACATTTTACAATCCCACCAACAATATGTAAGAGTTCCTACCTTGTGACATCCTCTCCAACATTTATTACTTGCTGCCCTGTTAAATCTTGCCACTGTTACAGCGAGATGGCATCTCATTTTGGTTTGGATTTGCAACTCTCTTAATGCCAGTGAATTTGAGTATTTCTACATATGTCTCCTTGCCATTCAAATATCTTCCTCTGTGAAAATTCTTTCCATGTCTTTTGTCCATTTTGTAATTGGTTTATCAGTCTTTTTCTTGTGGAGGCCCTATAGGATTCTATAAACTTCTGATATGAGACCCTTGTCTGAATGGTACTGCCAAATTGATTTTTTTCTAGTCAGTAGGTTTTCTTTTCACCCTGTTGCAAAAATATTTGTTGTACTCAAGGATTTAATCTTTAGAAGGTCCTATTTATCAATTTTATCATCTTCAGATTGTGCATTTCTGGCTGTATCTGGCAGTCTCTTTGTACTATCATCTAGGGCTTCTAAGTTTGATCCAAGTTTGCCTCTTATGGCGTTTATGGTTTTAGACTTTATTCCCAGGTCTCTGATCCATCTTGAGGTGATTTTTGTGTATGGTGTAAGATGTGGATCTTACTTAAGCTTTCTGCAGGTGGAAGTCCAGTTTTGCCAGCACCATTTGTTGAAAAGCTTGTCATTTACCCATTTGATAGCTTTGATTTCCTTATTGAATGTCTGTTCACATAGATTTCTGAGTTCTTAATTCTGTTCCATGGGTCTGTGTGCCATGATGTTTTGGTTACTACTCCTGTTAGTACTTCTGGGAGTACTGAAGAGGAAATTCAAGCCTCGAGTTGCTATACTTAAGGATGCTTTGGGCAGAATATTGAGTGATCCTGAAAGTGTTAAAAGAAGATGGAAAGAGTATAGTCATTATACCAAAAGGAATTGGCAGACACAGAAGAATTCAATGAAACTACATATGAGAAAGAGCCTATGGTGATGAAGGAAGAAGTTCAGACTTCTTCGAAAGAATTTAAGAATAAGGCCCCAGGAATTGATGGTATACCAATTGACATATTTCAACTAACAGATGCTGTCCTAGATGTGCTTACCAAGTTGTGCCAAGAAATCTGGAGAACAACCACTTGGCCAATTGACTGGAGGAGAGCTATATTTGTTCTCATTCCAAAGAAAGATGATCCTACTGAGCGTGGAAATTATCAAACAATATCATTAATATCACAGGCAAGCAAGATTCTGCTGAAGATTATAAAAAAAAACCCTACTGGAATAGCACATCAATGGAGAACTACCAGAAGTGCAGGCTGGGTTTAGACGGAGTTGTGGTACTAGGGATATTGTAGCTAATGTTAGCTGGATTTTGGCTGAAAGCAAGGAGTACCAGAAGAATGTCTATCTTTGTTTTATTGATTACGCAAAGGCATTTGACTGTGTGGATCATAACAATCTGTGGCTAACTCGGAAAAGAATCGGAATCCCAGAACACTTGATTGTGTTAATGCAAAACCTATACTTGGACCAGGAGGCAGTTGTCAGGACAGAGCAGGGAGGCACTGCATGGTTCAAAATTGGGAAAGGTGTATGCCAGGGATGTATCCTGTCTCCATACCTTTTCAATCTTTATGCAGAACAGATTATCCAGGAGGCTAGGCTCTATGAGGAGAAATGTGGTATCAGGATTGGAGGAAGAATCATCAGCAATCTGCTTTATGCAGATGAAACAACCTTGCTTGCTAAACCTGAAGAGGGCCTGAAGCACTTGCTGTGGAAGGTCAGGGACTGCAGCCTTCAGTATGGTTTGAGGCTGAATATCAAGAAAACAAAGAGTCTCACCACTGGGCCAATTGGCAGCATCATGAAGGATGGTGAAGAGATTGAAATTGTTCAGAGTTTTGGTTTGCTTGGATCCATGGTCAACACTCTTGGCACCAGCAGCCAGGGAATTAAAAGACATATTGGGATGGGAAAGTCTATGGTTAGAGACCTCTCTAAAGTGTTGAAATGCAACAATGTCAGTCTGGAGACTAAGGTGAGCCTGATACATGCCATGGTCTTTGCAATCACTTGCTGTGCATCAGAGAGCTGGGCAATGACTAGAGATGATACAATGAGAATTGATGCCTTTGATCTGTGGTGTTGGAGAAGAGTATTGAAAATACCATGGACTGCTAAGAAAACAAACAGGTTTGTCCTGGAGAGGGTGAAGTCAGGCTGCTCCTTGGAGGCAAGGATTCTGAAACTTCATCTGACATACTTTGGACATGTTGCAAGGAGGGAACAGTCTTTGGAGAGGGATGTCATGTTTGGTAGGGTGTAGGGCCAGTGCAGGAGAAGAAGAATCTCAATGAGATGGATTGATACCGTGACTGGGGTAATGAGCATAGGTGTGTCAGAGATAGTGAAATTGACAGAGGATAGGGCAGAATTTAGGTCTGTTGTACATAGGGTCGCTATGAGTCACAGGTGACTTGATGGCACATAACTACAACAATAACAACAAGTTTGTAGTAGGTTTTCAGGTCAGGAAGTGCTATGCTTCCCACCTCAGTTTTGTTTCTCAGAAGTGTTTTGCTTATTTGAGGTCTCTTGCCTCTCCAAATAAATTTGACACTTTCCCTTCCAATTGCCTTGAAAAATGAATTTGGTATCTGGATTGAGATTGTGCTGAAAATGTAAATTATTTTTGGCATTATTGTCATTTTCACAATATTTAGTCTTCCTATCTGTGAACAGGTCACATTTTTCCATTTCTTTAAGTCTTTTATTGTTTCTTGTAGAAATGCTCTATAGTTTTCTTTGTACAGGTCTTTTGTATCTTTAGTTAGGTTCACTCCCAAGCATCTCAATTTGTGGTTGGCTATTATTGTAAAATGTATTGCTTTCTTGATTTCCTTCTCTAAGTTCTCTTTGTAGAGATATCCTACTGATTTTTGGATAGTAATCTTATATCCTTTCACTCTACTAAATAGTCCTACTAACTCTAACATTTGTTGTTGTTGAGTCTTTGGGGTTTTCTATGTATACTATATATTATCTGCATATAGAAACAGTTTAATCATCTCTCTGGCTATTTACTTCTGTAAGACTTTACTGCCTTGGAAACCCTTTTTTACTCTGTCTGATTGAGTTGCTATTATGCAGGATCAATTTTATAGAAATGGATTTGGTTTGGTTATTTTTACCTAATTCTAGCCTTTGATAATGAAAATATTGCTATGGTTATAATTGTTGACCTTTTACTCAGCACCTCTGAGTTCTAAATTATAGAACATTTAAACATATTGAACATAGCATTAACTTAGGTAACAGTTAAAGAATACAAAGTCCTAAAAGAGACAAAAGTAAATACAAAATATGAAGTTTTAATTTAGTGTCATAAGATATCTTTTTCAGCTATTGTTGTTAGATGAACTCGAGTTCACTATGATCTCAATCCTAACCTATCCTGTGCCGTTCTAACTATCTCTGATACCTTTGATCCATTATTTCAGTCACTGTGCCAATCTATCTTATTGAGTCTTCTCTCTTTGCTGAGGCTCAACTTTTCTGAGTGTGATATCCCTTTCTAAAGAACAGCATCTTCTAGCAACATGTCCAGTGTATGAGAGATGAAGTTTTGTCATCCTAGCCCTAGGGGAGCATTCTGGCTCCACCTTTTCATGATATACCTTTCTTTTATTTTGGTAATCCATGGGATATTGAGTACTCTTCTCCAACAACCAAAACAAAGGCATCAGTGTTTCTCCTGTTATCCTTATTCATTTTCTAGCTCTCAAATGTATAGCAAGTGATTGAAATATCATGGCCTGAATCACATGCATCTTAGTCTTCAAACTAACATCATTGCACTTCACTGTTTTAGGGAGGTCTCTGAAAGTGGGTTTGCATTGGAAAAATATCTGCAAAAGACTCAAGCAAGACCCACACCTCACTCCATACACAAAAACCAACTCAAGGTGGATCATGGACCTAGGACTAAAACCAAG
>NW_006399992.1:35412-43513 GCF_000299155.1 Elephantulus edwardii | reverse complement strand
AAGCCCAAAATCTCTGTAAATGTTTATGAAAATTAATAAAATATAATTATAGAAAAAAAAGTGGGTTTGCACAAAGTAATACATACATCTCCTTGTCTCCTGAGTGCTGGTTCTAACTGTGTTGTTTGTGGATCCAGGTAAGATGAAATAATTGGCAATTTCAATCCTTCTCCATCTATCATGATGTTGCCAATTGCCCCAGTGGTAAAGATTTGTTTTCTTGAACATATATTGAAGGATATAGTTTTTATCTGTATCAAACACTTCAGGTGCTCCCCAGTTTCAGCAAGCAAGATTTTGTCATCTACAAAGTGCAGGCTGTTGATGAAACTTCTTCTGATCCTAATGCCATATTCTTCTTCATAGAATACACCTTCACTAATTATTTACTCAGAACACAGACTGAACAGGTATAAAGAATGGATACAACCTTGATGCATATCCCTTCTGATTTTGAAACTATGCAGTTTTGTCTTGTTTAGTTCAGATGATATTTTCTTGATCTAGCTATCGATTTCGTATGAATACAATTAAGAGTCCTTGAATTTCTATTCTTCTCAACATTAGCCATAGTATGTTGTGATCCACACAGTGAAATGCCTTTGCATAGTCAACAAAACAAATAGGTACTTTTCTGATATGCTCTACTTTCAGCCAGGATTCATTTGACATCAGCAGTGATATCCATGGTGACACAGCCTGTTCTATATCCACCTTGAACTTCTATTTTCTAACAATGTATTGTTCCTGCTTGCATTTGCTTGATCTTCAACAATATTTTGCTTGCTTGTAATATTAATGGTATCATTCAATAATTTACACATTCTGTTAGACCATCTTACTTGGTGATGAAAAGAAATACTTAACTCTTCAACTCAGTTTTCCAGGCAGCTGTCCTCCAAATTTCCTTACATAAACTGGTGAGCACATCCACGGTTACGCCTGTTAGCTGAAGCATGTAAATAGGTATTCCATCTATTCTCAGGGTCTTATTTTTTGCCTGTGGTTTTCATCACAGGTTGAACTACTTCTTTTGTTACCACTGGTTCTTGTTCATAAGGTACTTCATGAAATTTTTACGTGTCAACTAAATCTTTCGGTAGAGTGATACTGTATCCACCATATTACAATGCTTTCTGGATCATTCAACATTTTCCCCATGACATCTCTCAGTATTTAAACTCAAAGCTTGATTTTGTTTTTCCATTCTTTCACCTTGAGAAATGCTGAGTAAGTTCTTTATTTTTTATTCTCTGACTTCAACTCTTTCCACATTCCATTTTAATACTTTGCTTTGTCTTCTCTGCTGCCAATTGAAATCTCTTGTTCAGCTCTTTTACTGCAGCAATTCTTCCCCTTGTTTTGGCTTCTTGGTACTTCGATGCAATTTTCAGAGACTTGAAGCAATGAATGATCAGGCTGAATGGATGAAAACTAGTTTTAATCATCTCACTCTAATGTACTTCTAGGGTGACCTTAAGAATGACTCATGGATCTTTGTGCTGGCCGTGCTTTTGAGCAGCACCTTTGTCTACAACAGCATGTGCACCATCAACCACCAAGCTTTGGAACAGCTACAGTATCCTTTCAGGAACCCATCTACCATGTTTACCGAACTTTTGGGAATAACAACATACATATGCCTCCTTTTCTGTGACTCAATTGTCATGAGTGAGGAGGAGGGAACATGACAAAATGGTATATTTTCAAAAATTATTTATAAATGATGTCTGGAAATTGTGGTATAAAGTGTGTCTCCTTTCTTATCTGAAATATCAGCTATGTGACTGAACTAACAGAGCTAATCAAAGCAAAATCATCCTCCACATTTGATGAAGAGGTTGGTTTCTCTGAATTTGTGAGCTTCTTTCCAGACTTTGTATGGACTATTCGGGATTTCAGCCTGGAGTTGAAGTTAGGTGACAGCTGTATCACTGAAGATGAGTACCTGGAGAACACCTTGAAGCTGGTCCGAGGTATCTGTGCATGGCTGATTGGTGAATAGTTGAATAGAAACATTTCAATTGTTAATGAACACTTAAAGTCAGTTCGATTGTTCAGTTGTCTTTGAACACTTAAAGTCAGAGAGACTGGATTAAGACCTAGGAGAATGGCAATTGAGAGAAGAAAGTGTTTTAGTGGGTCATTAATACCTGGAAATATCCAGTGGCTAGAGTTTTAGCTCCTTGAGAAAGTTGAAAAACAGATATTGGATCAAATTTCAGCATAATTTGCTTGGTTTTGCTTGGTGTCATTGAGTTGACTCAATTCAAGCAACTCTTATGCCTATCAGATCAAAACCTAACCTAGCCTGGATTGGTTCAAAGTTGATTTTCATAACTTGGTTAAAGAAGATTTAGAAACAAAGAGTGCAATGATGCAAAGATCTTTGGGAATAAAAATGGACAGATGTTTTTCCTGAAGATGGTAGTTTTTGTTGTTGATTGCAGTTGAGTCGAGCAGAATTCAAAGCAAACTCTATGAACAAAAGACCCAATGCCTTTCTCTAACTATCATCATTTCTCCAAGTTCATAGTTTCCAGAGGCATGTAGTTCAGGAAATGGATGCCACTCCTTGGGAACTCCACCAAACACTATCCACATTGAGAAACCACTATGGTCTTTGGCACCTCAATGGCACAAAGTTCAGCATCGCAGCAAACCCAGATTACCTCAGTATAGCAAATTGACAAAGAGTGATGTAGAATATTTCTCCAAAATATAACAACACTAATCTCACTTAGCAGTGATTAAGTGCCATCAAGTGACCCTATGAATAAAAGACCTGAACTCTGTTCTATAATTAACATCATTTCTCTATGTTCATAGAGTTTCCAGGCCTATGAGTAGTTATCTTAAATCGTTAAGAACACACCCAGAGTTCCTAGGAGGTCTTCATGCCTTGGGCTTAAATCTAGTCTCAAGGGCACTCTGAGAGGACTACGGAAGCCTGCCCAAACTTGATAAGCATAGCCACATGGCAGGTTTAGGGTCAGAAAGAAAACTGTGTACTTACATCAAGAATAAAAATGACATTAGGTCTCTGCTCCAGATTTAAATAAGCCTTCCACAAACCAAATGCTTTAGAATTTAAGCACTAATATACCTCTTAGGATTCTGAGGACAAAATAAGGTAATAAAATACTTTGCACAGTAGCTGAAACATAACTCAATGCTTAATGTTTCTAGGTTTAAATGTCTAAGTTCAACCAGCTAGTGAGTAGGTAAATATTCCAATTTCCACACTCTTTAAGGCAGTCATCACTCATACTTATTAACACTCTTCCCAATTCCAAAATTAGAAAAACTATTACTTTCTACTTCTTCAATCCTTAATTAAGAATGAGGACTACAATGGTTACCTAAAATTTATTGTAAATTATAATTTCTCTCCCAACCAGCAACGCCTCCTACCTGAAGATTTCACAAGGCATGAATTTAGCCTTTTAAAGATCTTTCATGAAAAAGCACATTGGAAGAATTCCTAGAAGCCACCTACATTTTTCATCCTATGGAACATTCCTTTTCCAAACTTAATGCTAAAATGAGTTCTCTCATTCAACACCATAATTCTCCTTAGGGAGATGAGAAATTCATTCAGGACTGTCCTTGGTACTTGTGTGAGTTTGAAGACCACAGGGTACCTCTGATTCACTGTTGTCTTTCCTTCCCATCATTCACACATGCTCACAACAAGGCAGAAAATTAAAGTGAGATGGGCAAGGAAATATGTTTAACACCTTATAGAGTCATCTTTTGGGGGTCTTCCTCTCTTTCACTGACCTTTCCAAGGAATAGCCTCTCCCAGCAAAATGTCCTAAATATGAATGATAACCGAAACTTCACCATCCTTGCCTCCAAGAAGCACTCTATTCTAGCTGCCATTTTCCCAAGACATATTTGTTTGTTCTTTTGACAGTCTATGAGATATTCAGTACTCTCCAACACAACTCAAAGACACTGATTCTTTTGTCATCATTATCGACATTATATGCCCAAAATAAAAATTATAGGATATGCTGCATAATTAAACTTAGAAGTCTCTATAAACCAGGAACTAGAATATTAACTTGCAGTTCAAATGCCAAATGTACCAAACAATTTAAGTATGAGGTTGGTTATTCATTATAATGTGCTGAGGGAAAAATAGAAAGACTAAAATATTCCTGAATGTCCATCAATAAAGGTTAAAGAAATTGTGGTAATGTCACGCATCAGAAAACTATGTAACCATAATAAAGAATACATAAGCCTTTAATTTACTCATGGGAATTTTTTAAGTGAGAAAAGGTATATGGTAGAATATGTAGAGGAGAGAGGATGGGTGAGTACATAAAATGTTTCTTATCTACATAAAAAACAAAAGTATTTTGTAAGGCCACAGCATAAATTGTTAACATAGTTCCTGAAGAAGAAATGTGGGTGTCTTATGGATAGGACACTTTGGATTACTTTTAAATTTTGAATGATGTGTCTGATCTTCTTTTAAAATGATAGACAATAAAGATTAAGAATTATGATTATGCAAGTCCTACAGATGGGTACCAATAGTTTATTTCTATTTTCTACTTCATACCTGTAAGAATAACTATCATATACATTCTATTTGTACTACTCTCTCTGTATAACAAGGAGAAAACTAGGATAGATTATCTTCAAGGTCACTAGGCAGATATTTCTAATACCCAAAATTAATTGCTTACTTTCATCTAGAAGACACTAGCATATGTCTACTAGTGCCCTTGCCTAAATATATATCAGACTCAGAATGCATAGTTGTCTTTCCCACGGTCACCAAAGTAAGCTGTGGTGCTGAAATTGGAATTTAAGTTTGCTAAATTTGTTCAAAGCTATGTTTCTTGATCTTTTCCAGTGCATTTTATTCTTTTTAGGTCATTCTCATTCAGAAGTGCCATTAAAATTAGAAGGCCCACCTACACTCACTAAGATAATTTGATTTTGGTTGTTTGTTGCCCAGTCTCACCAAGACAGAATGACTTTGCTTTGAGCAAAGATAAAGGCAGTGAGAATGTCTACTGCAACCCCTGCTATTCCAATAATGATCTGGGCTCTGCTGACACTCAGAAGAGAATTAACCTACACAGGGATGAACTCATCCCAAGATGTATCTTCTCACTCAAGGAGATAGAAATCAAAAGTGCAATACTTTTCCCTTCAAGCAGCGTGTATCTGGGTGTCTTCCAAGCACACAGTTGCTCTGTACTTGAACTGGAGTAGATTGTACCTAGGTCACCAGGTCTAGGGAAATGAATGTGGAATCCAATGTTGCAGCCTCCTATGTGCAAAGAAGCCAGCCACCCAGGCGCAGCATTTCATGTTCTTTCCATAAGCTGCACACATCTGAAATAGTCGCTCCGAGACTCACACAATCTAACACTAGCTTTAAAAGACATCCTGCTACACTGGTGTATGGTTTAAATGGATGAGAAATTCAAAACAGAGAAATAAAACACACATTCACCAGCCTGACAACGCCAAGAAAGAGGGCAATGATGCAAAGAACTCTGGGGGGAAAATTGATACGTGTCTTTCCTGAAGACTTTGCTTTCAATAATTGCTCCTTTTCTGAATTGGCAGGTCAGAACTCCAGAATTCAAAATTCCAATATGACTAGAGAGTGTATCAGGAATTTCTTTCCAAATCGGAAGTGTTTTGTCTTTGACCGACCCACGAATGACAATAAACTTTTAACCCATATTGAAGAAGTACCAGAAGAGAAACTGAGCCACGATTTCCTGATACAAGTGAAAAAGTTTTGTTCCTATATCTTCGATAATGCAAAGACCAAGACCCTGAGGCAGGGAATCACAGTCTCTGGGAACCGTAAGTCATCTTCACCTCATAAGCAAAGCAGATCTCTGTGTGTAAAGTTCTTATTATTCTGTGGGTTTATCAGTAATTTAGTTTGCTTTTAGTCAGTAATTTTAGTTTGTGGTGTTAATGCCATGTGTGATATTGCACGTTTCCTAATTATTTTCATCTCACATGAGAGCATAATGACACCAAGCATCTCTCAATAAAGTAACCTTGTAGGCATCTAGCCTCAACTGCTGTTAAAGCAAACGTGTTTTGCATGCAAAGGTTAAAGGTATGATTGCTTCTCATGGTAGAAAAAATAATTTGTAAAATTATACATGTCAGAAAATACCTAATAAGTCATAGGTCTTGAACAATGAAATGAAATATAATCAATAAGCTGGCCGTCTTCCTAAGCATGGGATACGAGCTGATGCACAGTCTATGTGAAGATGGCTCTTACTTACTTTAATGCACTGTGCTCTCATTTTAAATTTGTTTGTTTTCTACAGACCTGTAGAACTACAGAACTTTTGTTTATGGGCACAAAAATCATATAATTATTTTCTTATCTAATAGGTACTTTATATTTTGCTAAAAATGTATTTCTCCTTGAAATCCCAGGAAATATGTTAGTTGTGACCAGAAAACTCATTGTGTAGAAAAGAAATACAGAGTCATAAATGTAAGAATAAGTAGGGGGGATATAAGGTCATATTACTCAAGAGAAAAAGGTTTGTTAAAAAAGAAGAGGAGAAAAAGATGTAAATGTCTTTTACAATAGTCACTGTTAAAATTTTAATAACAATGAGTAAGAATTTTATATTTATCCCAAAACATTCTGATTTATTCAGGCCTGGCGGTGTTGGTGGAGACCTACGTGAATGCTATCAGAAGTGGTACAGTGCCTTGTTTGGAGAACGCAGTGACAACCTTAGCCCAGCAAGAGAATTTGGTGGCTATACAGAAGGCAGTCGACCACTACAGTGACCTGATGGCTCAGCAGTTGCAGCTTCCCACAGACACCCTACAGGCGTTGCTAGATGTGCACAGTGTTTGTGAGAAAGAAGCCATTGCAGTCTTTATGGAGCACTCCTTTAAGGATGAAAATCACGAGTTCCAGAAAGAGCTTATGGTATTTATCTTAGCACTGATGCATTCTGATTTCTTTCTTTAATAATGTCCAGAGTCTACCTTTTTTTTTTAATCCTAAATTTTGTGCCTTTCTTGTGCTTGAAGTCTGAATTAGCGTGAATGACAGTCCTCTATATAGAGTTGTAGTTAGCCTTCTCCCACCATCCCCTCCTGGCAAAAGATGTTCTCAAAAGAGTACAGGAAGCATAGGACAGCGAGTCTGACGTTCACAAACTCCACAAGTGGGAAGACTCCCCATCAATAGCCCAATTCTGATTCCTATTAGGTCAGACGTGCCCTGAGTGGCATCTTCTTCCTAAACAACATGCCTCTGGAAACTCTAGGAACTTTGAGAAATGACAATAGTCTTTTGTTCATAGGTTGCCTATGAGTCATGCTCGACTCAGTGGCAATCAACAACAACAACAACAACAACAACAACAACTGTTATTCTCAGGACTCTTACTGTTTTATACTGGTTCCACTAATGTATTGTAGTGGTTACACATAACTCACAGACAATATTCACAATTATGGGTATATAAGGGAGAGGCACAGCTTACTACCTAAGTCAGAAAAAGCAAGTAATTCTTCAGTCAGGATATCTTCTCAAATGTTCTTACTGACACCCTGACCTTCAGAATCAAGATTTTGAGACAAAGTTAAGGCATGTCCTCTTAAATTCCAGCATATCTGGTGCTGGCTCTATGAGGTATAATATGGCAGTTCCAATTATGGTCTGACTCATACCAGTCTCTGTCTGGTTTTATGCCATTTGTACCACTGCTGATGATTCTGTTACTGGTTATATCTGGGTATGTTGTTGCTATGTACCTTATACTTGCTTGTGACTCATAGTGACCCTATGTACAACAGCCCTAAAGTCTGCTCTGTCCTGAGCCAGTCGCATTGTCTCTGATACACCCGTCCTGATTACCCCAGTCATTTAATCAATCTACCTCATAGAGTGCTTTCCTCTCCTGCCCTGTCCCTCCACCTTCCCAAGCATTATGTCCCTCTCCAAGGGCCTGTCCCTCCTTACAACATGTCCAAAGTATGGCAGACAAAGTCTCAGAATCCTTGCCTCCAAGGAGCAGCCTGGTTTAACCCTCTCAAGGCTGAATCTGTTTGTTCTCTTAGCAGTCCATGG
>NW_006399992.1:30226-35082 GCF_000299155.1 Elephantulus edwardii | reverse complement strand
TGCAGTCCTTGACCCTCTGCAGCAAGCATTTCAGGTCCTCCTCAGTCTCAGCAAACAGGGTTGTGTCATCTGCATAATGCAGATTGTTGATAGATCTTCTACCAATCCTGACCCCACATTTCTCCTCATAGAGCCCAGCCTCCTGGATAATCTGTTCTGCATACAGGTTGAAAAGGTATGGAGACAGGACACATGCCTGGTGTACGCCCTTCCCAATTTTGAACCATGAAGTGTTTCCTTGCTCTGTTCTAATGACTGTGTCTTGGTTCAAGTATAGGTTTTGCTTTAGAATGATCAAGTGTTCTGGGATTCCCATTCTTCTCAGAGTCAGCCGTGGTTTGTTATGATCCACACAGTCAAATGCCTTTACATAGTCAATGAAACACAGACATTCCTCTGGTATTCTTTGCTTTCAGCCAAGATCCATCTAACATTAGCTACAATGTTCCTAGTACCATGACCCCTTCTAAACCCCGCCCGGACTTCTGACTGTTCTCTACCAGTCGTTTTTGGATGATCTTCAGTAGAATCTTGCTTGCATGTAAAATCAATGATATTGTTCTATAGTTTCCACCCTCTGATGGGTCACCGTTCTTTAGGATGGTAATAAATAGATCTTCCAATCAGTTGGCCAAGTGGTTGTTCTACAGATTTCTTGGCACAACTTGGTGATCATGTTCATGTTGCAAACCAGATGTAGAAATAAAGCAGGGACATGGGAAAATGAGTTCAGAAAAAGAGGGAAGGCTAAGACAGAGGTCCTCTCACAACATGGCACTGTGAAAAGGCCCCTCTCCTAGTCTTCCTATAGTTTTAATTTAGTTTAGGCCAATCATCCTCAAAAAGATTCAGTATCCAGAGACTATATTTTCCTTTTACTTAAGTGTTGCCAACATAACAATGGGTAAGCTTAATCTTTAAACTAAGACCTAAGCTCAGACACAGTGTCCCCTCAAGTGGGAGGCTGGGCGGAATTCTCTGTTTGTAGAGGGTGCTTAGTCCTGTCTGGACTCTGATCTCAGCTGTGGCCCTGCTGTCACTATGCTGGGGAAGCCACACTTCCAGGGCAGCATCTATTAGCTGAAATATGTCAATCAATATACCATCTATTCCTAGGGCCTTAATTTTTGCGATTTCTTTCAAAGCAGTCTGAAATTCGTCCTTCATCACCATAGGCTCTTGCTCATATGTTGTTTCATTAAATTCTTCTGTGTCTGCCAACTCCTTTTGATACACTGACTCAGTATATTCTTTCCATCTTCTTTTAATACTTCCTGGATCATTTAATATTCTACCTAAAGCATCCTTGATTATAGCAACTTGAGATTGGAATTTGTTCTTTAGTTCCTTGAGCTTAAGAAATGCTGAACAAGTTTGGCCCTTTTGATTTTCTGACTTCAGCTCCTTGCACATTTCATTTTAATATTTTACTTTGTCATTCTGTGCTACCTTTTGAAATATTCTGTTCAGCTCTTTATTATCTTGAATTCTTCCTCTGCTTTGGCTTCTCTGCACTCCCAGTGCCATATTCAGAGTTTCTTCTGACATTGATCTTCTCTTCCTCTTTCATCTTTGCAGTGACCATTTGCACTCTTTCTGGATGATACCCTTGATATCCTCCCACAACTCATCTGGTCTTCACTCATTAGTGTTTAAGGCCTCAAACCTGTTCCTGAGATTGTTCTGAAATTCAGGTGGGATAGACTCAAAGTCATATTTTGGTTGCCTTGGATTTGGTTTAATTTTCCTCAGTTTCAGCTTGAATTTGCATATGAGTAGTTGGTGGTCTGTTCCACATTCAGCTCCTGGCCTAGTTTTCACAGCTGATATTGAGCTTCTCCAGTGGTTCTTTCCACAGATGTAATCCATCTGGTCCCTATGCATACCATCAGGTGAAATCCATGTATATAACCTGTGTTTATGTCTCTTAAAAATGTATTTGCAATGAATAAGTCATTGAATGTGCAGAACTCTATCATTCTATCTCCAGCTCTATTTCTGTCACTGAGTCCATATTTTCCAACTACTGAATCTTCTCTCTTCCTAACTTTTGCATTCCAGTCTCAGTCACCCATCATTATCAGTGCATCTTGATTGCATGTTCGATCAGTTTCCGACTGTGAAAGTTGTTAGAAATCATCTATTTCCTCTTCTTTGGCTCCGGTTGTTGGTGCATATATCTGAGTGATACTAGTATTCACTGGACTTCTTTGTATGTGTATGGATATTATCCTGTCACTCACAATATTGATCTGGGTCTACCATGAAAATATATGAACCAAAAGGACCGAAAGCTCCCTCCATGTTGTTTCTTTTTTGGTTGTTGTAAAAAAGTCCTTTTGCTGCAACTGAACCAGTTTAACATAATCCTACTTAGGTGTTAAACTCACCAATCTCCTCATTAGTCCATAGAACTTACTTACGTATTTTCACTCAATAGGTATTATTTAGCTCACTCACGTTAGGATGGTTTGATGTCCCAGAAGGCCTAAAGGAAAAACTAGCTGGGCCTAATTTCAGTGAACCTGCCACTAGGCCTCAAGCAGAGCAAGAAAGAATTGTTCTGTGCCATGATGTTTGTTTATATATATTTTTTCCCCCTACAGTTTGTGTGCAGAGATAGAACACATCTCAGCCAGTTTCCGGAATTGGGAATTGCTTTGCCTGTTGCTACATATTTTATGTATTCCACTTCATATTTCACAACTTCTAGTTTTTCAACTTGAAATGGAATGTGTAAAATAAATAGCAATAAGGAAATCACTGCCCCAGTTCAGAAAACTGATGGATAGGTATTGTATCTCTGCCTTCAAACCATAGGGGGGGGGAATACATATAAATAGAATAGGAGTTTATTGATCATATAAAATTATGACTAACATTGATAATAACAGGTATTCCAGAACACTTAATTGTGCTCATATGAGACCTATACCTGGACCAAGAGGCTGTTGTGTGAATGAAGTAAGGGAACACTAACGTTTCAAAATTAAGAGAGAATTTGTTAGGGTTTTATTTCTTCTCCATACTCATTCAGTCTGGATGCCAAGTAAATAATTTGAGAAGCTAGACATTATGATGCTTTAGGAAGAATATTAAATTATCCAGGAGGTATCAAAAGAAGATGGAAAGAATATACTGAGTCATTGTATTGAAAGGAATTGGCAGACACAGAAGAATTTAATGAAACAACATATGAGCAAGAGCCTATGGTGATGAAGGAAGAAGTTCAAGCTGTATCCCAGAGTTTTTGATAAGTTGTATTTTTATCCTCACTTCTTTCAAGAAGCTTTTTAATTTCATTTCTCATTTCTTGTATTACACATTCATGCTCAAATAGGTGTGACCATATCACCACTCCTATTCAATATTACACTGGAAAACTAGCAAGAGCATATGGCAAGAGAAGTAAATGAGAGGGATCCAAATTGACAAAGGTAAGGTAAAATTATCTCTATATATAAGTTGATATGATAGAATTCTAGGAAAACACCAAAGATTTAGGAAGAAAACAGTTGGAAATAATAAAACAATTCAGCAAAGTAGAAGGATACAAGATCAATATACAAAAATCCGTTCGATTTCTCTACATTAACAAAGAGAACATAAAAAAGGAAATAAGAAAAAATAATACCAATTACAATAGCTAATCACAAGATAAAATACTTAGTTACAAATCTAACTAGAAATGCAAAAGACCAATGAAAGAAAACGTCAAAATTTTACTGCAATAAACAAAGATTTAGAGAATTGAAAGACTATACCATGTTTTTAGATAGGAAGATTCAATATTGTGAAAACAACAATTCTGCCAATAGCAATCTACAATTTGAATGCAATCCCAATATATATACCAATTCCATTCTTCAATAAGATAAATGTGAAGGCTATTTCCATTTCCAATTTTGTGTGTAATGGAAAGAGATCCTAACAAAACAAAGCAGTACTAAAATAGCAAAACAATATCCAAGGCATCATACTCCCTGATCTGAAACCACAGCAATCAAAACAGCATGGTATTGATATAGTGATAGACGTATAGACCAATGGAATGGAATTAAGAATCCAGAAATCAATTCATCTACCTATGGTAAATTGACCTTTGACACAGAGATGAAATCAGTAAAGTGGGCAAACAATAGTCTCTTTAAGAAAAAGCTTGCACACAACAACAATCCAATTCTGTTTCCTGTTCCTCAAATACATTTTTGTTGTTTTGTTTTAAAGAAACAGCTTGCAATATTGGAAAATCATTTGCAGAAAATGAAAGCAATTCCTACACCTCACATCATACATTAAAACCAATTCAAGGTGGATCAGAGACCTAGGAGTGAAACTAATGGAAATAAAATTCATCAGAGAAAAGCCAGTATGAAATCTAGAAAAACCTAATCCATGTTTTTCATTACACTTCCAGGAAAGGATAAAATAATGGGATTTTCTTAACAATCACATCCCTGTGCAAATTAGAAAACTTTTCCACAGGGTAAAATGGAAGCCTACAGACAGAAAAAATATTTGGTAGTGACATATCAGTAAAATACTTATTACTAAAAATTATAGAATACTCTAGCATTTCAACAAGTAAAAGGCAAACTTTCCACTCACAAAATGGGCATGGTACACGAATAGACATTTCACCAAAAAAGAAATCAACAAACATATGAAGAAATTTTCAAAATCCCTAGCTATCAAGGGAGTTCTGGTTGCCTAGTGGCAACAAACTGCACTGCAATCTCGGAGGCATGCAATTAGAATCCACCAGATGCTCTGCTGGAGAAGGAGGGACAATCTCCTTCTGTACCAGTGAGATTTGATTTGATGGTATACACACACAAAATAATAAAAGATTTTTT
>NW_006399992.1:21484-27326 GCF_000299155.1 Elephantulus edwardii | reverse complement strand
AAAAAAAATAAAATATTTGGATTATAAGTTATGAGTACAAGGACAAAATCTTCCACTATATCTTGATATGCTCAGATTGTAATTGAGAAATATCCTGTAGGGTCTGAAAGTTGGCTCAGCACATTTTGGTCATTGTTGGGTAAGTTGCACTCATGCATTTATTTTATTCATAGAGTTTTTGTTTACTATACACATTATATTTAATATGATGAACTTGATCTGAGGCTAACATAAGTCTTTTACACCTACTCTGAGACTGTTAGGCTACTTCTTCCAAGAGAACATAATTGGATCGTCCCTTCGAACGTCATATTATTGTGTTTCAATGTATTTCCTCTGCAGATTACCATAGAGAAAATGAAGGAGAAATTTACTGAGCAGAATGAAGAGGCATCTAACAAATACTGCCATGCTGAGCTACAGAAGTTATCAGAGACCTTGACGGAAAATATTTCAAGAGGAGTTTTCTCTGTTCCTAGAGGACACAGCCTCTACTTACAAGCAAAGAAAAAGATTGAACAAGCTTATGGACAAGTGCCCAGAAAAGGAGTTAAGGTGAAGAATAAGGAAAAAGGGGGAGGGAGTCAGCTGGAAACTGGTGGGAGTATTTTTTTATTGTTTTAATATTTGGCATTTTTATTTATTTTAATCTGAGACTACAACAGAAACATTGGGAAGAAACATAACATTATGATTCCTTGAAATTTTCAGTCTTCTAGACATAATTAGTTAGAAATTCTTAAAGAAATCACCAATATTTTTTCCCAGTGAAAGCAATTAGAATCAAGGTTTCAGATGACGAAATGATTTTCATATTCCAAACAATGTGATCATTATATGTTAAGTGTCAAAATCAAAGTAGATGCATTTAAGTTGACTCTGACCCTTGTGGACCACAAGTATACAAAAAAATATGGGATCTTTTCTAAATTGTTGTTGTTGTTATGTGCCGTTGAGTGGCTTGCGACTCATAGCGACCCTATGTACAACAGACCTAAACTCCGCTCTGTCCTGTGCCAATCGCACTGTCTCTGACACTCCCATCCCGATTACCCCAGTCACTGAATCAATCCACCTCATACAGGGCCTTCCCCTCCTGCGCTGTCCCTCCACCCTACTAAGCATGATGTACCTCTCTAAGGACCTGTCCCTTCTTACAACATGCCAAAGTATGTTAGACAGAGCCTCAGAATCCTTGCCTCCAAGGAGCAGCCTGATTTAACCCTTTCGAGGATGAATCTGTTTTCTTAGCAATCTGTGGTACTCTCAATACTCTTCTCCAGCATCACAGCTCTGAGGCAACAATTCTCCTTCTATTCTCGTTAGTCATTGTCCAACGAACCATAGTGATCCTATGAACCACACATATAACTGCTCAATCCTGTACCATCCTCACAATTTCTAACATAATCAAGCCCATTGCAGTAGTTACTATATCAATTCATTTGGTTGAAAGCCTTCTCTCTTTTGTTGACACTCCACCTTTGCAAGCATTATGTCCCTCTCCAAACAATAACCTCTCTGACCAACATGCCTAAAGTATGTGAGACAAGCTTTATAATCTTTGTCTTCAAAGAGTAACTGTGCTTTCTCCAAGATAACATTTGTTCTTTTGGCAATCCATGGAAAGTCTGGTACTCTTCTTCAACACTGCGACTCAAAGGCACCAATTCTTCTTCTGTCATCCTTATTCATTTCAGCTTTCAGATACAAAGGAAGGGATTGAAAAGACCAAGCTTGAATCAGGCATGCTTTAGCACTCAAACGGACATTATTTTTCCTGAGTAATTTGAAGAGTTCCCTGACTACAAAGTTTCCTAGTGCAATACATATTTCCTGATCTCCTGACTGCTGGTACCAAGGGTGTTGATTGTGGATCCAAGTTATATTAAGTTGTTGACAGTCTCAATATTTTCATCATCTATCAGGATGTTCCCTATTACTCCAGTGGTGAGAATTTTTATTATCTTAATATTCAGATACAAACAGATATGTCTTGGAAAAGGTGCAACTACAATGTTCTTTGGAGGCAAGAATGATGAGGATTCACTTCACATAATTTGAGCATGTTGATAGGAGGGGCTGTTCCTTGGAGAAGGATATGATGCTAGAAAGGGTGCAGGTTGGCAAAGGAGAGGAAGACCTTCAAACAGGAGGATTAAAACAGTGATGGCTGCAATGGACTCTCGTGTATCAGGAAGTGTGAAGATGGCACAGGATAAAAAAGGTTCAGATCTTTTGCTCATAGGGTAGCTATGAGCCATACTCATCAGCATCTAACAACAACAATCTTTGATTCTTGTTTCTTTAGGGGGATGAGGTCCTCCAGAGATTCCTGCAATCTCAGGTGACAATAGAGGAATCCATCCTGAATGCAGACAAAGCACTAACTGTTAGAGAGAAGACCTTAGCAGGTACAGAGGCTAGGCTCAGGCCTTAGCAGGGCAGGGCAGTTCCTGCTTGGCTTGCGATTAAAACTGTGATAAAAACAAATCCTGTAATAATAAACTTCCTATCTTTTTCTTTCACATTTTTATTTTCACTTCTGGAAATAACTAGTGAACCTATGGTTTTACATCCAACACACAGGCAGGGCCCTTCTGATTGTGTTCTGAAGTATCCTGAGGAATATGGAGACTGCACTTTTCTGTTTTATTTTAATTGGTTTGCTTAAAAAAATAATATACATTGTCTTTAACATTATTCTTCATTTACATGTATTTCATACAATCATTCTCATGCCTTATGTTTTTTTGTTTGATTTTTTAATTCTACTATAATCATAGAGTATGTTTTACAAAATTAATCACCATTGGACCTTGCCTATCATTACCCTGTATTTTCACTCAGCTCCTTCCCATTTCCTTGCCCTCTCCCTCCACCCACCAAACTGTACAATCATGTTTGTTTGCCCCCACCCATCCCCACCTCTCTGCTCAAACCCCTTCCCCCCTTGGGCTCCCATATATGTTCTATTAGTTACTCTTCTACTGTTACAATGATGGTCTTGTGCAGTATTTATCCTTATGAGACTGAATTAGTTCACTCAGCTTAATGTTCTCCAGTCTCTCCCCGGTTATGCATTCTCCTTTTTTAAATGTCACATTGATCACAGAGCTCAGGAAGACAGAGCTCAGACCTGACCTATTATTTTCTTTTTGGATAGTGGAACAGGCCAAGATGGTGACAGTTGAGAAGGAAAATGAGCTGCTGAGACAGAAACAAAAGGAGCAGCAGCAGCAGATGGAGGCTCAAGAAAGGAGCTTAAAGGAAAATATAGCACAACTGGAAAAGAAGATGAAGCAGGAGAGAGAGTATCTTCAGAAAGAACAGGAAAGGATGCTGGATCATAAACTGAAAGTAAGTCTATTCTGGTCTTGATCAATGGCTGAGGGACAGTAGTCAGGTACCTAAGGAAAGGATGGGTCAAATTTGAAACAGATCATAGTTACCAAGGGAAATACACCAAAGTAACATCTGGAACTTGTCTGAGTCCTGCTAACATCCTTAAATGTGCTAAACTCTAGCCCTCTTTTTTTTTTTTTTTAGATATAGACCCTGGAAATAGCTAACAACATCCCCTTAGCATGATTTGTCCTTGGTTCTAACTCTGGAGTAGTATCATTGTCCCCCTACTAAAAGACGGTCTTAGTCCAATACTCCTTAGAATTCTTGGTACCACATCAAAGAGACCCAAAGAGATCTATCAGGTCTTCAAAACAGTAGATTTGGTAGATACGAGAATGGATGTGAAAGCTGCTTTTGTTTCCAAATCCATTTGAGTCAACCTATGCAATTTTTAAGCCTATGTAATTATCAATTTTTAAGCCTATGTATTATAAGAAGTTTGTGACAGAGGGTCAGCAGTGCCCATGATTTGTTAGATGTGTGTGACCCTGCTCCCTGATGGGAAATTACAATGCAAGTAAAATATCGAAGAGCATCTGTTGGGCTGCAATGCATTACAACTTGGACACACAGGTGGCCACTCTTCATGAGATGGTGGTGAAGGCACATTAGGAAGTTTATAAGTCTTCAATATAGTCTACATACAGTTTTAAATATATGGAGAGAGCTCCTTACTCTGGACAGAAACAGACATAAGTGCTAATAATTTTTAACATTGCTAAATGTCATATCATGACTCTTGATAACTGCAACTTCAAAAGTTACTCTTTCTTTTTTATAGGTCCAACGAGAACTACTGGAAGAAGGATTTAAAAACAAATCGAAGGCACTAGAACATGAGATAAATCAGCTGAAGGATGAGCTTAAAGAGGAAAACACCCCAGTCCTGAACAATTTGATTGACCTAGCTAAGGAAGCATTCACATTATTATTATCTCCTTTTGTGAAACTATCAAACAAAAAATAACATTCTCACTTCAGGTGAAAAAGAAAAGTTAGAATGGCTTTAGGAAAACTAGAAAAGTAAGTTTGTTTGGTTTTTTTGTTTGTTTGATAGTTACTCATTGCTTTAAAAAGATATAATCCACATTTCCTGAAAGAAACATTTATAAAAAATTTTAAATGAAAGATGAAAATGTTTGCATACCACAAACTAAATTGTAATTTAGCTAATTAAATAAATTGAAACAAGAAGAAGGACATGAAGCCATTCATAGAAAGGTAAAAGCAAAGTAGTCACAGATGCAAATGTGACAGACATGGAAATAATGTTAGACTTTTATAACCTCTTAAGATTAGTGATAAAAATAGCTAGCAGCCCATTTTTTAAATAAACAGAGAAAAAAATAAATTGAAACCGAGAAAAAGTAAATTAAAACACTGTACTTTACTCTTACCATAGAAATTTCTGTAAAACAAAATTATGAGCTAGTGTTTTGTTTCTAAGAATGCCGAGCAAAACGTTTCATATAGGATGTTGAGTTAGCAAGTGCTTAGGTAAACAGATGTGTTTCGAATTTGCTTGTAATAGTGGAAACTGGTGACTTTATACATCAAAATGTCAAATGCAATATACCTGTGGTTCAGCAAGTCTATATACAGGAATTAGTTATAAATTTATTTACCCAGTAGAAAATGACATATGTTTGAAAAAATACCTGTTGCAGCATTGTTTTAGTGCCAAATGAGTGAAATAAACATAAACACTATATAACACAACTGTGAAAAGGAACTCATCTTGTTCTAGCATGGGAAAATATCCAAGATTTATCTTAACATGGAAAATAAAAAGATGTATAAAATGTTTATACTTGTTTCCACTGAATTAACCAAATTATGAAAGTGTGTATATAATATTACATATCTCAGGAAAAAGACACAATAAACACAAAGCCAGGGATAGACCTGAGCAGTTGAGCTGAGAACGTAAGATAAGTAAATTTACTTCATGAATTTTGTGCTTCTTAAATTTTATAAAGTATCAATCTGCTAC
This sequence comes from Elephantulus edwardii, assembly GCF_000299155.1. NCBI lineage: Eukaryota > Metazoa > Chordata > Mammalia > Macroscelidea > Macroscelididae > Elephantulus > Elephantulus edwardii. The sequence goes on along the minus strand of NW_006399992.1, from coordinate 21,925 downwards.
TGCTTTTTATAAAATAAATAGATGCTAAATGAAGGTAACAATATGGAATGGTTTTGGAGTCTGATACTCAGCTTGGAAACTGCCTCAGGAACTAATACTGCTGAGCCTGCAGTTCTTATTCTGGCCCAGAAGTCATCAGCCTTAAAATCTAGTGCCGAAGGCCTTAGGTCATTGCTACAGCTGCGGATGAGCCAGCCCCCTACCCAGACGGACAGCAGACTGCTTGCTGAAACCCACTAACTTCTGAATCTCCTGAGCCTGCACTCACTGTCCTGGCCCCGGATACAGTCAGCCAGCAACCTTCTTCCACGGCCTGGGTGTAGAGCGAGATGTGGCAGGGGTGTGTGCTTCTGTTGAGCTCAGAATAGGACAGGGTTTAGAACTATTTCGTATAGAGTCGCTATGAGTCACAGGTGACTCGATGGCACATGACAACAACAA
>NW_006399992.1:13080-15834 GCF_000299155.1 Elephantulus edwardii | reverse complement strand
TGGCAGAGTGGAGGGACGGCGAAGGAGAGGAAGACCTTTGGTGAGATGGATCGATTCTGTGACTGGAGCGGTGGGAATAAGTGGGTTTGAGATGGCTAGGTTGGCACAGGATAGAACAGCATTTAAAGCTCTTGTACATAGAGTCGCTATGAGTTGCAAGCAACTCAATGGTACATAACAACAACATTATTTGCATGACAAGAGTCCAGAGTAAGAGCTGCATAGCAAAGTTGGATGGGGCATGGGGAGGATTGTATAACAATGAAAGAATTTTTTTTCATTTTTTAAGAAAAGCAAACTGGGGGATAGGGCAGGGCAGGGAGGAAAATGTGCAACAATGAATGATTGGAAATCAAAGTTCTCTATAAACTTTCATTAAAATCTCAATTTTAAAAAAGATACACTAAAAGATATACACACTCTAACCAACTATTAAAAATAATTATGAAGTCTAAGCTTTCACTTGATTACGTCAGAGGAAAAGTTTTTATCCATACTCCATGCTTCATGCACATTTAAACTCTTATCTTCTTACACTGTCAAAATGCTTTGTTGTTGTTGGTTTTGTTGTCGTTGTTGTTGTGAGAGGCCGTAGACTCAAGTACAATTCATAGTGACCCTATGAACAAAAGATCTGATCCTGTACCATCTTCACATTTCCCAACACACAAGAGCCCGTTGCAGCAATAATAACAATGTCAGTCCACCTGGTTGAGGGTTTTCCTTTCCTTTGCTGACCCTCCACCCTTCCCAATATCATGTCCTTCTCCAAGGAATGGTATCTCCTAGCAATATGTCCAAAGTATGTGAGACAAAGCCTCATCATTCTTGCCTCTAAAGAGCACTCCTGCTGTACTATCTCCAAGACATATCTGTTTGTTCTCTTGGTCGTCCATGGGATGTTCAGTGTTCTTCTCCAACACCACTAACATCACAAAGGTGTCAATTCTTTTTCTGTCATCCTTATTCATTGTCCAGGTCTTGGATGCATAGCTAGTAATTGGAAAGATTATGGCCTAAATCACTACTCTGTAATTTGGAAAGATCCCTAACTGCAGATTTTCACAGTGTAATGCATCTCTTTATTTCCTCACTGCTAGTACCAAGGGCGTTAATTGTGGATCCAAGCAATTCGAAACTGCTGAGTTTCTATCTCCTCTCTATACATCTTGACACTGCCTATTGGTTCAGTGGTAAGAATCTTTATTTTCTTGGTATTGAGACGAAACCCACACAGAAGGCTGCATTCCTTGTTCTTCTACAAAAAGCATTTCAAGTCCTCCTCACTTTCAGCAAGGTTGTGTCATTTGCATAACACAAGCTATTGATGAGTCTCCTTTCAATTTTGATGCCACATTCCTCTTCATAGAGTCCAGCTTTTCAAATAATGTGCTTAAGCAGAGAGAAAGTGCATCTGTCAGGAGAGAGGGAGCATGTTCAGTCAAGATAACCACAGGGCTGTGCTTATAGCAGAGAGGACTTGAAGAACTTTCAGAAAAATGAACTTTCCCATTACATCCGACCAAAAAGGACATCTGGTAGACAGAAGTGCTGTCCTTCATTTCAGATACTTTCAGTCTGCATTGCAGACCCTTTCAGTCTGTATTGTGAGGGTCTCTGAAGGCCACCGTGCCTTGGTGAACTGTCTATGTCTATAATCTAAGCTTGCTGCAGGCGGCTTGCTGGACAAAGCATGCGGACTTGTCCCCAAAATAATGGGGTGCATTCATGAAACCTCATAAGATGCAGAAGAACAGCTGTGAAAGCTTAGTTTATGAGAAACTAAAGTCTTTGAGAGCTTGTAAAAATATAGACTGATGAGAAGTTATTGTCCTTGAAAACTTGAAGATGCTAGAGATTAGTTTCTTGTGTGTTAGGATTTTCTGGGCAAGTTGTTATGGAGCTCCAACTATATTGAAAATGCGTTTTTCTTCTAAGAGATAACTGCTTGCTGTGTAGTGCTACACTGTAATAATAGGATGTTTGTGTTTATATATACTGAGAGAAAGAAATGACAGGGCATTGGGTTTTGCCTGGGTTTTGCCCAGGCTTTCCTTTGGTCCCCGTGCCTCACTTTATTTCCCTTTCTCTGTCTCTGTTATTTTCTTACCAGCACTGTGTCTCCAAGTTCCAGTTGCAAAATGGCCACACTGCATTTAATCAGTGCCATCATAAAGATAAAGAATTATCAATAACCTATACAAACAACAGAAATGGTCTAACCCATACCAAGAAGAACTTCACAGTTGTCAAAAAAGCAACAGGCAGCTTGAAACATTGTGGGCTGGGGGAGAAACCCCAAACAACAAAATAAGCATTCTAAAAAAATAGAAGTAGACCCAATGAATAACTCAGAGACAGGGAATACTACCCATCTATTCCACTACAAGGAATATATCCCAAAGAGAATAGAAATAAGATGCAAATGTACACCTATTTTCATAGCAGTGTTATTCATAATGGCTAGAACATGGAAACAACTGAAATGCTTATCAACATAGATTGATAAATTCTGGTATATTCACACAATGGAATACTATTCAGCACTAAGGAGCAAAAATTTCATAAAATATAACTTCAGTGGTGTCTCTCTGAAGACTAAGGTGCTTCTGATACAGGCCATGGTCTTTGCAATCACTTGTTATGCATCAGAGAGTTGGACAATAACCAAGGAGGATAGAGGAGAGTTGATGCCTTTGAGCTGTGCTGGAGAAGACTATAGAGTGTACCACAGACTGCTAAGAAAACAAACAG
>NW_006399992.1:11005-12760 GCF_000299155.1 Elephantulus edwardii | reverse complement strand
ACAACAACATTATATAACTTGGGAGAATCTATTGAGCATTATGCTGAGTAAGCTAACTCAGTCTCATATGGAAAAATACTGCATAACTCCATTATTGTAAAAATGGAAAGATGTTGAGTTGTTGTTATTGTGTATTGTAGAGTCCAAACCCAACCATACCTGACCTTTCTGGGTGGGGCGAGGGAGTTTTTAGTAGCAGTTAATCACACAAGATTGTTCATAAGTAGTAAGGTGTATATAAAAGTCCAAAAAGTAAGGAAAGGGGAGTAAGGGGGCAGAAAATAGAGAGGAGCTGAAATCACTAGGACAGCAGAGTTTGGTGAGCAAAATGAAGAGAGTGAGGAGTTATGGAAGATCTGATCATACCCTGAAATATAAGGTAAGAGCTGTTGTTGTTAAATTCCGTAGAGTTGTAGGCGACTCATAGCAGCCCTACGAATGAGAGTCAACACTTGTGTGACTTTCATCCTTTCTCCAGGTTCATAGGGTTTCTGGAGGCAAGCTATTACAGACGTGGATGCCACTCCTGCCTCCCAGAGGGTAAGAGTAGGCATAGATAAATAAATGGTGATTAATTTTATAAAAGTAATGCATTTGAAGATTTTATAAAGCAATGTGAATGAAGGAATGTGTGAAACACAATGTACTGGGACGATTAACGATGCATATAAATTTTGTATGCAAAACAATATGAAATAAATTTCTAAAAATATTTAAAGAACTCTTACATAGCATTTACTATGGACCAGATGTGCTTTTGAGTGCAGTAAAAAATTGAGTATCATACCATGGTCACATAGCTATTAACATACAGGATTGATTGTATGAATACTGCTTAGAAATGTATTAATAAGAGGTAAAGGGAAAAGTTTTTTGGTCTCAGTATCACAATGTCAGAAATTTCCCACACATTTGTTGAATATGAAGAAGCTTATCACCGATTAAGTGAACTATGTGGTCTAGAAGTAAAGATCTGTGCTTCCAAAACAAAGGCACATGGTTGGTATCCATCAGCTATTTGGTAAATTGCCCAATGTTCACTGCCTCTGAAAACTAAAAGGAAGGAAAAGCTATGACTTGATTCTAATTCAATGGCAGACAACAACAACAACAACAAAAATAATCACCCAAAGGAGAGAATTCTGTCAAATTTGGCTAAATCCTCAAATATGCAGGCTATTGGGTATTTTCTCTGTCAACTTTTAAACAAGAAAATATCTTCCATTTAAATAAACAGATTTAAAAAAAAAAAAACCAAAAAAAAAAAAAAAAAAAAACACCAGATTTCTAGTTCAATATTAATGCTAACTATAAAGAGCTGCTCTTTCCATTTTGGGAGAGAGTTACATTCTTACTCTCTATTCCTCCTTTCAAGATCTCTCCATTCAATCTGTTGCCAATCCCCTAAACCCATCCCCATCAAAGAAAGGAGTCATTCTCCCTTCTCGTGGAGTCTTTCCTGATTCCCATGAATCAACAAATGCAAATTCAATATTACTGTTCCTATTTGTTGCTTATTTTCACACATTGCAGTTTTGTTAATTTGTTTTATTATCTGTCTCTTCTTTTAGAATATAGTTTGCACAAGGAAGTAGTTTATATTCATCTGTGTCATGACTGAATATTGAACTCCTTGAAGAGTACCCCGTACTTCATAAGTATCCCACATACACTTGTTGGATTAATTTTATACCAAGACCTCACAAGCCACTTCTTTTCTTTCTCTTTTTTCAGTCACACTCTTCTTTTTTTTTT
>NW_006399992.1:8579-9640 GCF_000299155.1 Elephantulus edwardii | reverse complement strand
CCACACCCATGTCTCAACCAAAAACCAGAAAACACACCTTAGTAGAATCTGGCTGCTCCATTCATCTTCCCAGACTGAAATTTGTCCATAACATCCTTAAATATTGTAACTTGAGGCTTGAATTTGTTCTTCAATTCTCTTACCTTAAGACATAATGAGTGCGTTCATCTCTTTTGATTTTTTTTTACTCAAGTTCTTTAAACATGCCATTATAATATTTTGTTTTGTCTTCCAGAGCTGTCTTTGAATTCTTCTGTTCAGCTCCTTAACTTTCTGGTTTCTTCCTTTTCCAGTTTTATTGGTGCTCTAATACAATACAATACAATACAATACAATACAATACAATACAATACAATACAATACAATACAATACAATACAATACAATACTCAGAGTCTCTTTTGACATCCATTTCTGTCCTTTCTCCTCTTTTTAATGACCTTTTGCATTCTTCATGTATAATATTCTTTATATCCTCCCGTAGCTCATCTAGTCTTCACTCAAACTTGTTCCTGAGATAATTTTTATATTCATGCTGGATAAATTCAAGGTCAAATTTGGTTCTTCTGGATTTGATTTAATTTTCTTTAGCGTCAGTTTAAACTAGCATAGGAGTAGTTGATATTCTGTTCTGTAGTCAGCACCTGGCCTACTTTTTACAGCTGATATTGAGCTTCTCCAAAGATTCTTCTCATAAAAGTAATCAACCTGATTCCTATACAGATCATTAGGTGAGGTCCAAGTAGATGTTCATCATTTATGTTTCTTTAAAAAGGTATTTGCAATGCATAAGTCAGTGGTTATGCAAAATTCTGTCATTTTATCTCCAGCCTCATTTCTTTTTCCAATTACTAGTCATTTTTCCTTGTGTCCAATTTTTGTATTCCAGTCATCTACTATTACTAATACATCTTGGTTACATATTGCAATTTTTTCTGACTGCAAAAGTTGGTAGAAATTATCCACTTCATCCTGTTTGCGTTTGGTTGTTGCAAATATTTGAGAGTACTGTTAGGCCTCAGGATTGGAAGGTATATGAATTGACATATTTCAGGTAACAGA
>NW_006399992.1:3524-4190 GCF_000299155.1 Elephantulus edwardii | reverse complement strand
TGCCTCCAGGAGCCAGGGAAGCCATTCTTGGCCTTGGGTGGAAGGCAACAGCAGCTTCAAACCCAGAGGGTTTGCTCCTATGAGTCATGCTTGATGTGAGAACACATAATAATAAAAACAACAGGGGAGAAAGATGGCAATCTTTTCCTTTGCAATTTACAACTGACTGAAAACCCCCTGGAGGGTTAGCTAACAGTCCATTCTGACAAGACAATACAGAATTCTAGTTTTTTAGTAATATTTGAAAAGAATCTGTGATGATGTAGTGCATTACATGCTATGCCTGATATTTGTCAGAGGTTCACACCCAGCTTCTTTGTTGGGGAAAAGAGGGCATGGATTGGGTCAGAGAAAACAAAGGGAACATGACAATGAAGACAACAAGGGCTGCTTCAGCAAGCCACAGTACACCGCAGTATCAACAGGCCACACCATTCCCTTATCAGCTTTGCTTTCTATTTGGAAAATAGCACAAAATGAGTTGTCCTCCACATATGGAAAATTTACCTTTCTTCACTAACCAGAGGTGGCTACAGAAGAAGAAATCAAACCAAGGGGAAAAGAAACCCAAAAGCCACCCATCCACCCACCCAAACAAACAACAAACAAAATAGCTAATTCCGGTGTCCCTTCTTTCTTTTCCTTTTTCTTTTTCTCTTTCTTTCT
>NW_006399992.1:0-3187 GCF_000299155.1 Elephantulus edwardii | reverse complement strand
TGTTTCTTGGAGAGTTGTTGTTATGTGCTCTCTAGTCAAGTACAACTTATAGTGACTCTGTAAACAACAGATATGGACCCTGTCATGTACTGTGCCATCCTCAACATCTCTGACACACTTGAGTTCATTTCTGCAGTCACTATGTCAGTATGTCTCTTCAAGGCGCTTCTTCTCTTTCACGGACCATTCCAAGCCTAATGTCCCTCTCCAAGTCACAGGCTCTCCTAGTAACATGTCCAAAGTATGTGCGATAAAGATTAAGTAGTGTAGTGAATATGTTTTTCTCACCCTCAAGAAGACCTTCAGTCTCTTAGTGTACATATCTTTCTCACCTTTGAGAAGCCCTGTTGTCTGTTTTATAGACAGTGTACTGTCCTTAACAAACTTTTCTTTGCCATTTCCTCTCAATAAATTTCTTTTCTTACTTATCTGATGTTTGTGTATTTGTGGCAACCTTTTCCCAAGAGAAATTTCTAGTGTTTTCTGAGGAGGTTCAAGCCTGGACATCTTCCACAATGGTACTAGAATCTAACAGGGTCGTCCTCCCGGTAGAACCTCAGAAACTGGCTGGAGGATTCATATGTATTGAAATTTACTGAGTGGCAGTAAGTTTGGTTTGGGATATTAAAAATCTTCCCTTAGCTAAATACTTTTCTTTTTGTTCTTGCTTTTATGAGCTTTCATGTTGGAACATGAACCTTCCCTAGATACTCCCTAGCTGGCCCTCCAGCAGGTTTTCAGAGGCTGTAAATTGCACAGGATCTTACACAACTTTCTTCCACAGAGAAGTTAGTGAGTTCAAACCATGTGTCTTTGTTTTGTCAGTGCAACTTCTTACCACTAGGCATTTATTATACTCGTGTTTTCACTGAAGCTAACCTAGCAATCATTAGGTTACTAGCTTGTTGAGAGAAGAATGTTCTACACAGTTTTGATTCTCAATATTAAGAGACATTAACTCTTGAGTGTAATGTGTCTTAGTGATAAGGGCAACTCCCTGTAAACAGAGAGAATTTTGACTCTGCAAGGCTCTGATACCAAACTTCTAGTCACTGTTTGTTCTTCAAGGAATGAAACTACATTTTAAATGGTAGGAATACCTGCTTTTACACCAGTACTCAGTGTGTCTTGTGGAAAGCATTTATGTAAGAAATTTAAAGTTAAATGTTATTGCAATTACTATGTTACTGCTATAGCCAGTCTTAACTAGCATGTGTTCCCATGATTCTATTATACTTTTAACACTATAACAACTAGTAAGAATCCATTCTATCAAGCCAGCATAAGTTGACCTTTTGTCTTTTCACATTTCACTCTTTAAATATTTAAATGATGATTTGTTGTTGTGTGCCATCTAGTTGCTTGCAACTCATAGCAACCCTATGTGCAAGAGCCCTGAACATTGCTCTATCCTGTGCCAGCCTTGCCATTACACTCAGTCCCACCACCCCAGTCACAGAATCGATCCATTTCATCGAGGGTCTTCCCCTCCTGCGCTGTCCCTCCACTCTCCCAAACATGATGTCCCTCTCCAAGGACCAGTCCCTCCTTGCAACATGCCCAAAGTATGTCAGACGAAGTTTCAGAATCCTTGACTCAAGGCGTATTAGGCTTCGCCCTCTCCAGAAAAAAACTGTTTGTTCTCCTAGCAGTCCATGATAATAGCAAAACAATAATATCATTTATAAGTAATATACTTTATAGATCTGACCAATATATAAGCAAGACTCAGTAGTTAATATGATAACTGATCTGTCACAAAATGTGTTGGGTTGTTATTAACTGTATTTGGAGGTCATTAATTGTACTCCTGCCTAAGTCTAGACACACACATAATCGATATTCTCATAGGGTTGTCATGTTAAAATAAAATTCATTAATGTCAAGTCAATTCTTCCTCATGTATAGGACAAAGTAGTACTGCCTCATTGGAATTCCAAGACAATAGCTATTTTTTCAGGAGAATAATGCCACATCTTCCTCTTACAGAGTTGTTGAACCAGTTGTAACCATAAACTTTTCAGGTAGTATCCTGGCACTTAAACACTGCATCACCATGGCTCCTTTTTTCCTCAAGGAAAGACCTCACTCTATTTATGATAAACAGTTCATGTGGCTTTCATTTGTAACTGAAATATTTCTGTAGGGACAATGCATAATTTTTGTGGGCAAATTTTCAAAGACATTACAGGTTCTCCATAACTCTGCTTTGCATCCTCTGCACTCCACATGAGAATCTTAGATACCAAGCAGGACTTGTTCCTTCAAGTCAATCCTAAATACAACAAACACATGAAATACACCAGAACCTAATTCATTGGCAGGACATAATCCCTGAGATCAGTTTTTGTCATCAGAGTAAGAAATCAGTGAATTCTTTCTTTCATAAGAAACATAAAATCATGGTATGCACATGGATTTCCCCTGATGGAATGCATGGACATCAGGATGATTACCTCTCTGGGGGGAATCATTGGAAAAGGTCAATATCAGCAGTGAAAACTAGGCCAGGTGCTGATTGTGGAAGAAATCAACTACTCATATGCAAGTTCAAATTAAAGCTAAAGAAGGTCAAATCAAATCCATAGGAATAAAAATTTGATCTTGAGTCTATCCCACCTGAATTTAAAAACCAACTCGCGACTCTGCCGCCAGCTGGAACTCCGCAGTCAGCCAGACCAGGAAATGGCCCGGGAAGAGCAACAGTCAGCAACCCACCATGGAACTCCAGAGGAGCAAACACCATGAGACCCCAGAGCGAAGACTGCCCGCCACTGTGAGACCCCCTGCAGCCCGCGCCTGCGTGACCCCCAACACACAGGGTGCTGCTGCATAAAACCGAGCAGCGCCCAAGCTCCGCCCCCTACCTCTTGGTGGTACTGTCCAAGCCCTGTGCTCCTTTGGCCCCCTAGTCCCTTGCTTTTCTCCCCTTCCCCTGCCCACCTTTGCAGCTCCATAACGTCGCACCTCAGACCCCACCACAGCCCTGTGACCTCAGGGAACCACCGCGGATCCAGCCGTCACCTGGAGCTATCAGCCGAACTGTTGTGGAACAAACCTGGCAGAAGAAAGGCCTGTAGGATCTTGGCTGTGTTTACTGGGGCATTGCTGATTACCTAGGAGAGCACCTAAGGGCCTTACCACTGGTGGGGAATTTGGCTGAGCTCTCTGGCCTACACCAACTGCC
>NW_006399991.1:4292366-4294721 GCF_000299155.1 Elephantulus edwardii | reverse complement strand
GGGGAAAGAAGAACGAACTGGGGAGGAGGGTGGAGAAAACAGTGCAACAATGAATGAATGAAAACCCAGAATCTCTGTAAATGTTCATTAAAAGTAATAAAATTTAATTAAAAAATATCACTACTGCTTTTTTTCTGGTTGGTATTTGCTTGGTATATTTTTTCCATCCTTTTATTCTTAGTCTTTCTTTATCTTCATTTTTCAGGTGTGTCTCTTATAGATAGCATATTGATGGATTTTGGGATTTTGTCCAATCTGCTACTCCTCTTCAGTGGCGCATTCAAACCATTCACATTCAGTATGGTTATTGAAAGGCAGGGGTTTATTGATATCATTTTGTTAAGATGTTTTTTGGTGTTTGTGTGTGTGTGTTTTTCTTTTTTATTTTGTTTTTGGTTTTTTTTTTGTTTTTTTGTTTTGTTTTTTTTTAGTGTTGTTGCTGGTTGCTTTGGTCTATGTTGCTTTCTGATGTAGGAAGGACATCTCTCAGTGTTTCCTGCAATGCTGATCTTGTTTTTACAAACTCCATTAGGTTCTGTTTTTCTGGGACTATCTTGCTCTCTCCTTCATATTTGATGAATAATTTTGTTGGGTACAATATTCTTGCTTGACAGTTGTCTTCTCTGAGTGTTTGATATACGTCCTTCCACTCTCTTCTTGCTCACATGGTTTCTGCTGAGAAATTAGCACTTAGTCTTATTTTCTCTCCCTTACAGGTTACTCTTTGTTTCTCCCTAGCTGCTTTCAGAATTCTTTCCTTATCTTTGGTTCTGGAAAATTTGACTATGATAGGACTTCTTGTTTTTCTTTTGGAGTCTATTCTATATGGTGTTCACTCATCTTCTTCATTACATATTTTCATTCTTCATTATTCCTGGGAAATTTTATTCTAATAATTCTTCCACAACTTTTTCGGTGCCTTTAGTTGCTTTTTCCTTTCACCTTCTGAAGGTGACATCTTGCTTTGCACTTGTGTAGTGTGTGAGATAGCTTGCTTTCTTCGAGACATTGATATGTTCTTGATCTGAAGATTATGCTCTGTAAATTGGTTAGGCAGCTACCCCACTTGTGTTTTTCTCTGAATTTCTGACTCAAGGGAAAGTTCAGTTCAGGGCCTGTGAGAGCGGCTTCCTGTAGGTAAGTCAGATCAAGATGCTCTGGATTAAAGGCAAATTGATTAACTTGATGTTTAGGCACAGGTGTGGAGTCAAATGGGAGGCTGGGCAGGCATGAGGGAGGGAGGGGTGTGACCACAGGGGTAAGTCAACCACTTGTGGGACCTCACTCAGACCTCTGCTGTCCAGGTGTGCTCACAAGTGGGGTCCCTACTCAAATTCTAGCTGTCCATCTACCACCCAGCAACCCTCACTTAGTGGTTCCTGCCAAGCAGCCCTTACCCAAGGGCCCTCCTGCAGTGGCCCCTGCCCCAGCAGAACCCAAAAAGACTCAATCAAATTCCCATCAACCCATTGCCTCTGGCAGGTCAGCAGTGCCCATGAAAGTTCAGGCAAAATGCCACTGGCCTGCTCACTCTTGGGTGTTCTCCCAGGCAGTCAACAGTGCCCAAGAAAACTCAGGTAATTTTCCACCGGCCTGCCCATTCCTCTGGAGACAGCAGAGACCAAAAGAACTCGGCCAAATTCCCACCAGTGGGCTCACTCTTGGGTGCTCTCCCAGGCAATCGGTGGTGCCCAGGAAAACCCAGTCAAATTCCTACCAGTCCACCCGATTGTGAGCACTCAGCTGGGGTGCAAGAAATCTCAGTAAAATTCCAACAGACCTACTTGCTCTTAGTGAGTCTTAAGAGAACTCAGTTAATTTCCCACTAACCTTCTTTATCCTGCCACATGGGTCCCACAACAGCTCAGCTGGTGGCTTCCAGCTTTGGCCAGGCACATAGCATGGCCCACAACTCGGCTCTATATTTCTGTAGCTCCAAAACAAATTGTTCTAACAAAAGTTCTGATCCAAAGTCCTACTGTCCATGTTTCTTCGTGTCAGTAGGTCTCTGGGCAGCATGAAGGTCTTTCTAGTGGCCCATCGCTACGGAGCGTGCTGTTCCTCTGGCTCTTCACACTGCTCTCTTCCCCACTGCCATCTTGGAATCCCTACCTCGTTTCTCTTTTTAAGAAATGTTTTCCTTATTTGAGGCCTCTTTCCATTCCAAATGAAATTGGAGATTGCCTTTTCCAGCTTATTGAAGAAGGAATTGGTATTTGTACTGAGATTGCATTGAATGTGTAAATTGCCTTTGGTAGGATTGTCATTTTCACTATATTGAGTTTTGCTATCCATGAGCATGGGCTCACCAAGTTGTGCCAAGAAATCTGGAGAACAACCACTTGGCCAACTGAC
>NW_006399991.1:4290068-4291406 GCF_000299155.1 Elephantulus edwardii | reverse complement strand
TCTGTCTAACATACTTTGGATATGTTGTGAGGAGAGACCAGTCCTTGGAGAGGGACATCATGCTTGGGAGGGTGGAGGGACAGCGCAGGAGGGGAAGCCCCTCTATGAGGTGGATTGATTCAGTGACTGGGATTATCGGGATGGGAGTGTCAGAGACAGTGCGATTGGCACCGGACAGAGCAGAGTTTAGGGCTGTTGTACATAGTGTCGCTATGAGTCGCAAGCGACTCGACGACACATAACAACAACAACATCCATGAGCAAGGGATACTCTTCCATTTCTCCAGATCTTATTTTTTTTTCTTGTAATAGTGTTTTGGAATTTTCTTTGAATAGATCTTTTGCGCTTATGGTTAGATTTACTTCCAAATATTTAATCTTGTGATTAGCTGTTGTGAAGGGTATTGTTTTTCTTAGCTCCAGTTTTGTATTCTCTTTGTCGCTATAGAGAAATCCAACTGATTTTTTATGTTCCTCTTGTAACCTGCTACTTTGCTGAAATGGTCAACTATGTCCAGTAGCTTTCTTGCTGAGTCTTTAGGGTTTTCTAAGTATACTATCATATCATATGCATGGAGAGATAATTTTACTTTCTCTTTGCTAATTCGGATACCTGTTATTTCCTTCTCTTGTCTTATTGCTATTGCTAAGACTTACAATACAATATTGAACATGAAAGGTGATAGTGGGCATCCTTGCCTAGTTCCTATTCTCAAAAGGAATGCCTTTAATCTCTCTCCATTGAGAACAATGTTGGCTCTAAGGTTTGCATATATACTTTTTACTATGTTGAAGAAATTCCCATCTAATTTTATTTTGTTGAGTGTTTTAATCCGGAAAAGGTGTGGGATTTTTTGAAAGGCTGCTTTTTCTGCATCAATTGATGGAATCATGAGGTTCTTGTTCTTTGCTTTGTTAATGTTATGAATTACACTGACTTTTTTTTTTTTATTTAACCGTCCTTGCATACCTGGTATGAATCCCATTTCATCATGGTGAATTATTTTTTTATACCTCGTTCGATTCTATTGGCCAGGATTTAATTCAGGATTTTTCATCTAAGTTCATGAGAGATAGTGGCCTATAGTTTTCTATTTTGATGGGGTCTTTACCAGGTTTTGGTATCAAGGATATGTTTGCTACATAGAATGAGTCTGGGATAATTCCATCTTTTTCTGTAATAACTTATGTAGAATTTATGACCGGCCAGAGAGGGAGGACAGGAAGCTGCACTGGGGAAGGGCACCTCGGATAACAGCAAAGAGGCGTCTTTCAGGTAAAACCCAGGAAAAACCGGCCAGAGAGGGAGGACAGGAAGCTGCACTGGGGAAGGTCACC
>NW_006399991.1:4247817-4258220 GCF_000299155.1 Elephantulus edwardii | reverse complement strand
TACCATAATTTCTCAATCCATTCAAGTGTGGCTAGACTTCTAGGCTATTTTCATGTTCTTACGAGGGTGAATAATGTTGCTATGAGCATTGGTGTACAAAACTCCATTTGTGCCTCAGTTCTAATGTTCTCAGGATATATTACAAAAAAGTGAAATATGCACATCCATGTTTATTGTGGCTTTGTTCACAATAACAAGGAGTTGGAAACAACCTATGTGCCCAACAACAATGAATGGATAGAGAAGCTGTGGTATATTCACACAATGAAATACTACGCTGCACTGAAAAACAAGGAACTCATGCAATATTATTCAAAATAGGTGACCCTGGAGGACATTATGCTGAGTGAAGTATCTCAGCCACAAAAGGACAAATACTGCATGGTGCCACTGTTATAAAACAGGACGGACATTGGGGATGGGGGGAGACTGAGAAAGATAGGTTCAATAATGTATATTCTATTGAAACAGATGAGAGAGAAAACTGTTTAAAAGAGATATGTAATTAGGTATTTTTGTCATGACAGGAGACCAGAGCGAAGGTTGCATAGTGGAGTGGATCTGGGGGGAGGGTTTGTAAAACAATGAAAGAATTTTTCTTTTACTTTTCTAAGAGGGTAGTGTACTAGGGCGGAGGGTTGGAAAGGGAGAAAAGTGCAATAATGAATGAATGGAAATCCAAAGTCTCTGTAAATTTTCATTGAAATTAATAGTAAATTTAAACCACAAAAAAAGTGGAATAGCTGGGTCATATGGAATTTCTACGTTCAACTTTTTGAAGAAACACCAAACTGCCTTCCAGAGTGGTTGTACCATTTTACAATCCCACCAACAATGTATAAGAGTTCCTATCTCTCCACATTCTCTCTAATATTTACTACTTGCTGTCCTGTTAAACTTTGCCACTGCTACTTGAGTAAGATGGTATCTCATTGTGGTTTTGATTTCCATCTCTCTGATTACCAGTGATTTTGAGCATTTTTTTCCATGTGTCTGTTGGCCATTCAAATATCTTTTTCTGTAAAAATTATTTCCATGTCTTTTGCTCATTTTTGTAATTGTGTTGTCAGTCATTTTCTTGTGGAGGCCCTGTAGGATTCTGTAAACCTTTGATATGAGACCCTTGTCTGAAATGGTATTGTCAAAATTGTTTTTCCTTGTCAGTAGGTTTTCTTATCACTTTGTTAGGAAAAGCTTTTGATGTGTATAGGAATGTAATCTTTAGACGGTCCCATTCATCAGTTTCATTCTCTTCAGATTATGCATTTCTGTATATGGCAGTCTCTTTATACCGTAGACTCGACCTTCTAAGCGTGATTCCAAGTTTGTCTCTTGTGACCTATGTGGTTTTGGAGCCTCAGTTTCTATTGTTGTGATCTTGTATGTAAAATGTATACTTCTTTCTGTTCCTAGTGCAGCATGCATAGGTCCAGGATGCAGTGCTGGGCCTGGAGTGCCATCCTCAATCCTGCCCTGTTACTGGCTGTGGGCTTTGGGACTTGTCTGTTTAATTAATAGTACCAGGTTCTGGTGTCCTGTTGGATAAGGAGTTGTGTTAACAGCTCAAATGTAGAATTAGAACCCAATTCACATCCACCAGCTGCTCCTCAAGATAAAGATGTCTTCTTCCATGTTATTTACAGCCTCCAAAAACCCACAAGAGGGTCAGCTATGAGTTGGTTCTGACTCAATAACAATGAGAAAGAGGTTCTCACTCTTTTTGAGGAAACACCAAATGCCTTCCAAAATGGTTGTATTATTTTACAATCCCATCAACAATGTGTAAGAGTTCCTATCTTGCCACATCCTCTCCAACATTTCTTACTTGATGCCCTGTTAAACTTTTCCACTGTTACTGGAGTACGATGCTATCTCATTATGATTTTGACTTGCATCTCTCTTATTTCCAGTGATTTGGAGCATTTCTTCATGATCTGTTGGTCATACAAATGTTCTCCTCTGTGAAAATTCTTTCCATATCTTTTGCCCATTTTGTAATTGGATTATCAGTCTTTTTCTTCTGGAGACCCTGTAGAATTCTGTAAACTTTCATTATGAGACCTTTGTCTGAGACAGTATTGCCAAATGTTTATTGCCAGTCAATAGGTTTTCTATTCATCCTGCGAAGGAAAAGTTTTTGATGAGCACAGAGATTTAATCTTTAGAAGGTCCACTCATCAATTTTATTCTCTTCAGATTGTGTTGTTCTGGCTGTATTTGGCACTCCTTTTATACAATAGACTAGGCCATCTAAGCTTGGTCCCAGTTTGTCTCTTATGAGTTTTATGCTTTAGGGCTTCATTCTGAGGTCTCTAATCCACCTTGAGTTTGAGTGGTTTATAATCTCTGAAATAATCAGTTGTGTGATTTATACCTCTGAAAGCATCTGCAGGGTTAGCTGAGTTGGCTTCAACTTTATATCACATTACAACAACAATGTAGCCGGAAGGTTGGGAGAGTAGAGAATAAGAAGAGAAGGTCCTCACCTGCTAGAGTTCAGAGTCATAGTGAAATGACCTGGCAACAGCGAGCCCTTTCTTCCTCCCTCCCTCTGCCTGCCTCTCTCTCTCTCTCTTTTCCTTCCTCCCTTTCTATCCTATTCTTCCTTTCCTCTCCTTCTCTCCCTATATCCTTCTCTGACCTCTCCTCTCCCTCCATCCTTCTTTCTCTCTCTTCTCTTTCCTCCTTCCCTCTTTTGCTAATACTAAGACCGCCTAGAGTACCATGACTGGTTAAGGTTAAGCTGGATCTGTTGTTATTGTTGTTAGATGCCGTCGAGTCACAGACAACTCATAGCGGCCCTATGAACAAAATGCCTGAGCACTGTTCATAGAATTTCCAGAGGCAAGCCATTTCAGAAGTGCATCCCACTTCTCCTTCCAAGCTTGTTTTAACCAGGAAGCTCCAGCAAACACTGTCCACCATGGATAACCATTACCACATTTGGCACATAAGTGTCACAGTGTTTAGCATCACAGCAAGAACCAGTTACCTCTCTGTACAGCAATGCACAGACCAGTGCTATACCACTTGGAAGAATGTTTGACAAAAAAAAAACCAATTTGAACCAGGACTCAGGGCCACAAGCCTGAGGGCCCTTTGAGACTTTAAGCCATTGCCTGCCATAAACCCTAGTCCAAGCATAAGGGACTCTCTTCTGGGGGAAAGAGCAGTAGCACACATCAAACACAAACCCAAAATAAGCACATGACCCCAAAAACTAGGGATTACTTGCACACGAAGACCACCATGCTCAGGCAGCAAGAAGCCACAGAGAACATTGGCTGGATCTAGAAATAAATAAATGAATGCATGAATGAATGAACGAATGAATAAATAGATAAATATAGATGATAGATAGATAGATGATAGATAGATAGATGATAGATAGATAGATAGATAGATAGATAGATAGATAGATAGATAGATAAAGCAAGCAAGCAAGCCTGTCCCTGCCCTGGTACAAGCTGAACTAAGGAAGCAAATGTGTGAGGTAGCTGCACTTTGTTCCCACAATACCCACTCTTTTGGGTAGTCAAGTGTTGGAATCCAGACTATGATCCACACTTTCTTTGCCTGTGGAGGGACTGCATGGTTTTTTATTATAAATTAAATACAAATCATGTGAATATTTAAGGAATCCTCAAGCATAGTAGTGGACAGAGTATGAGATGGTTCTGCAAAGAACAGCTTGCCTACTGAGAAGCTGAGTGTGTAAAAGGGTGGGAAATCTTGCTCCAAGTGTTGCCTTCACAAACTGCTACACTTCTGGGGGTCAACCACTCCAGAGGGATCTCCTGCTCCAGGAGGTTTTCCATTCCCTAATCCCCTCATGCTTATTTTAAGTTCTGAACTTCTCTGGGATCTCCATGGGACTCTTCTTCTGAATCTTGAAGATTCTCTTCAATATCATAATTTAACTAAGTGTAAGGGACAGGGACAACCTGCCACTGAACCATTCAGGCATTTGTTCAGAATGCAAATTCCCTAGCTCTCTTCAACTTCAATGACTCCCCTTTTTAAGTATGGTGTCCATCTCCAAGAAATAGCCTCTCCTGAAACATGCCCCAAGTATGTAAGACAAAGCTTTATCATCTTTGCTTCCAAGGGGGCTCTGGCTACACTTTCCCCAAGACATATATATGTTTGTTCTTTTGGCAGTACATGGGATATTCAGCACTCTTCTCCAATACCACAACTCAAAGGCATTGATTCTTTTTCTGTCATTCTTTTTCACTGTCCAGCTCTCAGATGCATAGGTAATTGAAAAGACCTGAATCAGGTCCACCTTAGTCTTCAAACTGGCATTATTGCTACTGAGTAATTTGGAGAGGTTCCTGACTTTCCCAGTGGAATATATCTCCTGACTGTGGGTACCAAGGATATTGATTTTGGATCCAAATAAGAAGAAATAATTGACAATTTCAATGTTTTTTCCATCTGTCAACTTAGAGAAATGACAAAAGTTATACAAGTGTTCAGGTCTTTTGTTCATAGGGTCACTATGTGTAGTCTACCACTCGATGACACTTAACAACAAAAACAACATAGAGAGAGCTCTGTTAGCTTAGTGAGCAGAAAGTGATGCTACCAGGTCAAAGGTGGTAAAGATTTTAATCTGCGACCCTTGGGCCTGGTTTTAATTGGTTTGGGTCAAACATTCTTCTAAGTGGTATAGTACGGGTTTGTCCCTTTGCTGTACAGAGGTAAATTGTGGTTGCTGTGATGATAAACACTGTGAAACTGATGTGTCAAATGTGATAATAGTTACCCATGATGGACAGTGTTTGGTGGAGCTCCCTGATTAGAACAAAGTTGAAAGTAGGAGTGTCATTCACTTCTGAAATAACTTGCCTCCGGAAACTCTATGAACTTGGAGAAACAGCAAAAGTTATACAAGTGTTCAGGTCTTTCTTTCATAGAATCATCCATGACTCGATGACACTTAACAACAAAAACAACAACATCATGGTGTTGCCTGTTGGTCAAGTGGTCAGAATTCATTCAGTTTGGATCTCAACATTAAGAAAACAAAAGTCCTCATCATTGGGTCAATAGATAGCATCATGATAGATGAATAAAGGATTAAAGTTGTTAATTAATTCCTTTTTCTTGGATCCACAATCATCACCTTTGGAAGACAAGTTGCATTGGGAAAATCTGTTGTTATGGACCTCTTGAGAGTGCTCAAGAACAATAATGACAGTCTACAGACTAAGGTACACCAGATCCAAGCCATGGTCTTCTCAATTACTTGCTATTCATGGGAAAGCTGGACAATGAATAAGGATGACAGAAGAATCAATGCCTTTGAGCTTTGGTGCTGAAAAAAAGTTGTGAACATTGGACTGCCAAGAGAACAAACAGGTCTGTCCTGGAGAGGGTGAAATGTGGATGCTCCTTGGAGGCAAGAATGGTGAAACTCTGTCTAACATACTTTGAGCAGGTTACCAGGAAAGGTCAGTCCTTGGAAATGGGCATCATGCTTAGAAATGTGGAGGGTCAGTACAAGAGAAAAGACCTTCAATGTGATAGATTGGCACAGTGACTAGCAATAGGCTAAAGTGTGTCAGTGATGGTAAGATTGGTTAAGGGTAAGGAAAGGTTCAGAGCTATTGTTCATAGGGTCACTATGAGTCATTGTTAACCCAAGGGTACATAACAACAATATTTGAATAAAGTAAAAATAAGAAAGGAAATACTTTTAGGAACTGTTCAGTGAGGCCATTTGTAGACATTAAATGAATCTGCTTTGAGTCTACCATGAGTCTGGATTATTTATACAAATTCTTTTACCTTCAGTCTTCTCTTCTGTGGAACAGGGTTAATTGCAATGGTAGGAAACACTCAAGCCCAATCTCATTGCTGTCAAGTCAGTTTTAAGGCATAGTTGACCCTCCACTGGATCTATGAGGTATGACAGGAGACTGACTATCTTTCTCCCTGTGAGCCACTGGCAGATTTGAACTGCTGGACGCTTGAGGTCTTTTACTTAGGAACACAACATCCTTTGGACTATCAGAGCCACCAGTGCTCCTTATTGCAAGGGTGATGTGCCTTAAAAACACAAATCACTGCCATCAAGTGGACTCCAACGCTCAAGTTTCTGACACTGCAAATCTTTACAAAAGGAGACTGCCATCTATTTTTCTGTACAGTGGCTGGTGAACTTGAATGGAAAATATCTTGGTTAACAGTTCAACATGTAACACCAGGGCTCATTGAAGGCACTCTTACAAAAGGCCCAAAGTAGCATCCCAACAATGTCCTGTTATTATTACTGTTGTCATCACGACTAGAAAAGCAACATCAGGAGTGGCAAGTATTGCTGAGAGAAGTAGTAGGGACACTTTGGATATCTAAGGTTGAGATGAATGTGGAACCTCCAGATAGAAATCCCCAGAGGGACTGAATGGGATGTTGAAATTATAAGAGTAAATTGATCTACATTTGAGATTTTACTGAGCAGTTGTAACAGAAGAAAACTATGATAAAGAAGGAGAGAGTTTCTGAAGTGATAATTATTTAATATGGAATGCAGAGATGAAAAATATAAGACAAAGAAAATGAAAGAGAGAAGACAGTAATAAAATAGCTGAAAAGTAGATTTTTTTCAAAAGATCAAGGAAGCTTGAAGGGGTGGAGGTTGTGAGATGTTCGTGTTTAAAGTTTAATATGATGGGATCTTATGGATATAACCTTGAAATGGAATGGAGGGAAGATGAACTGTCCTGGCATCAAGGAAGTGATGACACATAATGACACTCTGAACGGGGGCTCTGAGATGGATTACTTGTATGGAAGAGAGTGGAAAGGATACCTTCTGATAAAAATCAGGAGGTGGGAAGATCCTGGGACAAGTAAGATGAAATTTCAAGGGAAGCATTAGATGTCATCTGCCTTAGTGGGCATATGAAAAGAGCTGATAATGAGGACCACAAGCATTTTCATAAGAGTGTATCAGCAAGAGTGCAGGTGCATTTTTCCAGAACTGGAAGAAGAAATTTCTGATCTTGGACATTCTGGAATGTTAAGCCTAATAGAGTGATTAGACATTGCTCAGAGGGTCTGTAGCTCCAGTTAAGATACAAGAAAGTACTTTACAGCAACTCTAAAGGCCCTGCTTACTCATCCTGCAAGAATTTATTTGACAATTATTAATACCAGACTAGTTCATATAAGGGAGCTCTGGTGTCCTAGTGGTAAAAAACTGCTCGGCAACTCTGAAGTTACATGATTCGAATCCACAAGCTGCTCCATGGGAGAAGAATGGGCAATCTCCTCCCATGAAATTAACTGCCTCTGAAAACTCTCAGGAGGGTCAGCAATGGGTTGGTTTTAATTTGATGATATTCAGCAACAAGTACCCATAGAGAGAACTCTGATGGCATAGTGGGTATGACAAACCCAAACGTAAGTGGTTCAAATCCAAGAGCTGCTCCGAGGGACAAAGAGGGCAATCTCCTTCGGTGCGATTCACAGCCTCTAAAAACCCACTGGAAGATCAACTGAGTCAGTTCCAACTCAATGGCAGATGATAACAAGTATGTATAAGGTGGAGACTGACAATATCCCAAGTGTCCACTTTGCTGTACCGCCTCATTATCTCTGACATTAACTATTCCTCCTTCCCTCAGGCCTCCTGTTCCCCTCTATGACTTTGCTTTCTCTGATTCACTTGAATGTCTCTCAGAACCTAAAAAACAACCATCAAAGAAATAGATCATGTGATTATAGCTGATGTAAACCAAAATACATAATCACAGAGATTGATGAACAATGAGCCAGGAGCCTGCAGCCTGAGGTTGTCCATTGTCAGTTGTAGGTTTGGCCAAGCTAGATTAGAATAGAGACAGTGTCCCTGGGGAACAAGCAGTGAACTTCCTTTATATAGGATCTTAGAGCTATAAATCACACCCAAAGAAAGTTAAGAGTAGTGGCTTGGATAATATCTTCTAGTAACCTGTGTTTGCTTGGCTCCACAATCAACACTCTTGGTACTAGCAGCCAGGAAATTAAAAGACAAATTGCATTAGGAAAGTCCGCTGTCAAATACCTCTCCGAAGTACTGAAGAGCAACAATGTCAGTCTGGAGACTAAGGTGAATTTGATTCAGGCCATGGTCTTTGCAATTACTTGCTATGCATTAGAAAGCCAGATAATGATTAGAGATGATAGAAGGAGAATTGATGCCATTGAGCTGTGGTTCTGGATGGTAGACAGCTAGGAGAATAGACAGTTTCATCCTAGAGAGGGTAAAACCAGGCTGCTACTTGGAGGCAAAGATTCTGAAGCTTCATCTGGTATACTTTGGACATGTTGGAAGACGTGACCAGTCCTTGGAGAGGGGTGTCATGCTTGGGAGTGTGGAGGGCCAACTCAAAAGAGGAAGACCCTACATGAAATGAATTGATTCGGTGACTGGGGTAATGGTGTGTCAGAGACAATAATGTTGGCAAAGGATAGAGCAGGGTATAGGACTGTTGCAGAAAGGGTCGCTGAGTCGCAAGTGATTCAACAGCACATAACAACAACAACAACAACAACATCTTCATTATGCAGATGACATAACTTTGCTTGCTAAAAGTGAGGAGGACGTGAAGCACTTCTTGCAGAAGATCAAGGAATGCAGCCTTCAGTATAGATTGCATCTCAGTGTGAAGAAGACAAAGATTCCTACCACTGGCCTGTTAGGCAACATCATGATGGATGGAGAGGAGATTGAAACTGATAAAGGTTATTTTTATTAATTTTTTGTTTTTTATTAATTGTAATGAAAATTTACAGAGACTTTGGATTTCCATTCATTCATAGGTGCACTTTTCTCCCTGCCCACCCTCTAGCCCAATTTGTTCTATTCTTTGAAAAGTAAAAGTCTTTCATTGTTATACAATTCCTCTCCCAAAGTCCACTCCACTATGCAGCCTTCATTCTGGACTCCTGTCATGATAATAATACCTACTCGTATATACTTCTTAAATAGTTCTCTCCCTCATCTGTTTCAATGCAGTATATATTATTTATTCCTGTTTCTCCGTCTCCTCTCAACCCCAACGTCAGTCCCTTTTTACCACAGTGGCACTATACAATATTTGTCCTTTTGTGACTGAGATATTTTACTCAGCATAATGTCCTCCAGGACACCCATCATGTCACTCATTTTGTAAAATATTTCAAAAGTTCCTTGTTTTTCAATGCAGCGTAGTATTCCATTGTATGAGTATAACAGAACTTCTCCATCCATTCGTTTGTTGATGGGCACATGGGCTGTTTCCACCTCTTTGCTATTGCAAACAAAGTCTCAATAAACATGGGTGGGCATATATCTGCTTGGGTGGCTGTTCTAGCTTCTTTAGGGTATATTCCCAGGAGTGAAATTACTGGGTCAAATGGCATTTCTATCTAAAACTTTTTGAGAAAAATACCATACAACCTTCCATAGTGGTTGCGTCATTTTACACTCCTACCAAGAGTGCATAAGGATTCCAGTTTCTCCACAACCTTGACATCATTTCATGTTTGATGTTGTGTTAAATGTTGGTATTTTTACTGGGGTGAGATGATATCTCATAGTTCTTTTGATTTACATCTTTCCTAGAGCTAGAGATTTTGAACATTTCTTCATGTGTTCGTTGGCCATATGAATGTCTTCCTTGGTGAAGTGCCTGTTCATATCCTCTGACCATTTCTAAATTGCATTGTTTACCTTTATCTTGTTGTAGTGCTCACGTATTTTGTAAATTCTAGATAGAAGTCCCTTATCTAATATCTCAGTCACAAAAAGACAAATACTGCATACTGCCACTGTTGTAGAATGGAACTGGCATCAGGGTTGGGGTAAGACTGAGGAAAAACTGGATAGATTATGTATACTGAATTGAAACAGATGAGGGAGGGAACAGTTTAAAATCTATATATGATAGGGTATTATGATTATCACAGGAATCCAGAATTAAGGTTGCATAGTGGAGTGCATTTGGGGTGGGGGAGCAAGGGCGGGGGTATTGTATACCAACAAAGAAGTTTATCTTTTGCTTTTTAAAGAGAACGAACTGGGGCGGGGGGGTGTAGAGAAAAAAGTGCAACAATGAACGAATAGAAATCCAAAATCTTTGTAAATGTTCATTAAGATTAATAAAATAAAATTTAAAAAAAAAGAAGTCCCTTATCTGACATGTCATTAACAATCTTTTTTCCTAGTCTGTGGCTTCCCTTTTTATCCTGCTGGAGGAGTTTTTGGATGTGCATAGGCATTTGATTCTTAGAAGATCCCATTCATCTATTTTATCCTCTCCTGGTTGTAGATTTTTCAGGATGCTTGGAAGACTGTTTATGCTGTGGATTAGGACTTCGAGCGTTCTTCCAGGCTTCCCTTTAGTTAAGCTTATAATCATTGGTTTTAG
>NW_006399991.1:4242696-4246781 GCF_000299155.1 Elephantulus edwardii | reverse complement strand
AGCACCATTTGTTAACAAGGCTGTCATTTCCCCACTTAACTGATTTCATCTCCTTGTCAAAAATCAGTTGACCATAGGTAGATGGGCTGATTTCTGGATTCTCAATTCTTTTCCATTGATCTATGTGTCTGTCATTATACCAGTACCATGCTGTCTTGACCACAATGGCAGTGTAGTAGGATTTGAAATCAGGGAGTGAGATGCCTCCTGCCTTGTTTCTCTTTGTAAGGAGTGCTTTGCTTATTCGTGCTCTCTTTCCATTCCAAATGAAATGGGAAATTTCCTTTTCCATCTCATTGAAGAATGGGATTGGTATTTGTGTTGGGATTGCACTGAACGTGTAAATTGCCTTTGGGAGGATTGTCCTTTTCAGAATATTGAATCTTCCTATCAATGAGCAAGAGATATTCTTCCACTTCTCCAGATCTCTTATTGTTTTTTGCAGTAACGTATTGTCATTTTCTTTGAATAGGGCTTTTGTGTTTCTGGTTAGATTTACTCCCAAGTATTTAATCTTGAGATTAGCTATTGTGAAGGGTATTGTTTTTCTTAGCTCCTACTCTGTATTTTCTTTGTCACTGTAGAGAAATCCAGCTGACTTTTGTATGTTGATCTTGTATCCTGTCACTTTGCTGAATTGGTCAACTATGTCCAGTAGTATTCTTGCTAAGTCTTTAGGGTTTTCTAAGTATACTCTCATATCGTCTGCATAGAGAGATAATTTTAATTCCTCTTTGCCAACTTGGATACCTCCTATTTCCTTGTCTTATCTTATTGCTATTGCTAAGATTTCCAATACAATATTGAATAAGAGAGGTGATAGTGGGCATCCTTGCCTAGTTGCTGTTCTCACGGGGAATGCCTTTAATCTCTCCACAATGACAACAATATTGTCTCTCGAGTTTGCATATAATCTTTTTTTTTACTGTGTTGAAGAAATTCCCCTCTAATCCTATTTTGTTGAGTATTTTAATCAGGAAAGGGTGTTGGATTTTGTCAAAGGCCTATTCTGCATCAATTGATAGAATCATGTGGGTCTTGTTCTTTGCTTTGTTAATGTGATGAATTATATTGATTGGGGGTTTTTTATGTTGAACCATCCTTGCCTACCTGTTATGAATCCCATTTGATCATGGTGAATTATTTTTTTGATACATCATTGGATTCTATTGGCCAAGATGTTTTCAGATTTTTACATCAATATTCATGAGAGATATTGGCCTATAGTTTTCTGTTTTGGTGGTGTCTTTACCAGGCTTTGTATCAAGGATATGTTTGCTTCATAGAATGAAATTGGGAGAATTCCATCTTTTTCTATTTTCTGAAATAGTTTATGTAGAATTGGTGACAGATCTTCTCTGAATGTTTGATAAAATTCACTTGTAATACCATCCACTCCAGGGCTTTTTTTTGGGCTAGAAGTTGTTGTATTACCTTTTCAATTTCTTCTTTTGTAATGGGTCTTTTCAGGTGTTCAATTTTGTTTGGTGTCAGTTTACGTAGGTTTTTAATTTCTAAGTGTTCATTTCCTCTAGGTTTTCATATTTATTTGAGTATAATTTTTCATAATATTCCAAAGTTAGCCTTTTTTATTTTAGATGGTTCTGTTGTGATGTTGCGCATTTCATCTCTTATTCAGATTATTTGTCTTTTCCTTTCTTAGTCTTGCTAGTAGTTTGTCAATTTTATTTACCTTTTCAAAGAGGCAGCTCCTAGTTTTGTTGATAGTTTCAGTTGTTTTTCTGTTTTGTATTTCATTTCTTTATGCTCTAATTTTTATAATTTCACGGTTTTTAGAGGGTGTTGGGTTTTCTTGCTGTTCTGTTCAATTTGTTGGAGATGTTGGGTTAGAGAGTTAATGGTAATTTTTTCCTGCTACTCTTATTCTTCATATGTTTCATGTTGCTATAAATTGACCTCTGGTTACTGCATTGGCTGTTTTGGTAAGTGGGGTTTTTTTTCATTGTCATTTGTTTCAAGAAACTTTTTAATTTCATTTTTTATTTCTTCTAGTACCCAGTCATGTTCAAGTAAGTTGTTGTTCAGCTTCCAAATGTATGGGGTGTTTTTTTCCCCCTTTTATCCTCTTGTTATTAATTTCTAATTTTGTTGTATTGGGGTCTAAGAAAATGCTTTGTATTATTTCTATGTTCCTTTAATTTATTGATGCTTACCTTGTAACCTAAAAGATGATCTATTCTGGAGAATGCTTCATGCACATTGGAGAAGGAGGTATACTGTGTTTTTCTTGGGTACATCGGCCTATAAATATCTATAAGGTCGAGTTGGTTTATTGTGTGGTTTAATTTTTTAACATCTCTGTTGAGTTTTTTTCTGGTAATTCTATCTTTTCTTGAAAGGGGTGTATTGAAGTCTCCAACTACTCTAATACTGTTGCTATTTAGTTTTTCAGTTTTATTAATGTTTGGTTATATATTTAGTGCATAGATATTTACTATTGTTACATCTTCTTGTTCTATTGACTAAGCATCATGTAGTGAGTTTCCTTTTCCATTGTGATGGTTTTTGCATTGAAGTTTATTTTATCAGAGATTAATATAGCTACTCTTGTTTTTATTCTGGTTGCCATTTGCTTGGTTTGGGTTGGTTTTTTTTAGGGAAGTTTTTTGGTATTTTCCCCCCATCCTTTTGTTTTTAGTCTTTCTAGTTATCTGCATTTTTCAGGTGTGTCTCTTGTAGACAACTTATTGATGAATTTTGGTTTTTTATCCAACCTGCTACTCTTATTCTCTTCAGTGGTGCATTCAAACCATTCACTTCCAGTGTGATTATTGAAAGGCAGGATTTTATTGCTATTATTTTGTTGAGTTCTTTTTGGTGTTGTGGCTAGTTACTTTGATCCATCCTGCTTTCTGTGGCACCTCTGCAAGAAGGAAACTCTTGAGAGAGTCCTTCATGCCACACAGAGACTGACCAACGTGGTGAGCCATGGACAGTGGATTTCAAATCAGAACTTTTGTTGGAGAAATTACTTTTGGAGCTACAGGAACACAAAGTTATACTGTGGATCCAGTCAATGCCTGAAGCCACCAGCCGAGCTGCTGTGGGACTTATCTGGCAGGAGAAAGGCCGGTGAGATCCTGACTGGGTTTTCTGGGGCACTGCCGATTACCTGGGAAAGCACCCAAGGGCGAGCCCACTGTGGGAATTTGGCCAAGCTCTCTTGGGCCATGCCAACTGCCCAGGAATGAGACAGCCAGTGGCAATCTGTCTGAACCTTATGAACACAGCAGACCAGCCAGAGACGAGTGGGTCAGTGGGAATTTGACTTTGACTTTTCAGATCCCGTTGGACTCAGGACCCTGCTTGGGCAAGGCCTGCTGTGTCAGGGCACCTGAGTAAGTGCCACTGGGCAGGGACCACTAAGTGAAAATCACTAGGTGGGAGAGAGACAGCTGGAATTTCATTAGGGACCCCAATCATGAGCACACCCAGACAGCTGAGCTTCTAGTGAGGTCCCCCAAGTGTTTCACCTGCCCTTGTGGTTACCCAACCCCCATGTCTGCCCCACCCCATTTGGCTTCACACCTGTGCGTACGTGTCTGGTCAATTAGCTTGACTTTAATCAGAAAATGTTGACCTGTCTTACTAATAAGAGGTTACTCTCACAGGCTCTGAACTGACATTTCCCTGAAGTCAGAAGTTCAGAGAAACACACAAGTGGGGTAGCTGCCCAACTGATCGCTAGAGATTTGTCTTCAGATCAAGAACATAACAATGTCTCAAAGAAAACAAGCTATCTCACACACTACACAAGTGCAAAGCAAGATGTTACCCCCCCCCCCAAAGGGTGACACAATATCAATGGACTTCCTGAAGCCAGAAATTCTGATGGAACTTCATGACACAAAATTTAAAAGAAGAATGATTGAATATAGTCAGTGGATAAAAGACAAACATGAAGAATTACAGGATACTACAAGCAAAAACTAGGAGGCGCTAAAAAAAAAACCCCAAAACAAACAAACAAACAAAAAAGAAACAAACAAACCCCACAAACCAATCCAGAACAATGCAGAGAAAACAAACGAGGCATTAGCGGCACTGGAAAAACAAGAAACCAC
>NW_006399991.1:4232390-4235626 GCF_000299155.1 Elephantulus edwardii | reverse complement strand
ATCCTCCCACAACTCATCTGGCCTTCGCTCATTAGTGTGCAAAGCCTCAAACCTGTTCCTGAGATGGTTCTGAAATTCAGGTGGGATAGACACAAAGTCATACTTTGGTTGCCTTGGATTTGGTTTAATTTTCCTCAGTTTTAGCTTGGATTTGCATATGAGTAGTTGGTGGTCTATTCCACAATCAGCTCCTGACCTAGTTTTCACAGCTGATATTGAGCTTCTCCAGTGGTTCTTTCCACATATGTAATCGATCTGATTCTTATGCATACCATCAGGTGAAATCCAGGTATATAACATGCGTTTATGTCTCTTAAAAATGTATTTGCTATGAATAAGTCATTGATTGTGCAAAATTCGATCATTCTCTCTCCGGCTCCATTTCTGTCACTGAGTCCATGTTTTCCAACTACTGAATCTTCTTGTTTGTTCCCGACTTTTGCATTCCAGTCACCCATTATTATCAATGCATCTTGATTGCAAATATGCACCAACAACCAGAGCCAAGGAAAAGGAGATAGAAGATTTTTACCAACTTTTACAATCGGAGGTTGATCGAACATGCAATCAAGATGCTCTCCCTTATAGGTTACTCTTTGTTTCTCCCTCACTGCTTTCAGAATTCTCTCCTTATCTTTGGTTCTGCCAAATTTGACTATGATATGCCTTGATGTTTTTCTTTTGGGCTCTATTCTATATGGTGTTTGCTGAGCTTCTTGAATATATATTCTCTCACTCTTCATTATGCCTGGGAACTTTTCCTCTAGTCATTCTTCCACAACTTTATTGGTGCCTTTAGCTTTTACTTTGCCTTTCTTGATGGTGTCCCACATTATTCTTAGCTTTTCTTCTTTTTTCGATTCTACTTTTTGCTCTAGCAGCTCAGTGGTGAAAGAGAGTAAACCCCTCAACCACATGGATTGACACAGTGACTACCACAGTGGGCTCTTGTGTATCAGGAACTGTGAGGATGTCACAAGACAGAACTTTCAGACCTTTTATTCATAGTATTGCTATGAGTCATACTTTACTCGACAGTATATAACAACAATAACAACAGTATGGTGTGACTTATGTCACACCTTGGTCCAGTAGTATCCTTCATACAGTATTGAGTTATCCTTTAATGAGGTCTTAAGTATAGGCAAAGAGGCTAGAATCACAAAATTGAAAGCTTTGTATAACAGGATTATATATTGTATCACACTGCTCTTCTATGATTTTAACACAGGAACCAAGTTAAGCATGAGCACATGAATGAAGTATAAGTTGAAAATGGAGAGTATGAAAGAAAAAACAGATAGTTTGAGGTGCTCATGAAGGCACACATTTGTAGCTCTCTGACACTGAGTGATGAGCTCAGAACTGAATAGGGTCTTACTATTTTCTGGTCAACTATGATTCATACCATCTTCATGAGCAACAGATCTGAACCTTACACTATCCTGCACTGTCGTCAAAATCTCTGATATGCTTGAATCTATTGTTAAAATCATTGCATCAATCCATCTTTTTTAAATTCTTCATCTCTTTCTCTTACCCTCCAACTTTCCCAGCATTCTAAGTAGTATTTGATGGAATCACACTAGGCTAGGTGGATTTTTAGCAAAGCTTCTGCTTTAAAAGGTATACTGAATTGGTTGACTAAGGTGCGCCTGGTTCAGGCTGTGTTCTTTTCAGTCACTTGCTATACATCTGAAAGCTGAACAATAATTAAGGATGACTGAAGAATAATTGATACCTTTGAATTGCGGTGTTGGAGAAGACTGCTAAATAGCCCGTGGACTGCCAAAAGAACAAACAGTTATGTCTTGGGGAAGGTGCAGCTAGAGTGCTTCATGGAAGCAAAGGTGATAAAATTTTATCTCACATACTTGGGGCACAGTGCTAGGAAATACTATTTCTTGGAGAGAGAGACCATGCTTGGAAGGGTGGAGGGGTGGCAAAATAAAGGAAGACTTTAAAGCAGGAGGATTTGTACAGGATAGAACAGAGTTCAGATCTATTTTTCTTATAGGGTCTTACTCAAGTCTATGGCACCTAATAACAACAGTGGGTTGACTGACAGGTGTCCTGGTGGTGTTGTGCCTCTTGCACTAATTAAAAGATAATGATATTCTGATGGTTCAAATCTACCAGCAGCAGTTCCATAGGAGAAAGTTAGACTGTCTCCTCCCATAGAGATCTATCACCTCAAAAAGCCAACAGAGAGTTGATATGAACCAGAATTGGCTCAGGGGTAACTAATAACACCCTCCCCCCAAAAAATCATGTCCACTTAAAACCTTAGACAAAATGTGTTCTGATTTAAAGCAAAGCCTTTGAGGACAAAATTAAGGTAAAGGTATTTGCAGACATAATTAAGGTAAAGATCGAAATAAGACCATATAATATTAGGATAGGTTCTTAATCCAATGAGCATGTATTTACAAGTTCAAAATAAAGCTAAAGGAAGTAAAAATTCACAGGAATCAAAAGTTGACCTTGAATCCATCCCATTTGAATTTAAAAACCAATTCAGGAACAGATTTGAGGACTTAATACTAATGAACGAAGACCAGAGGAGCTGTGGGAGGATATCAAGAATATCAACAATGGAGAATGCAAAGACATTACAAAGACAGGCAAAGAAGAAAAAACCAAAATGGATGTCAGAAGAGACTCTGAATATTACACTAGAGCACCAAGAAGCCAAAGCAAAGGGAAGAAATCAAGAAGTTAAGGAGCTCACTTTTTTGCAAAGATGGCGCCAAAAGCAAAGAAGGAAGACCCTGCCCCTCCCAACACTGAAGCCAAAGCAAAGGCAGTTTGCTTTGACAGAAAGGTAGTTCTGAAGGGCATCCACAGCCACATAAAAAAAATCCACACATCACCCACTCTCCAGTGGTCTAAAATGCTGAGATTCTGAAGGCAGCCCAAATACCCTTGGAAGAGAGCCCCAGGAGAAACAAGCTTGACCACTATAATCATTGTGGTTGTCAAGGCCAACAAGCATCAAATTAATCAAGCTGTAATGAAATGCTAGGACATTGATGTGGCCAAGGTCAACACCTTGATTAGGCCTGATGGAGAGAAGAAAGCCTATGTTTGACTTGTTCCTGACTATGATGCTTTGTATGTTGCCAACAAAATTGGGACCATCTAAACTGAGTCCAGCTGGCTAATTCTAAATACAAATTTTTCTCACTATAGAAAAAAAAGAAGTTAAGGAGCTGCACAGAAGATTTCAAAAGGCA
>NW_006399991.1:4229575-4232290 GCF_000299155.1 Elephantulus edwardii | reverse complement strand
AAATTGAAGACAGAATTGTCACCACTGATCTGCTAGAGCAAAAAAGCAGACTCAAAAAATAAAAAAAGAAGAAAACCTAAGAATAATGTGGGGAAACTGTCAAGAGAATAATATGTGTATCATTGGAATCCCAGAACAGGAAGAAGCAAGTAAAAGCATTGAAAAAGTTGTGGAAGGCATAATGAATAATGAAAGAATATATATTCAAGAAGCTCAGTGAACACCATATAGACTAGACCCACCCCTGCCCCCCAAAAACGAACAAACAACAACAACAAAAACAAAACACCAAGGATATCATAGTTAAATTTGGCAGGACCAAAGATAAGGAGAGAATTCTGAAAGCAGGGAGGAGGAGGAGGAGGAGTGGGAGCGAGAGCAGGAGTGGGAGCACGATCAGGGGCTGTACACAGGAAAGAACTCGCAGAGACGTCCAAGTCCCCAGCGAGGGTCCCCATCGACCCCCCTCCGCCCCTCTGTTCGGTGTCCGTGGCCCGAGTTTGCAAGGGCGGAGGGAAGCCCTGGAGGGCAGATAAGATTAAGTGCCAATTTTTCTGCAGAAACCGTGCAAGCAAAAAGAGAGTGGAAGGACATATATCAAACTCTCAAAGAATACAACTGTCAACCAAGAATACTGTACCCAGAAAAATTATCCATCAAATATGAAGGAGAGATCAAGATATTTCCAGAAAAGCAGAACCTAAGAGAATTTTAAAAACGAGACCAGCATTGCAGGAAAGACTCAGAGAGGTCCTCCTTACAGAGGTACCACAGAAAGCAGGATGGTTCAAAGTAACTAGCAACACCAAAAAGAACTCAACACAATTATAGCTATAAAATCTTGCCTCTCAATAATCACACTGAATGTTAATGGTTTAAATGCACTGTTGAAGAGAAAAAAGTAACAGATTGGATAAAAAAAACAAAATCCGTCAATATGTTGTCTACAAGAGACACATCTGAAAAACAAAAATAAAGACTGAAAATAAAAGGGTGGGGAAGAGTATACCAAGCAAATGGCAACCAGAAAAAACCAGAGTAGCGATATTAATCTCTGATAAAATAAATGTCAATGTAAAAACCATCACAAAGGACAAGGGAGGGCACTACATAATTCTGAAAGGGCCAATGGAACAAGAGGACATAAGAATAATAAATATCTATGCACCAAATGAAAGACCTGTAAAATACATAAAACAAACTTTAACAGAACTGAAAAATAGACAACACTACTATAGTACTTGGAGACTTCAATACAACCCTCTCAAGAAAAGATATAACTACCAGGAAAAAAACTCACCAAAGATACTGAAGAATTAAACCACACAATAAACCAACTTGACCTGACAGATATTTATAGGCCAATACACCCTCAACAAAGCACAGTATACTTTCTTCTCCGATGAGCATGGAACGTTCTCCAAAATAGATCACATTAGAGGTCACAAGGCAAGCATCAATAGATTCTAAAACATAGAAATAATACAAACCATCTTTTCAGACCAGAATGCTACAAAATTAGAAATTAGTAATAGGACGGTAAAGGAGAAAAAACCCATACATTCGGAAGCTGAACAATACCTTGCTTGAACATAACTGGATACTGGTTGTTGTTGTTGTTTAATGCCTACTAGAAGCAATAAAAAATTAAAATTAAAAACTTTCTTGAAACAAATGACAATAAAAACGCCACTTACCAAAACCTCTGGGAAGCAGCCAAAGCGGTAATCAGAGGTCAGTTTATAGCAATAAGCAAACACATCAAAAGACAGGAAAAACAGACTATTGACTCTCTAACCCAATATCTCCAGCAAATTGAAAAAGAACAGCAAGAAAACCTGACACTCTCTTAAAAAAACTGAGATTATAAAAACAAGAGCAGAAATAAATGAAATAGAAAACAGAAAAACAATTGAAACTATCAACAAAACTAGGAGTTGGTTCTTTGAAAAGGTCAACAAAATCGATAAACCACTAGAAAAACTCAAAAAACAAAAGAAGGAGAAGACACAAATAATCGGAATAAGAGATGAATCAGGCAACATCACAACAGAACCAACTAAAATAAAAATGGCTAACATTAGAGTATTATGAAAAACTATACTCAAATATGAAAACCTAGAGGAAATGGACAAATACTTAGAAATGCACAACCTACCTAAACTAACAGAAACTGAAATTAAACATCTGAACAGGCCCATTACAAAAGAAGAAATTGAAAAGGTAATACAACTTCTGACCCAAAAAAGCCCTGGACCAGATGGTTTTACAAGTGAATTTTATCCAACAGTCAGAGAAGATCTGTCACCAATTCTACATAAACTATTTCAGAAAATAGAAAAAGATGGAATTCTCCCAGACTCGTTCTATGAAGCAAACATATCCTTGATACCAGAGCCAGGAAAGACACCACCAAAACAGAAAACTATAGGCCAATATCTTCCATGAACATAGATGCAAAAATCCTGAATAAAATACTGGCCAATAGAACCCAATGACACATCAAAGAAATAATTCACCATGACCAAATGGGATTCATAACAGGTATGGAAGGATGATTCAAAATTTAAAAAAAAATCAGTGTAATTCATCACATTAACAAAGACCAAGAACCACATGATCCTATCAATTGATGCAG
The DNA here is from genome assembly GCF_000299155.1 of Elephantulus edwardii. NCBI lineage: Eukaryota > Metazoa > Chordata > Mammalia > Macroscelidea > Macroscelididae > Elephantulus > Elephantulus edwardii. The sequence continues at coordinate 4,229,652 of NW_006399991.1, read as the reverse complement.
AAAAGGCCTTTGTCAAACTCCAACACCCTTTTCTGATTAAAACACTCAACAAAGTAAAAACATAGTAAAAAGCATTT
>NW_006399991.1:4224734-4229475 GCF_000299155.1 Elephantulus edwardii | reverse complement strand
ATTTGACGGCACACAAACACACACACACACACACACACACACACACACACACACACACACAAAATAAAACAAACAAAAGTGCTACTAAAATAAAAGTTGAGAAGACTAGACAGAGGCGCTCTACCCCAAAAAATTGACTGACATAGAAGAATTTCAAGAAACAACATGTGATCAAGAGGCACTGGTGATGAAGATGGAAGTTCAGGCTGCTCTGAAAGACTTGGCAAAAAAATAAACCCCTGGAATTGATGGAATATCAAATGACATATTCCAACAAATAGTTGTTGCACTAGACGTGCTCAACAGGTTGTGCCAAGAAATTTGGAGGACAACTACCCGGCCAACTGTCCAGAAGAGATCCATTTTCCCATTCAAAAAGAAAAGGAAGAAAAAAAAGATGTCCCAACAGAGTATGGAAATTTTGGAACAATATCACTAATATCACACACAAGCAAAATCCTGCTGAAGATTATCCAGAAATGACTGGAACAATACATTGACAGAGAACTACCAGAAACACAAACTGGGTTTAGAAGAGGTTGTGGCATTAGAGACATTATTTCTAATGTCAGATGGCTCTTGGAAGAAAGCAAAGAGTACCAGAGGAATGTCTGTCAGTGTTTCATTGACTATGCAAAGGCATTTGACTGTGTGGATAACAACAAATTTTTATTAACCTTGAGGAAAATGGGAATCCCAGAACACCTGATTGTGCTCATGCAAAACCCGTACTTGCACCAGGAAGCAGTCCTCAGAGCAGAGGAGGGGGAAACTGTATGGTTCAAAATCAGGAAAAGTGTGTCAGGGATGCATCCTGTTTCTTCCATTCCTTTTCAATCTATGCATAAAACAGATCATTTGGCCCAGCTGCGCTTTATGAATAGGAATGTGGCATCAGGATTGGAAGAAGACTCGTCAACAATGTGCACTATGAAGATGACACAACCTTGTTTTCTGAAACTGAGAAAGACAGGAGGTGTTTGCTGCAGAACATCAATGACTGTCTTCTTCAATAAGGATTGAAGCGCAACATGAAGAAGACAAAGATTCTCACCACTGGGCCAATTAGAAGCACCATGATAGATGGAGAAGAGATTGAAGCTGTCAACAATTTCAGCTTGCTTGGCTCTATAATCAACAGTCTTGGTATCAGCAGTCAGGAAATTTAAACATGAATTGCATTGGGAAAATCTGTGGTTAGGTACTTCTCCAAAGTGCTAATAGACAACAATGTCAGTCTAGAAACTAAGGAATTATTGATCCAGACCATGGTCTTTACAATTACTTGCTATGCATCAGAGAGCCAACAGTGACTAAGGATGACACAAGAAGAATCGATGCCTTTGAGCTGTGGTGCTGGAAAGAGTACTGAACATATCATGGACTGCTTTTTCCTGGAGAGGGTGAAATCAAGTTGCTCCTTGGAGACAAGGATTTTGAAGTTCCATCTCACATATTTTTGGGCACGTGGCCAGAGAGAACAGTCCTTAGAGAAGGACATCATGCTTGGAGACCCTGGATGAGATGAATTGACACAGTAACTGGGGTAATTAGGAGTAGGTGTGTCCTGGACAAGTGAGTGGCTCAGGATAAGCCAGGCTTCAGGGCTATTTTGCATATGGTTGCTGAGCTACAGTGAACTCAATAGCACATAACAACAACAAAAACACTGTGGACTTTACATAAGATTGGTTTTCCTTATAAAATAGAGGTAAGGGGGGTGTTTTGGGTTTTTTTGCTATGTTTCATAGGTATTATTTATAATCCATTCAACTACCCTGTTGTTGTTTGCTGTGCCCTATCCTGAGCCAATCTCACTGTCTACAACACACCTACCCCTACTACACCCATTATTGTGTCAAATTTTTATTCCTGTGAATTTGATTTAGCCTTCTTTAGCGTTAGTTTGAATTTGCGTATAAGTAGTTTGGAAGCAGGAATGGCATCCACTTCCTAAATAACATGCCTCTGGAAACACTATGATCTTTGATAAATGTTGATAGTTGTAGAGGGGCTTCAACCCTTTCGTTCATAGGGTTGCTATGAGTTGCGCTCAACTCAAAGGCTATCAACAACAATAGTTGAACAGTCTCTTGTTCAGTCAGTACCTGGTCTTACTTTTCACAGCTGGTATTGAGCTTCTCCAGCGATTCTTTCTACAGATGTAATCAATCTGATTCCCGTACATATCAGTTGAAATCCATTTATATAGTCTGTGTTTATGTTTCTTATAAAAGGTATTCATAGTGAATAAATAATTGATTGTGCAAAGTTCTGTCAGTCATCTTCAGCTTCACTTCTATCACCAAGTCCATGTTTTCTGATTACTGATCCTTCTTCCCTGTTCCTAGCTTTTGCATTCCAGTTACCATTATTATTAACACATCTTGGTTCCATATTCGATTGATTTCTGACTTCAAAAGTTGGTAGAAATCATCTGTTTCCTCCAATGGTTGTTCGTGCACATATTTCAGTCATATTCACTGGACATCCCTGTATGTGTATAAATATTATCCTGTGGCTCACAACTTTGATTTCAAGATGAATGTAGAAATTACCTTTTTAACTATGAGAGCAACCCCATTTTCCCTCACCATTTCATCTCCAGCATAATAGATCATATGATTGTCTGATTAAAAATGTCTCTTGCCAATCCATCACATTTTGTCAATACCTAATATGTCAATATTTATGTGTTCTAGTTCTTTCTTGATGAAATCCAGTTTTCCTATATGGATGCTTCTCACATCCCAATTATTAGTGATTGCTTACAACAGTTCCTCCTCCTTTGTGCTTCTAAATTTGAGGACTCAGCCTCAGGTGCCATATCTGCTAGTCTGCCCTAAGTGTGCTCTATTGTACATGGGTTTTCAAAGGTCTGTTATTTCGGAAGTGGATGGCCAATCCTTCTTCATAATCTATCTTAATTTGGATGCTCAGCTTAAAACAGCATCTGACAGACAAGCATTTTACAGAAAGAATCAGATGAAAAAGAGGACAAAAGCTTCCAGGTGTTTCTGTATGTTGAAGCTTGGTTGGGTTTAGTCAATGAAACAGTTGATGTCTATTTTAGTTGACAGATTAGGGAAAACAAAAATCTGATTGACTGTAGTACCTATTAAGATGAACACAATTAGGAAATATCAAACATTAATTCCTGTATATATCTCTGAGATATTAAATTTTAATAACTATATGATTCACTATTACACTATTAATTTGCATTAGATGATTTGTCTTAAAATGTTATTTTTTCTTTTTGAGCAAAATGGATGTGTCATAATAGATGGAGAAGAGATTGAGATTGTTAACAATTTCAGCTTGCTCGTTTCCTCAATAAACACTCTTGGAACCAGCAGTCAAGAAATAAAAAGATGAGACGGAACTACTCCGCCGCCAGACAGGACAGGAAGAGACCCAGGAAGAGCAACAGTCAGCCACCCACCGCAGAACTCCAGAGGAGCGAAGACCGTGAAACCCCAGAGGAGAGAAGACTACCTGCCACTGTGTGACCCCCCTGCAGCCCGCACCTGTATGACCGCCAACACACAGGGTGCTGCTGCATAAACCCCCAGCAGTGCCCAAGCCCCGCCCCCACCTCTTGGTGGTAGTGTCCAAGCACTGTGCTCCTTATGCCCCCTAGTTCCTTGCTTTCCGCCCCTCCCACCGCCCCCTTGCAGCTCCACAACCACGCACCTCAGCACCCACCACAGCCCTGTGACCTCAGGGCACCACCGCAGATCCAGCCATCACCCGGAGCTATCAGCCAAGCTGTTGTGGAACTAAAGTGGCAAGAGAAAGGCCGGTAGGATCTTGGCTGTGTTTACTGGGCCATTGCTGATTACCTGGGAGAGCACCTAAGGGCGTGCCCACTAGTGGGGAAATTGGCCGAGCTCTCTTGGGCTACACCAACTGCGCAAAATGAGCCAGCCAGCTGACTTCTCTGAATTCTGCAGAACAGCCAGAGACTAGTGGGTTGGTGAGAATTTGACCTTGACTTTTCAGATGCTGTCAGATCCAGGACACTGCTGGAGCAGGGGCTGTTGTGTGAGGGCACCTGTGTAAGTGCCACTAGGCAGGGAACACTGAGAAAACCACTGGGTAGGAAATGGACAGCAGGAATTTGAGTAAGGGCCCCAGTCATGAGCACACTGAGACAGCAGAGGTTTGAGCAAGATCCCCCAAGTGTTTGAAATGCCCTTGCAATCACCCAACCCTTTGCCTGCCTCACTCCATTTGGCTCCACACCAGTGCCTACAGGTCTGGACAATAAACTTGCCCTTAAACGGGAGCAACTTGACCTGTCTTAGCAACAAGAGATTGCCCTAGCAGGTGCTGAACTGACATTTTTCTGAAGTCAGAAAGTCAGAGAAACGCACAATCTTAGTAGCTACCCATCTGATCTCAAGAGCATTGTCTTCAGATCAAGAACATATACCAATGTCTCAAAGAAAGCAAACTATCCCACACAATACAAAAGAGCAAAGCAAGAAGTCACTCACAAAGTGCGACACAGTAGCAGTGGATACCCAGAAGCCAGAAAGTCTCATGGAACTTTCTGACACAGAGTTTAAAAGAGAAGCAACTGAATATATCCAATGGATGAAAGACAAACTTGATGAATTACAGGATACTAGAAACAAAGACCAGGAGGAGTTCAAAAAAACAATGCAAAACATTGCAGAGAAAACAAATGAGGCATTAGTGGCACTGGAAAAACAAGAATCCACCATTCAAAATA
>NW_006399991.1:4181692-4218014 GCF_000299155.1 Elephantulus edwardii | reverse complement strand
CAACAGAGATGAATGGACTATAATGTAGATGAAGGACTGTATGGAGGCAATGTATATCAATGACAAAAATATGAATAATAATAAAAAAGGAAATAAAAAGATAAATTGGGGGTGAGGGGGGAAGATGAATTACATTGGGGAAATAGGATGTTGTCAGAGACTTCTCTGGAGTACTGAAGAGTAACGTCATAAATATAGAGACTTGCATAGTCCTTGAAATTACATCAGAGATCTGGACAATGACCAAGGATGGGAAAAGATGAATTGATGCCTTTGAGTCGTAGTGCTGGAGAAGATTATTGAACATACTATAGACTGCTAAGAGAACTAACATTTCTGTCTTGGAAAAGGTGAAAGCAACCTGCTCTTTGAAAGCAATGATTTTCAGAGTCTATCACGCATACTTTGGGCATGTTGCCAGGAGGGCTCAGTCTTTGGAGAAGGATATCATGCTTGAAAGGATCGATGGACAGGACAGGAGAAGACCTTGATGAGATGGGTTGATGCAATAACTTAGGGTAGGTGTGTCAGAGACATTCGAGGGCGCATAACAACAACAATGCTTTTATTAGATTTTTTGTATGTTTTATTATGCCTAGTAAACAAAATGATCCTTAAATTCAGCTTTGTGTATTTCTAATTCTTTTCTACATAAAAGTAGTGAATTGGAGGATCATTCACTTGTTTGCAAAAATTCTTCACTCTTATATCTGATATAATCAGAGATAATGGGACTTGACAGACTCACTGGCAAAATAACACTACGTTTTCATCAATTGTCCCTAAACCTCAAGGTAAAAAAGAGCCCCTGAGAGTTGATTAAAGTGCATGGAGTCCCTGAGAGTTGATTAAAGTGAATGGGTCTTACTCTATCTTCCTACCAAACTCTAATTTAGAAGATTGTGGAGTGGGGCCTTGAGACTGTGTATTCTTAACAATTACTCCTGTAGGTCTGAGGACCACCCATTAAGGCCTATTAAATTTATCTTGAAAAGGTTTGGGGTTGGAAATCAGTGTCTTTCTCCAAGCCAGGTTTGCATTATGAGACATGAGGTGACTGACCCCAAAGTGACTGGCCTATCTGTCAACGCAAGGCCTCCAAGAAGATGCTCCTCTTTGCACTTCATTCCAGTGTGACAGCGAGAAGGAAGATCCTCCCTCAGATTACACCTCCAGTGCCAGGTCAGGGAGGGGGGCTCTGGTGTTGCTTACTGATCACCTTGCCCTTTCAACATCAAAATGGTTTGACCCACCACTGACCCCAGATCCTTGCCCCAAAACATTTGAAAGAATTTAGGAAAGTCGGCAGAAGTACAAGGAGAAAGGGTGCACTCTGCTTATATGTTGCAATAAATGTTAGCCAAAGCAAAAAAATTTTAAGGGACAATGTTCTCACAATCTTCTGGTTATAGAATCTTCTTCACGAACACCACCATCATTGTCACTATCAACCATGACAACCAGTATCTACTGAAAACTCCCAGGATGAATCACAGCCTTATTAAGGGAGAGAGACCACAAAGGTTGTTATTTCCTATTCCATTTCCAAGTTTTTGAGCAAAAAAAATTCAATTCAATCATCCCTAAATATATTTAAAATTATTTTTAATATCTCAATCAAAAGGATTTCTTCTCATCTACCCATATGTTTCTTCTATTGAACCAAAATCTCTCTGTACTTTTTAATCATGTCTCCTTATTCTGCTAGAGAAATATCTGGGATAAACAATAAAGACTTTTTCATAATTACACTCCACAGTAGTCTCTACTACCCTAATCCCTAGAGGAAACCACCGTTAACAGTTTGAAGTATATCCCTTATTTTTTTTTTAATGTATTACAAAATCTATGTGTTTTAGGGAGCTCTGACACCCTAATGGGTAAGAAGTTGCACTGTCAACCCAGATGGATTAATTGAATCTGCCAGCTACTTTGAGATAGAAAAGTGGACAATCTCCCCCCATGCAATTTATAGCCTCTGAAAAACCTCTGGAGAGTCAACTATGAGTTGGTTCTGACTTGACAGTACACAGCAACAATATGTGTGTTTTGGCTTATGTAACTATGTTCAAAATAGAAAAAAAAAATAGTAACAGTTTACCAGGGACATCGTTCCATTCCAGTTTGCTCTTGACAGCCATTCTTTTTTTTTTTTTTTTGAGACAGAGTGAAATAGTAAAAATAGATTTATTAGAAAGTTAAATCCCCAAAGGGACAGACCTCCTTTCTTAAAAGGATATATGGAAGGGAGGCCCTTTTATTTTCGACTCTTGATTAGTTCTTGATGCTTTCAATCCACCCAGTGGCTCTGCAAAACAGGCCTGGTGATCTATGTCCTTGATATTGTTGCTATGGTTGCTATTGCTGTTGTGCACCATTGAGTCATAGCTGACACATCAGTTGGTTTTCAGAGACAGTAAATAGCATGGTAGGAGGTTGTTCATCATTTCTTTGTGGAGCAGCTGGTGGATTTGGAACATGTTCCTTTGGATCAGCAGTGCAGCTCTTTACCACTGAGCCACCAGAGGTCCCTGCTGTGACTCACAAACCTCTCTGTGCCAAGAACCCTAGTAGAGCACAGTTCTGCTCTGACACATGTGGCAGCCGTGTCATGCAATCTACTTAACAGCAACAGGTTTTTGGTTTTGCGTTTGCTTTTTTGCTATGGTAGTATTTCTTAATGTGAGTGTAACCACATTGATTTAGTCTATTATGGATATAGATCTAGGTTGTTGCAAGTTTTTATTTTAAACACTGCAACAATGAACCACATATCACTATCTTTGCATATGTTAAGTGATTGCGGGTAAGACCAACATGTACAATTGCTTAATCAAAGAGTATGAATTTGGATTTGAATTTGAATTTTTGAGGGGTTCCTCCAGTTGCCTTTAAGAAAGTGAAACCTATGCATCTGAAAATTGGACAATAAGTATGACAGAGGAAGAATTGATGTCTCTGAATTGTGGTGTTGAAGGAGAGTCTTGAATATCCCATGAACTGCCAAAAGACCAAACAAGTCTATTTGGTTGAAGTACGACTAGAGTGTTCCTTTAGAGGCAAGCCTACTGTCATATGCTTTGGGCATATTGTCCACAGGGGCCAGTCCTTGGAAAAAGACATCATGCTGGAAAGTCATTGAAAGTGAGGAAGACCCTGCACAAGCTGAATGGACACAGTGATGTAACAATGGGCTCAAACATATCAGAGATGGTGAGGTGAGCAGGACAGGGCAAGGCTCAGATCTGCTGTTCACAGCGTCACTAGGCATCACAATTGACCAACAACATACTCTCACCAATTATGTATTAGCAATGCATGGGTTGTTTTTGGCAAATCCTGGAAATTCTATGTATAACTTATTTGTCACCCTAATTGGCGGGAAATTGCATCTTATGTTTATTCACATTCTTCTGATTTGCATGGAAGTGTTTTATTCTGTAAAATGCATAATCCTCTGTTAACATGAAAAGAACAAATAATTTTCAAGCAGAGGCTAGTTTTTGTCCTAGTAAATAAATAAATAGATTTAATTTATACAATGCAAACTTCATCCAAGGAGCTCTGGTGGTGCACCAGATAACCACGCAGCTGTGAACGGAAAGATCAGCATTCAAACCTACCAGCAACACTGAAGGGCAGAAATGTGGATGCTGTTGTTGTTGTTGTTAGGTGCCTTCAAGTAGACTACGACTCCAGTGACATTTGTTGCTGTTGTTATGTGCCATTGAGTCACCTGTGACCCACAGCGACTCTGTGTGCACAATAGCTCTGAACCCTCTTGCCCTATCCTGAACCAATCTTATCTGGGGTCATCTTCACCTGCACTGTCCCTCCACCCTTCCAAGCATGATGTCCTTCTCCAAGGACTAGACCTTCCTGGCCACATGCTCCAAAGTAAGAGACAGAGCTTCAAAATCCTTGCCTCCAGGGAATAGCTTAGTTTCACTCTCCCCAGGACAGACCTGGTTTTCCCCCACCCCGGCAGTCCACAGTATGTTCAACACTCTTCTCCAGTACCACAGCTCAAACGCATTGATTTTTCTTCTATAATCCTTAGTGATTTTCCAATTCTCTGATGCATAGCAAGTAATTGTAAAGACCATGGCCTGGATCAGGCACACCTTAGTCTCCAGACTGATATCCTTGCTCTTCAGTACTCTAGAGAGGCCATGCCAGCAGATTTTCCTCATGTAATTCGTCTTTTGATTTCCTGACTGCTGGTGCCAAGAGTGTTGATTGTGGAACCAAGCAAGCTGAGGTTGTTAACAATCTCAATCTCTTCTTTGTTTTATCATGAAGCTTATAATTGGCCCAGTGGTGATAATCTTTGTCTTCTTAATGTTGCACTTCAATCCACACTGAAGACTACAGTCCTTGACTTTCTTCAGCAGATGCCTTATTTCCTCCTCAGTTTCAGCAAACAAGGTTGTGTGGTCTGCAAAATGCAAGTTGTTGATGAATCTTCTTTCAATCCTGATGCCACATTCCTCCTCATAAAGTCTAGCTTCCGGAATGATGTGCACACAGATTGAAAAGATATGGAGATAGGTTGCTTCCCTGACACACTCCTTTCCTGACCGTGAAACATGAAGTTTCCCTGCTCTGTTCTGACTACTATATCCTAATCCAAGTATAGGTTTCACATGAGCACAAGCAAGTGTTCTGGGATTCCCATCTTCTCAAGGTTAGCTACAATTTCTTGTGATCCACACATAGACATTCCTCTGGTGCTCTCTGCTTTTGGCCAAAATCCTTCTAACTTTGGCTAGGGTGTTCCTACAATGTGACTCTTCTAAACCCAGTCTGAACATCTGGCAGTTCTCTGCTGATCATAGCAATCCCTCTCGTGTCCTGCATCATCCTCACTATCTGACAGGCTTGTCCTGTCCTGTGCCATCCTACTTCTGACATGCCCATTGTTACAGTTATTGTGTCAATCCATCTGGTTGAAGGTCTTCTCTTTCTTTGACCCTACATCTTCCCCAGCTAATGTCTTTTACCAAGATGTGATAGTCATCTTTCATTAAAAAAAAAAATTAAAAATCACCACATCTGACACTCTATAGCACAGTTCTATTTTGTCCTTTGGGGTCACTATAAGTTGAGATCAGTTCAATTCTTATTAAGTGGGTTTGGGGGAATTCCTGTGCATAGTGGCCCACCTGGAGCATCCTGTGAATCTAGGATGGGAAAGAATGTTGGAAAGAATGTTCTTGAGGGCAGCCAGGACAATGGGCAGACCTTTCTCAGCCACAACAGCATCTTCCATTTTCAGAGTTGTCCACTTGAAAGCTAATGATTCTGTGCACATCCAAGGGTAGACCCTAGAAGAGCAGCAGGGACAGGCTGGAGTCCCCCACCCCTTGTGAAGACAGCAGATTTCCACAGGCTGCTTAAAGCCAGTCTCTTACTCAGACTGCCCTGCTGTTCAGCATGGGATGTTTCAGAATTAGCCCCTGGGATTTTTTTTCTGCTTGTTTATTCTTGACATAGAGGGGTTCCTACTACTTTAAGGGTCCTCCTCTCTCAGGGACCCTATTTGTGGAAGGCAGTGTTTGCTAAACCCTGGAGCTCCCTCTGCGTAAGAGGGATCAATGCCCCACTTCTCTGTGAGGAGGCCTTTGTAGTGTAGATTTACTATTTGTGTTTCAGATGCTAGGGGAAGGCTTGCTCCTAATTAAAGGCGTAAATGCCATAATCCCCGGCCCCAGGGCTTCCCATAGCATGCATTACCTGTATTAGGAAGGAAATGGATTGTAATCCCTTTAATTTAAACCTGGAGGAACTCAGAGGCTTCTCTTTTCTGAGAAGAATTTCCTCCTGTGATTTAACAATATTAACAGCTGAATTTGCATAGACGGAAACTTGGGGCCCAGCTTTCTATCCAGGGAAGGACATCTCTTATGTGGGTATCATTTAGGATAGCACACATGCTCTGTGTTTTAGCAAACCAGTAAAGGCTACAGCAATTAGACTTCTACAGAAAATCAGGTCAAATGAGTAGTCATTAATTGTGTATGTCTGTTCCCCCCTCACAGGAGCCCTGTGAATTTCTATTGGGCCAACTTGAGGAAATAAAGGTAGAAAGATTAATCTCATCACAGGAAGAAAAGGAGTGATTCTTGTGGGGAAGCTTGGTGTTCCCCATGATAGGGTAAATTTTCAATCTGTGGTTCATACGTCACAATGGCACCTAACCACAGCATACTTGCTATACAGTGTTTTAGCGAATCCTATCTCTATCCATCTGACATCAGCAATGGTATCCTTAGTGCCACTGTCTCTTCTAAATCCAGCTTGAACTTTTAGCAGTTGCCTATCTACGTGCTGTTCTATTCATTTTTAAATGATCTTCAGCAATATTTTGCTTGCATGTGATATAAATGATATTGTTCAATAGTTTCTACATTCTGTTGGATCCTCTTTCTTGGAAATGGGAACAAATATGGATCTCTTTCTGACAGTTGGCCAGACAGCTGTCCTCCAAATTTTCTGGCATAAACTGATGAATACATCCAGGGCCACATTTGTTAGTTGAGCATGTTAGTCAGTATCCTATCAATTTCTGAGTCTTTTTTTTGTCAATGCCTTCAATACAGCTTCAACTTCTTCCTTCATTACATTGGCTCTGTTTGATATGGCACTTGCTGAAAATTTTCAATGTCAATCAATTCTGGTACTCTGTGAATTTTTTTTTTGCATCTTTGATGCTTGCTGGTTTATCCAGCATATTGCATATGCTGTTATGTGCTGTCAAGTTCACTGCAACTCATAGCAACCTTGTGCACAGTAGCTCTGAACCCTGCCATGTCCTGAACCAGTCTCACTGTCTCCAACACACCTGCCCTTTTACTCCAGTCATTGTGTGAATTCATCTTATCTAGGGTCTTCCTCCTGTGTTGCCTTTCATTTCCAAATACAATGTCTTTCTCCAAGAACTATCCCTCCTGACAACATGCCCAAAGTATGTGAGATGGAGCTTCAAAGATCCTTGCCTCCAAAGAGCAACTTGGTTTCACCTTCTCCAGGCCAGGCCTGTTTGTTCTTTTAACAGTCCATTTTATGTTCAATGCTCTTCTCCAGCACTACAGCTCAAAGGCGTCAATTCTCCTTCTATCCTCCCTAATCATTGCCCAACTCTCTTATGCATAACAAGTGATTGCAAAAACCATGGCCTGTATCAGATGTACCTTAGTTTCCAGAGTGACACCACTGCTCTTCAGTACTCTGGAGAGGGCCCTAACAGCAGACTTTCCCATAGCAATGCATCTTTTAACTTCCTAGCTGCTGATACCAAGAGTGTCGATCATGAAACCAAAAAAGTGGAAATTGTTAGTAATTTCAATCTCTTCTCCATCTATCATGATGCTGTCAATCGGCCCAGTGGTGAGAATTTTCATCTTCTTGATGTTGAGCTGCAATTCGTATTAAAGACTACACTCCTCCTATAGCACAATGCTTCAGATTCTCCTCAGTTTTAGCAAGCAAAGTTGTGTTATCTGCATAACACAAGTTGTTGATGATTCTTCTTCCAAATCTGATGCCATATTTCTCCTCATAAAGACTAGCCTGTCAGATGGATGATTTGTTCTGCATATAGATTGGAAAATTATGGGAACACAATGTATCCCTAATGCACTCCTTTCCTGATTTTAAATCATGTAGTGCTTCCCTGCTCTGTTCTGCCAACTGCTTCCTGGTCCAAGTATAGATTTAGCATGAGTACAATCAAGTGTTCTGGGATTCCCATTCTTCTCAAGATTAGCCACAATTTGTCATGATCCACACAGTCTAATGTCTTTGCATAGTTAATAAAACACAGACAGATATTCTTCTGGTGCCCTCTGCTTTCAGCCAAGATTCATTCAACTTTGACTATAATGTCCCTAATTCCACAGCCTTTTCTAAACTCAGCTTTTATTTCTGATAGTTTTCTCTTGATGTAGTCTTCCAGTTGTTTTTTAATAATATTCAGCAGGATTTTGCTTGTGTATGATATTAGTGATATTGCTCAATAATTTCCCCACTCTGTTGGATCACCTTTGTTTTTCAATTCCATTATTTTGAGAAATGTCAGGTGAGTTCTATGCTTTTTATTCCCCAATTTTGGCTTTCTGAACATTCAATTATAATGCTTTACTTTGTCTCCTCAAGCTGCCCTTTGAAATCTTTGTCCAGCTCTTTTCCTTCAGTGTCTTTTCCCTTTGTTTTGGCTTCTCAATGCTCTAGTGCAATTTTCAGAATCTCTTCTAATATCCATTTCATCTTTTTCTTTCTCCTCCATCTTTGCTCATTTTATGGGTAATATCCTGATGTCATCCTAGTCTTAGATTATTGGTGTTCAATGCTTCAGCTCTGTTCTTTTTTTTTTTTAATAAATTTTTGTTTTATACTGGTTTGCTTATAAAGTACATTGTTGGGTTTTTTGATTTTTTTATTTTATTATTTTTGTGTGAGTGTACCGTGAAATCAGATCTGACTGGTACAGGAGGAGATTGTCCCTCATTCCCCGGCAGAGCATCTGGTGGATTCGAACCGTGCGCCTCTAGGACTGTAGTTGCAGCTCCTTACCACTAGGCTACCAGAGCTCCCCAGTACATTGTTTTTAACACCAAATCTTTCCCATTTCCTTTACCCACCCTCTACCTATCAAGTTGTGAGAACCTATGATTACTCCTCTGCTCATCCTCATCCCTCTGCTCCTACCCTCCCCTCATACCTATTTTGTTATCATTCTATTTCTACAAAACTTGTTTTCTAGTATTTGTCCTTATAAGACTGAGTTAGTTCTTTTAGCATAATGTACTCCAGTCTGTCCCAAATTATGTAGTAATTTTCAAAATAATTTCTCCTGCATGCTGCATAGTATTCCTTCATGTGAGTATACCACAATTTCTTAATCCATTCTATTGTGGTTGAGGTTTCCATGTTCTTGCAACAGTGAATAACAGTGTTATAAGCACTAGTGTACAAATATCCATTTGGGTCTCATTTATAATTTTCTCAAGGCACATTCCAACCAGTGAAATAGCTGCTCACATGGAATTTCTATGTTCAGCTTTTTGAGGAAACACCAAATTGTCTTCCAGAGTGGTTGTACCATTTTACAATCCTACCAACAGTGTATAAGAGTTCCTATCTCTTCATATTCTCCCCAACATTTATTGTTGTTGTTGATGCTGCTGCGGCTGTGGATTGCCATTGAGTCAAGAACAACTCATAGTGACCCTATGATCAAAAGACCTGAAGCCTTTCTATAACTATCATCATTTATCAAAGTTCATAGAGTTTCCAGAGTCATGCTGTTTAGGAAGTGGATACCACTCCTGCTTCCAAACATTTATTACTTCATCCCTATTCTTAAGATGACTTTAAAATTCAGATCAAATAGACTCAAGATCATATTTGTATTCTCAGAGACTTGTTTTCATTTTCTTTGACCTCAATTTCAATTTGCACGTGAGTAATTGGTAACCTATTTCCTAGTCCATCCCTGGCCTATTTTTGACTACTGATATTTAGCTGCTCCAATAATTCCTTCCACATAAATAGTCGATCTAATTCTTGTGGTGCACATGCAAAGCTGCTGTTTTTGTTTTTTTAAGAAAGGGTACTTTTGATGAATGATTTACAATCACTGCTGATGCCAGATAGATCTTGGTTGTAAGTAAAGAATACCAGAATAATATCTATTTATGCTTTATTGACTATGCAAAGGCTTTTGACTGTGTGGATTACAACTAGTTATGGATGACATTGAGAAGAATATAATTGTGCTCTTAATTATGCTCATGTGAAACTTACACCTGGCTATTGTTTGAACAGAGCAAGGGAACACTCTATGGTTTAAAATTAAGAAATGTGTACATCAAGATTGTATCTTCTCTCAAAACCTATTCAATCAGTATGCCAAGCAAAATATTCAAGGAGCTGGACTCTGTGAAAAAGAATGTGGCATCAAGATCAGAGAAAGACTCATCAACAACCTGTATTGAGCAGATGACACAACCTTGCTCACTAACAGTGAGGAAGACTTGAAAAACTTGCTTCAGAAGATCAAATGCCTTCAATATGGATTGCATCTCAATGTCAAGAAAATAAAAATTCTTATCACTGGACTGATAGGCAACATAATGATAGATGGAGGAAAGATTAAAGTTGTCAACAATTTCATCTTGTTGGATCTACAGTTAACACCCATGGTAGCAGCAGCCAAGAAATCAGGAGATGTATTACATTGAGAAAGTCTGCAGTCGGGGGTCACTCCAAATTATTGAAGAGCAATGATGTGTGTTTGAGCACTATGGTGTATCTGATTCAGGCCATGGTCTTTTCAATCATTTGCTATGCATCTGAGAGCTGGACAATGAATAAAGATGATAGAAGAAAAATTGATGTCTTTTAGCTTTGGTGTTGGAGAAAAGCACTGAACATCCCATGGACTGCTTAATGAACAGCAAATATCTTTGGGAGAAAGTGTAGACAGGGTGCTCCTTGGAGGCAAAGATAGCAAAACTTCATCTTGCATACTTTGGGCAGGTTTCCAGGAGAGGCTATTCCTTGGAGAAGAATACCATGCTTGAAAAGCTGGAGGATCAGTGAAAGAGAAGAAGACCCTCAAACCAGATGGATGGATTGACACCGTGACTGCATCAATGAACTTGAGTGTTTAGGGAAGTGTGAGGATGACACAGTTTAGGAAAGTGTTCTGATTATTATTCATAGGATCGCTACGGGTCATACTGTATTTGACGGCACCTAACAACAGCAACATCTCTATCTACCTGTCTGTTCACCTATCTATCTACTTATCTGTTTGCCTGTCTAGTGTGCCCTCTATACTCATAGTTTCCACATTTGAAGATAATGACTAAGGTGTGCCTGATACAGGCCATGGTCTTTGCAATTACTTGCTATGCATTAGAGAGTTGGACCACAACTAAGGATGATAGAAGAAGAATTGATGTCTTTGAGTTGTGCTGGAGAAGAGTCTTGAACATACCATGGACCACCTAGAAAACAAATAGGTCTGTCTTGTAGAAGGTGAAACTCTCCTTGGAGGCTAGGATTTTGAAGCTCCATCTCACATACTTTGGGCCTGTAGTCAGGAGGAATCAATCCTTGAAGAAGGACATCATGCTCAGAAGGGTGGAGGGATGGTTCAGGAGAGGAAGACCCTGGGTGAAATGGATTGGTACAGTAAGTAGGGCAATGGGAGTAGTTGCATTTGGAGTCAGTGAGACTGGCTTAGGACAGGGCAGGCCTCAGAGCTGTACATAGGGTTGCTATGAGTTGCAGGTGACTCAACAGCACATAACAACAACAACAACTGGAAAATATTGAGGGTGGTTGAGCAATTGAATGATCAAAGTAATCCTTCAAAGACTAAGAAGAGCAAGAATTTTTGGCTCAGATAGCATTTACATTGTGTTTAGGCTTTAGAAAGAATTCCTAAGGAACCATGGCTACTTAACCATTAAGTGCTAGGCTGCTAATCAACAAGTCTATGGCTTGAATTCACTCAGTGGGAGAAAAATGGGCAGTGAAAAAATGTATATCCTTGGAAGACTTCTGATTTCAAGTACACAGGATGATGTTCATAGTGTATATGTGCAAATACTGGGAAAGATGGAAGATGAGACAAAGAGAGGAAGACCCTCAGTGTGATGGATTGACTCAGTGACTGTAACAGGCCTGAGCATGCTGGTGCTGATGAAGACGGTGCAGGACAGGGCAAGGTTCTGATCTATCGTTCATAGGTCATTATGAGTAGAAGTTGACTTTATGGTACCTAACAACAACAATATTTAATTTTATATAAGTAATATGGACATATATTGTTACCCCAGGAATCTTAGAACCATACTCAATACTGAAGCATAACTATATTTAATTTTTAATAAAGCTTACTTCAACAAAACTGTGCTTCTATTCATGTTTGTTTCTATAATGCAACCTAGTTTCTCTTACCCTACACAATCTGAACTCATCCTACACCGATTTAAATTTTAAAAAACAAAATACATTGAACTGGAGGTAGACTCATCAATAATCTTCATTATGCAGATGACACAACCCTGCTTGCTGAAACTGAGAAGGACCTGAAGCGCCTGCTGCAGAAGGTCAAGGACTATAGCCTTCACTATGAATTGAAGCTCAACATCAAGAAAACAAAGATTCTCACCACTGGGCCAATTGGCATCATCTCAATAAATGGTGAAGAGATTGAGATTGTTGACAGCTTCAGTTTGCCAGCCTTCACAATCAACACTCTTGGTACCAGCAGCCAGTAAATTAAAAGACGAATTGCAATAACTAAGTCTGCTGTGAGAGAACTCTCCAAAGTACTGAAGAGCAACAATGTCAGTCTGGAGACTAAGGTGCACCTGATACAGGTCATAGTCTTTGCTATTACTTGCTATGCATCAAAGAGCTGGACAATGAGTAGGGATGATAAAAGGAGAGTGGATGCCTTTGAGCTGGTGCTGGAGAAGAGTATGAAATATACCATGGACTGCTAGGAGAACAAACAAGTTCGTCCTGCAGAGGGTGAAGCCAGGTTGCTCCTTGGAGATAAAGATTCTGAAACTTTGTCTGACATACTTTGGACATATTACAAGCTGGGATCAGTCCTTGAAGAGGGACGTCATGCTTGGGAGGGTGGAGGAACAGCACAGGAGAGGAAGACTGTCTATGAGATGGATTGATTCAGTCACTGGGGTAATAGAAATAGGTGTGTTGAAGACATTAAGATTGGCAAGGGATTGAGCAGGGTTTAGGCCTGTTATACATAGGGTCGCTATGAGTTGCAGGTGACTTGACGGCACATAACAACAGCATAGCAAACATGAATGAAAAATCCTGTCTTTGCTGCATAGTAGAGTGGACTTGGGAGGGATTGTATAACAATGAAAGAATTTTTCTTTTGCTTTTCAAAGAGAAGAACAAACTCAAGGTGAGGGGGAGGTTGGGCAGGGAGAAAAGCATAACAATGAAATCCAAAGTCTCTGTAAACTTTCATTAAAATTTTAAAAAAAATTAAAAATTAAGAGTTAAATACAAAAAAAGAAAAGTACTGTCTTGCTCTGAGAGTCAAGGAAAGTATTGATGGAAAGTATAGTCATTTCTCAATATTCACACATCTGTGGTCTGACAATTTTCAAGATTAGGTCACATCCATATTTACTGGATATTCATTATATGTGTGGTGTATATCAACTTGGCTGTGATTCTCTGATTTGGCAGTTCCAAGGTAGACATTGCCTTGATGAGATTTGAGGCCTGAGCCTGGTGTATATGGAGGCCTAACAAAGCTTACTTGCTTTTTGCTTCATCTCATCCTGTACTTGACTGGTCATTTTTAGTTTTTTAGACTTGAACAACAACCTGTCTTAACTGCCAACCTTGGACTTGTCATCTCTGCAGCTCTGTGACTTAGAGAAGTCTCTCTCCTGAGGTCTGATCTATGATTTTGCTTCTCAGGAAAATCCAGCCTAAGGCATGCAGTGCTTGTGTGAAGATTCTGATGCCTTTAAAGGGTACATGGTAAATTTACAATTATTAACATTAGTTATAGCCTGTCACATTTGCAGTGTGGGTAACCTCATCTTGGGTGAAGCTAACCATGTGCCTTCTCTCTGCCTGTACCCAAGGATCCAAAGACATTGGGAAACATCACAAAAACTCATGACCATCACCATCCCCTGTGTACGGCAGATTTCTTAACAGCACGATCAACTCCCTCTCCCACTCTGCACTGTGAGTCCCTCATGGCTTTTGTGTTCTTCTTTGTGGTCATCAGAGTTCCAAAGTTGTCCCTGAAAGATCTCTACACTTCAATGAAACATGAATCTAGGTACTGCTGTGAGGGGACTTTGCCAATGTAATTATTGCTCCTTGTTAACTCAGTCTGAATTAGACTACCTGGAGCAGCCATGTGAGATATTTTGATGCAATCAATCATATGAGTTCTTTTTTTTTTTTCACTTTCTAAATCAAGTGTTTTATTAGATAATGGCTAATGCATCTCTGTCAGCAGGGAAACATGGCCCCACACTCAAGAGACCCTGAGGTTGCTCAGCATTAGCTGCTTGAGTAGCAATGCCGGTAGAGATGTCACCAAAGAACCTACACACAGATTGTATGGGAAAAACATGTTTTTAAATTTTTTTTATCTTATTATTTTTGTGTGTGAGTGTACCGTCAAATCAGATCTGACTGGTACAGTTGGAGATTGTCCCTCCTTCCCCGGGAGAGCATCTGGTGGATTCAAACTGTGGGCCTCTGGGATTGTAGTTGCAGCTCTTTGCCACTAGGCCACCAGAGCTCCCCTTGGGAAAAACATTTAATTAACCAACCTCCATGTAATTAGCACAGCCTCAAGTCACCGGGACACAATCCTCCCAACACCCTTAATCTTCTCCTCAGCTCTTCTGCTGAAGAATTTGACCTTCACAATGACTGGTTGCTTTGGGAGCTTTCCCTTCCCCAAAACTTTGTAGAAACCAAATCGAACCACATCAATGATGGGAGCATATTCAGTCTTGTTTTTTGCATCATTCATCGTTATCTGCTCACTGACAGGGTCCATACTTTGTGATGGTTGACAGTTGGGCAGAAGCGATGATTCCTCTTCAGGTGGTAATGTCTCACACTAAACTTTCCAAAATAACATGGATGTTGTTTGTCAAAATTGATCCTGTGGTGATACAAGCCACCAACATCTCAGCCTCCAGGGTGCTTCCGGAGTTTCCCAATGTGGCCATGACTGTGGCTCACATGGCCCCTAAGTTTCCGGTTCTTCCTCAGTCTTGATGATATTTTGGTTGTCTGCATAAAATATGAGCTGTTAAAAGTGCCAGAATCAGGCTGGCGGAAAGAGCAGGGCAGGGGTGAGACAGAAGGCATCAGAAAAATTGGAAGCATGGGAAGGACAAGGCCCACTGTTGCTTGCTTTGAAGATGGAAACTAGAAGCCAGAGAGTGCAGCAGCATCTAGAAGCTGAGCCAGTATTAAAAGTGGTGCTTCAGTCCTACTACCTGTTAGACCTGAATTAGACCAACAATCTGAATGAGCTTCCTGGGAAGATCAAAGTCCAGTCAACTTTGAGATTTTGAGACTTGGAGTGAAAACAGCATTTAGGTAACAAAGGTGATAGATATATAGTATGAGGGATTTCAAGTCACACAGTCTGATGTCATAATTCCCTCCCTTGTTTGAACAGACTGGCCCTGAAGATGATTGGAGCATGCCTGCCTCACAGGTTCCTTCCAGGGGGTGGGCCAGGTGTAGGGGTGGAGGGCAGGCCAGTACCCAAGTCATAATGGTCCAGTACATGTGACCCAAGCAACCTGCATCATGCTATCTCAGACAGATGGGTAGTGGATGCACAAGAGACTTTTGCATGTGACAGGGGCATCTAGAGTTGGATGGACAGTGGCAGCATCATCTCTTGGCAGAAGGGAGGAAAGGGCCAGTCACTGAAGTAAGTTCCTATCCCATGCAGAAGAGCTGTTGTTATAAAGGGGAGGAAACACAGAAGACTGAGGTCTGGCAATGTCCTTGCAAGGCCACATGCTGCTGAGCAGAGTGAGGTTTCTGAGCATCTCCACCGGGAACTGAAGGCTTTATACACATAGTATAGTGTGACAAGAGGCTTCCTGAGACCAAGCAGGAGGTCTCAGCATGGTGTCTCTGATTATGAAGATATGAAGTGGATAGCTTCAAACAGGCTATGGCATGAGCATTTACACTATAAGGACTGGCAGACACTGTCAATTAGGGTTTATTTGCCTCAAAATTTCATTGTTAAACATTTACAGTGAATTTGAGGACAGTGATCATGATTGTGCACAGTTGCAATCTCTTATTCACAGGTTCACTATGAGTTGTAATCAACTCAACAGCACCTAATAAATATTTGCCAGCACACTCCTTCCTTCTCTGTAAGATTGTTCTGTGCGTGACAGGTCAATCTAACCCTTTAACAGCCCTTTGACCCATGGCTTGGGTGAATAACTGACGTGCTAGGGGGAAGTGGAAAGGTGGGAAGAAATGGGCTGGAGGATGGGGAGAGCACAGTGTAGGAACAGTGGCAGGACTTACCTTCTTGTCTGTGTCTAGGTCATCTGCCATGGCAGGTGTGGTGTACCCCAGACAGGTGAGTGCTGTAATTTCTGTTCTTTTTACTATCCCATAGTTAACCGAAAAAGTAGCCATGAGGAGGGCAGGCTCCTTGGATCCCTGTGGTCATCTTTAAAGGACTACAGGGCAAGGCTGTTACTTTGAAGATGAAGGTGTGCCTTACGCAGCCCATGGTATTTTCGACTGTTTCATATGCTTGTGAGAGTTAGGCAATGATTAATGCAGACCCAAAAAGAATAAATGCCTTGGAATAAAAAATATCAACCATACTGTAGGTTGCCAAAGAATATAAATTTGTCTTGAAAGAAGTGCAGCCAAAATGGTCCTTAGCAGCAAAGATGATGAGATGTTATCTCACATACTTTTGGCATCTGTTCATGGGGTAGGGTCTGGAGAAAGACTTCATGATTGGGAAAATTGAAAATCTGCCACAAAGAGGGAGATAAAATGAGATGGATAGGTAATTTGACATGGTTATGGTAACAAGGAGCTTTAGCACAGCAGAGACTGTGAGGACAGTCTGGAACTGGGCTGGATTCCATGTGTCTCTAAAATTAGAGCAGAAATGTGGCCCTCACAACAACTCATTATTCTGCAAAGGTCACTTCTACCAACTGCTGCAATCGGAAATCAATCAAACTAGCAACCAAAATACATTAGTAATAATGGGTAACTGGATGCAAAAGTTGGGACCAGGAAGAAGGATCAGTACTCAGGAAATGTGAACTTGGTGACAGAAATGAGAATGGAAATAGAATGATGGAATGATGGAATTCTGTACAATCAATGGTTTATTTGTTGCAAATACCTTTTATAAGAAACACAAACTGACTATACACATGCACCTCACCTGATGGACCACACAGGAATCAGATTGATTGCATCTGTGGGAAAAATCATTAGAGAAGCTCAATATCAGCTGTGAAAACTAGGCTAGGTGTTGATAGTGGATCATATCATCAACCACTTGTATGCAAATTCAAACTGACTGAAGCTAATGAAAATAAAATCAAATCTATAAGAACCAAAGTCTGACCTTGAGTCTATCCCTCCTGGATTTAAAGATTATCTCAAGAACAGTTTTGAGGTCTTGAATACTAATGAGCAAAGACTAGATGAGCTGCAGGAGGGCATCAAGACAATATTATCTATGAAGAATGCTAAGGTCATTACAAAGATGGGTGAAGAAGAAAAGATGAAAATGGATGTCCGAAGAATATTGGATGAGAGTGCTGAAAAGCCAGATCAAACAGAAGAACTCAAGATGTTAAGGAGCTTAACAAAAGATTTCAAAGGGCATCACAGGAAGACAAAGAATTCATGAAATGTGTAAAGAGCTGGAGTTGGAAAATCAAAAGGGACACACTTGCTCAGCATTTCTTTTTTTTTTTTTTTTTTTTTACCCAGCGTCAATCCCCAAGGCGTTTTATTGTGCAAACTGGGATGAGGCAGAGGGGCTGTGCCTAGAAGAAGGTGTTGGGCCGCTTGGTGGTGAACCGTGGCTTGTGCTGGCGACGCAGGACCCGGTGGGGCAGTGGGAACTTGATCTTGGAGTCATGGAACTGCTTGACTGCAGGTCGGCGGCACTTGTTGGCTGCGATCTCCTCCACCTTCATGATCTGGATAGAGTGGGCCCTGGCACGATGCCGAGCGCCCATGTCGCGGTCTGCAGGGAAAGCAAGCACAATCCTCCTACCATATACTGTGCAGTCCCAAGTGACCCCACAAGGTCTAAGCACTGGCCACTAGGAGTGTAGAACTTCCTTATTCACTTCGAGGGGCACAGCACAGCCCCTAAAAGGCGACAAAGTCCACATGCTATATGCACCACCATTTAAACCACTGCTACAACAAACAGTGGCTCTAGGGTTTGGGTGCAAATGCTCAGCATTTCTTAAGTGGAAAGAATGGAAGAACAAATTCAAGCCTCGAGCTGCAATACTTAAGGATGCTTTGGGCAGGATATTGAATGATTCAGGAAGCATCAAAAGGATATGGAAGGAATACACAGAGACACTGCACTCAAACACACAAAAAAATCAGCTGACACAGAAGAATTTCATGAAATAATACATGATCAAGAGCCTGTGAGGATAAAGAAAGAAGTTCAAGCTGCTCTGAAGGAATTGGGGGGGGGGAACCCAAAACAATCAAAAACCACAAACCAAAAAAACCCCAAGGCTTCAGAAATTAATAAAATACCAACTGACATATTTCAACAAACAGATGCTGACTTGGATGTGCTCATCAAGCTGTGCCAAGAAATATGAAGGACAATCACCTGGCCAACTGATTGGAAGAAATCCATATTTGATTCCATTCCAACGATGACCTGACTGAGTGTTGAAAATATAGAACAATATCATTAATATCACATGCAAGCAAGAGTCTGCTTGAAATTATTCAAAAACAACAGGAACAACACATTGACAGTAAACTACCAGATGTGCAGGAGGGACACTATAGCCAATATTAGATGGATCTTAGCTGACAGCAGAGACTACCAGAGGAATGTCTGTCTGTGTTTCATTGACTATGCAAAGGTATTTGACTGTGTGGATCACAACAAACTGTGGCTAACTCTGAGAAGAGTGAGAATCCCAGAGCACTTGATTATGCTTATATGAAACCTATCCTTAGACAGCTGTCAGAACAAAGCAAGGAAACACTGCATGGTTCAAAATCGGGAAGAGTGTATGCCAGGGATGTGTCCTATCCCCACACCTTTTCAATCTATATGCAAAACAAATTATCCAGGAAGCTGGGCTCTATGAGGAGAAATGTGGCACCAGGGTTGGAAGACTCACCAACAGTTTGCATTATGCAGAAGACACAAACCTGCTAGTTGAGACTGAGAAGGACCTAAGGCATTAGTTGCAGAAAGTCAAAGACTGCAGCCTTCAATATGGATTCAAGCTCAACAACAGGAAAACAAAAATTCTCATTACTGTGCTAATGGCATTATCATGATAGACAGTGAAGAGACTGAAATTGCTAACAGTTTCAGCTTCCTTGGCTCCACAATCAGCACACTTGGTACCAGCAACCAGGATATCAAAAGGCAAATTGCATTGGGAAAAATCTGCTGTCAGGGACCTCGCTAGAATACTGAAGAGTAATGATATCAATCTAGAGACTAAAGTGTACCTGATCCAGGCCATGGTCTTCACAATTACTTGCTATGCATCAAAAAGCTGGACAACGACTAGAGATGATAGAAGAATTGATGCCTTTGAGGTGTGGTGCTGGAGAAGAGTATTGAATATGCTATGGACTGCTAGGAGAACAGTTTCATTCTGGAAAGGGTGAAACTAGGCTGCTCCTTGGAAGCAAGGATTTTGAAGCTTTGTCTGATATACTTG
Source organism: Elephantulus edwardii (assembly GCF_000299155.1). Taxonomy (NCBI): domain Eukaryota; kingdom Metazoa; phylum Chordata; class Mammalia; order Macroscelidea; family Macroscelididae; genus Elephantulus; species Elephantulus edwardii. Next base: position 4,198,506 of record NW_006399991.1, on the reverse strand, counting down.
GAGCATGTTGCAAGGAGGAATCATATGCTTGGGAGACTGGAGGGCCAGTGCAAGAGAGAAAGACTCTTGATTAGGTGGATTGACTCAGTAACTGTGGTAAGGAGGGGTCGGTGTGGCAGAGACACAGTGAGATTGCCTGAAGATAGAGCAGGGTTCAGATTTGTATACAGAATCACTATGAGTTACAAGTGACTCAATGGCATATAACGAGTATAGACAGTGGAATATTAACAGTTTTCTTTGGATTCATTTATTCCTTATATTTATTATCAAGTCGACTGACTGCAATCAAAAGTCACAGTCATTGTTATGGAGTTGCAAGGGACTAGTGGGTTTTCAGAGACTAAACTGCACAGGAGGAGGTTATCCATCTCCCTCTAGCAGAGTTACTGGCAGATTCCAACCACTTGCCTTTGTGTTAACAGCACAAATCTTTACCTTTACCCATTGTTGTTACAGGGTGCTGTTGAATTGGACACAACTCTTAGCTGACCCTCCAGCAGATTTTTAGAGGCAATAAATTGCATAGGAGGAATTTATCCATCTTTCCTCAGCAGAGCAGCTGGTGGATTCAAACTCTATACCTTTGCATTGGCAGAGCAATTCCTCACCATAAGCCACCAGAACTCCCTTCCTTACCCATTGTTGTTATTGTTATGTGGCACTGAGTTAACTAGGACTCGTAGCAACCCTAGGAACCATGGCTCTGAACCCTGTCCTATCCTGACCCAGCAGTTTTGTCACGGTCACTGTATCAATCCATCTCATCCAGGATCTTCCTGATTCTCTGCCCTTCCAAGCATAATGTCCTTTCCCAAGGACTGATCCCTTCTGGCAATATGCCCAAGAATGTGAGATGGAATTTCAGAATCATTTCCTCCAAGGAGCACCCTGTTTTCACTTTCTCCGGACAGACTTATTTGTTCTCTTGACAGTCCGTGCTATGTTCAATACAACACAACTCAAGGGTATTGATTCTTATGTCATTTGTACTCATTGGCCAGCTCTCAAACGCATAGCAAGTAATTAAGAAGAGCATGGCCTATATCAGGTACACCTTTTCCCTGGACTGACATAGTTGCTTTTTTATGTGACGTCCTTGACAGCAGATTTTCTTAATGTATTTTGTCTTGATTTCCTGACTGACTGACTGCTGGTGCCAAGGAGGATGATTGTGGATATGTTGTTGTTGTTGTTGTTGTTGTTGTTGTTATGTGCTGTCGAGTCATTTGCAACTCATAGCAACCCTATGTACAACATCCCTAAACCCTGCTCTGTCCTGTGCCAATTGCACCATTTCCAACACACCCACCCCAATTACCCCAGTCACTGAATCAATCCGCCTCATAGAGGGTCTTCCCCTCCTGGCTGTCTCTCCACCCTCCCAAGAATGATGTCCCTCTCCAAGGACCTGTCTCTCCTTACAACATGTCCAAAGTATGTCAGAAGAAGCCCCAGAATCCTTGCCTCCAAGGAGTAGCCTGGTTTAACCCTCTCCAGGATGAACCTGTTTGAGCAGTCCATGGTACACTCAATACTCTTCTCCAGCACCACAGCTCAAAGGCATCAATTCTCCTTCTATCCTCCCTAGTCATTGTCCAACTCTCTAACACATAACAAGTGATTGCAAAAACCATGGCCTGTATCAGACACACCTTAGTCTCCAGAGTGACACCATTGCTCTTCAGTACTTTGGAGAGGTCCCTAACAGCAGACTTTCACATGGCAATACATCTTTTAATTTCCTGGCTGCTGGTGCCAAGAGTGTTGACTATGGAGCCAAGAAAGCTATGAACATTCTCAATCTCTTCACCATCCATCCTGATGCTGCCAGTTGGTCCAGTGGTGAGAAACTTTGTCTTCTTGATATTGAGCCTCAATGCATATGAGCAAGATGAAATAGTTAACAACCTCAATCTTTTCTCCATCTATTGTGATACTGTCTACTGGCTCGGTGATAAGAATCTTTGTTTTCTTGATATAGAGATTCAATCCATATTGAAGGCTGCAATCTTTGACCTTCTGCAGCACAATGCTTCAAGTCTTCTTCAGTTTTGGTGAGCAAGGTTGTGTCATTTGCATAATGCAGATTGTTGATGAGTCTGCTTCCAATCCTCATGTCATATTCTCCTCATCAAGTCTAGCCACCTGAATGATCTGTTGAAATACAGATTGAAAAAGTATGGCAAAAGGATACATCCCTGACACACTCTTTGATTTTGAAACATGCAGTGTTCCCTTGTTCTATTCAGCAACAGCTTCTTTGTTTAGATATAGGTTTTGCACAAGCATAATCAAGTGTTCTGGATTCCCATTCTTCTTAATGCTAGCCACAATTTGCTTGATCCACACAGTCAACTGTCTTTGTATAATCAGTAAAGCACAAATAGACATCCTTCTGATACTCTGCTTCCAGCCAATATTCATCTGATATCAATTCCAATATTATCCCTAGTGCCATAGGCAATGATATTGGTAAGTCCCATCCCTCTTCTAAACCTACCTTGTATTTCTGACAGTTCTCTGTTGATGTACTGTCCCAATCATTTTTGGATAATCTTCAGTAAGATTTTGCTTTTCTTTACCCATTAGGTCACCGCAATGCAAGGATCTGATCTAGAAAATACATCAATTACAATATACTACAATGGTACACACAAGGGTGTTAACTGTGCTATAAAACCCCAAGAGAAAAGGGTCATATTCTTGGAAAGTGGAGACTAACAGCATGGTGGGCGTATTCTATGGGAGTGGCATTTCATTGTGGTCTTAGAGTACACACAGGATCTTGCTGGTCAGTGAGGAGCACAGGCAGTATTTCAGGCAGGAGAGATCACATGCCATTTATATTTGGAGGGTAGGAAAGATTGTGGCCCAAGCACAGAGCTTATCAAGCAGGAAACTCTGTGGGGTGAAATGGCAAAGGCAGCTAGAGGCCAGATCGTAAAGGGCCTGGGATACCAGGACCAAATACTGTCCTTTCATGTGGTAATGAGATGCCACAGCATGGCTCTAAGTGAAAACTGACAACATGTGCTTTTTCTCTGCTCTGAGTCCTTCCTTGTCTTTTAGGCTCCTGTGGATTTAGAGATGTACCAAAGTTCTTATATGGTGAACTTCAAGCCCTACGGGGAGCGCAGATACTCCAGCACCGTCCCTCAGGAGGTAGGATGAGTACTCAGTCTGGTCAGCTGCCCCATTCTGCATGGAAATCCAGTGTACTTATTTTTATTGGGAATGCAGGCTTTGGGGACAATTACTTAGAACAACATTCAATGCCAGGGAACATGCTATGGAATTTTTTTTCTCTGTGTGTGCACAGACATGTGTATGTTTTAAAATATAAATCAAATGATGCTGTTGCTATGTATGTGTTGCTGATTTGGAACTGATCCATAGGTGACCCTGCAGATTTTCAGAGGTTGTATAAATCACACAGGAGGAGATTATTCATCTTTCTGGTGGATTCTAACCTCTAGCCATTGGCCTGGCAGCATAACTCCTTAGGCTCTAGAAAAAAATAATAATAATAAAACCCAAACGACTTAATAAAATACGTAATTCTTATAAAATAGCATACATAAATATATTTATGATTTAAATGACATTGATAAAACAAGCACCAATGTATCACACAAACAGCCGTCTGAGTCCCCCTTCCCAATTTAACCCCATCACATTCAGAGGTAGCAATTCTCCTCAGTTTAGAGTTAGCAGTTCCCTTGCTGTTTATTGTCTTACACATTATGTATGCATTTCTTTATTTAATTTTTTTCTCTTATAACACTTTGGGATGCCAGTCTCTGAATCAGATGGCAATGTTCACATGCCCACAAACCATTGCTTGTATGCATCTTTTTAAACAAATAATTTCATTTTACTTCTGTTGAACCTTATTATAAGTGGAGACATACTGTTTATATGCCCCAGTGCCTTTCAGTGTGTTCACTATGGACTCCTCATTCATCTGCTGTGTAGAATGCCATTGCACGGTTATGGTACAGTCCATTTAGGCCCTCTACTGCTAACAGCCACTTGTGCTTTCTGCTTTTCTTCCTTATTACTCTTCTCTAAAGTGCTGTGGTAAGCATGACACACATCCCAATGGGCAAAATTTGTGCATTTCAAGGGTGGAGCGCAGGGCATCTTCTAAAGTGGTTGTACCAGTTTTACATCATCTCCTGCAACAGATGCTCGTCCTTGTCACTGTAATTTTATCATTACTTAGTATTATCAGACTTGTAGATTTTTGTAGATTTGTTATTGTTCTTGTTGTTACTTAAGTTGAAACTGACTCATAGCTGACCTTCCTGTAGGTTTTTAGAGGCTTTAAATCACAAGGAAGGGCGATTGCATAGTAAACTGCATAATAAAAGGTAATTATGTAGCCATTGAGTCAGAACTGACTCAGAGCTGACCCTCCAGTGGGTTTCTGGGAGTATATAAGTCACTTGGGAGGAGATTGTCCTCCTTGCTCGCACAAAGAAGCTGATGTATTCGAACCACCTGTTTTGGGATTGACAGTGCAATTAACCACTAGACCAGCAGAGGTGCATACATAATTAAAATAAATCTTGGCAATTGTGCCATTATTATATGTATAGCCTTCTTATTTTTAATGGGCACACGTCAGAATAGAAAAGGATTTCTTAATCATAACTTAAAATTTTAAAATAAAGGAAAAGGGCAATAAATCTGATTATGTGGAAAGTTAAAATTGCTATTGACTCACCACTGGGCCGATAGGTAGCATCATGAAAAATGGTGAAGAGACTGAGATTGTTAACAGCTTCAGTTTGCTTTGCTCCACAATCAACATTCTTGGTACCAGCAACCAGGAAATCAAGAGACAAATTGCCATGGTCTTATCAATTACTTGCTATGCATCACAGAACTGGACAATGACCAGGAATGATAGGAGAATTGATACCTTTGAGCTGTGATGCTGGAGAAGAGTTTTGAATATAACATGGACTCTAGGAGAATAAACAAGTTCATCCTAGAGAGGGTGAAACCGGGCTGCTCCTTGGAGGCAAGGATTCTGACATACTTTGAGCATGTTACAAAGAGGGACCAGTCCTTGGAGAGTGACTTCATGCTTGGGAGGGTGGAGGGCAGTGCAAGAGAGGAAGACCTTTGATGAGATGGATGGATTAAGTGACTGGAATAATGGAGACAGGTGTGTCAGAGACAATAAGGTTGGCTCAGGATAGAACAGGGTTCAGAGCTGTTGTACACAGGGTCGCTATGAGTCATAAACAACTCGAAAGCAATGAGTCATGAACAACTCGAAAGCACATAACAACACAAACAACAACATTAACTAAAAGAAATGACAATCACAAACTGGACATGAGTTTTGCCCATATGTATTAGTGACTAATGAGAAATGGCCATAATATTTTTAAGAACGTCCTCCAGAAACTAATAGGAAGCCTAGCCCAACATAAGAAAACAAAAATACAAGCAAGAGAATAACAATTCACCAAAACCAAATTAAAATTAGTAAATAATTAGTAATAATTAAATAACTAGCATAATTTTTCATGACTAATTAGTAAAATGAAAATTGTAAGCACAGGAAGATAAAATTTTACACCCACTAAATCTACTAAAGAGAGCTCTGATGGCCTAGTGGATAAGGAATTACAATGCTAACCCAACAGCAGAAAGTTCAAATCTACCTGCTTTGTGGGATAAAGATGGGCAATCTCCTCCAGAGTGATTTACAGCCTCAGAAGTCCACTGGAGAATCAGCTTTCAGTCAGTTCTAATTCAATGGCAAATAACAGCACAACAGCATTTTATTATGCATAGTGTGAAATAAGGCTGTAATTAATGCATCATTTATATGGAAATATAGGTGAGGAGGAACACGTTGACCGCAGTGGGTACCTCTAGAAATGAGAACTGACAGGGGATGGCAAGCAAGGGGTTTGTTTTCACAATAAACATTTTTCAATGCTTTTAAGTACAAAATTCTATATATTACCATTTAAAAATTAATTAACATTTTAATAATTTGAGTGTGCTGTATCTTAGATAATTCCAGGGAAAGTTATACTGTCTCTCTTCTCAGTCAGCCCTCTGCTCATTTCTGATTTGGTTTTACAGCAGTTGACACTCAATGCCCGACTCAGGGCCAAAGAGTTTTACAGGGCCAGCCCCAAGCCCAACCCTAAACTGTCAGATGGATACCCTGCCTTCAGAAGACTCCACATGACAGCCAAAGACCTGGGGCAGCCCGGCTACTTCCCACCACCAGAAGGGACGGCCAAGGTGGAGGACGAAAGAACATTCACCAGAACCTGCCATTGCACGTATCCAGATTCTCCAGCTCTGTACATGGCTCAGGGAGATCCTAACCAGTTTCACCAGAGTTCTGCCTGCTGGAGCCAGAGCACCAACCTGCCGAGGAATTGGGCAAGGGCTTCATGCTCCTGCCTGGCTGCTCCTGTCCTCGCCACCAAATGGAAAAGGCCCCCATCTTGTACCGGTGGGGACCTTGATGCCATTCTACCAGTAGGAGGGGGAGCACACTTCCTAAGGGCTTGTGGGATTCCCATCCTCAAAGCTTGGCCCTTTGAATTCAGAAGGAGCAACTGAAAATAAAATGCTAAGAAGACAATCTAGCATCCTGGACTGTACTTGTCCTACTGTCATTAATGGACACGGTGTTCCCACTTCTGAGAGAGTGAGAGGAGCATAGAAAACCTCCCCCGTGGACAGCTAACCCCTGTGTAATGTTCCCTTATGTGTCGAGTCCTGCTGCTACTCTTGATGGCAGTCTGGTTAGACATTGGGCAGTTAGCTAACCAAAAGTTTGACTAGCTTTCAGGAGAGCCTTGGAAGCCTTGGGGACAGCTGTCCTGAACTGTGGGCAAAACTGTCCTGCAGACTTGCAGTGAGGGGGAATAGACTCAACCTCCAGTACGGTGTGTTTGACATGCTAGGCATTCCGTGATAGAGAGGAATAGTTCTTTTCCCACAGACCTCTAGATAATTGGTGAGATTGTAAAACCTGAAGGACAGTTTAAGAGCTTTTCTCCTTAATGTTCCCACTTTCATTTTCTACCCTACTACTCTTTTCCCTCTTATAGGAAGACTTAAAAGAAAAACCTGCAAATCTACCTGAAAATCTGTCATGAAAAGTTCTCTGGAACACAGTTCTACTCTCATCCACAGAGCCACCATGAGTGGGATTAAATTATGATATATTGGATAAAATTGACAGCAACTGGTTTTAGTGGTAGCTGAGACACATTGGAAAGTTATTTAGTCTAAATAGAGAATATATGATCTATAATAGTTCCTATTTTGTAGGTGAGGGAAGTCTGGTGGCCTATCACTAAGGAGGTACACTAGCAACCCAAAGAAACAAGGTTCAAACCCACCAGCTGCTTTACAGGAGAAGGATGTACAATCTCCCCCATGTGATTTACTCCCTCTGAAACCCACTGGAGAGTCAGTATGGGTCAGCTCCGACTTTCATTGTATGACTACCACAACAACAATCTTAGAGCGAACAAAGTCTATGCAGTACCTCAGTAACAGTACTCACTCAGGCCTTCTTTTTCTGTCATTTACATAATTCATACTGAATATGTGATTTGAAATCCTTCTGGGTTTAGAACAACTATGAGATATCATCTCACCCCAGTAAGAATAGCGAAATTTAACAGAACAGCAAGCAACAAATGCTGGTGAGATTGTGGAGAAACTGGAACCCTTATTCACTGTTAGTGGGAGTGTAAAATGGTGCAACCGCTGTGGAAGGTGGTATGGCGCTTCCTCAAAAAGTTGCAAATAGAGATACCATTTGACCCAGAAATTCCACTACTAGGAATATACCCCAAAGGGACCATAACTGACATCCAAGCAGATATATGCACACCCATGTTTATTGAGGCTTTGTTCACAATAGCAAGGAGTTGGAAACAACCCAAGAGCCCATCAGCAAATGAATGGATAGAGAAGCTGTGGTATATTCACACAATGCAATACTATGCTGCATTGAAAAGGAACTCATGCAATATTATTCAAAATGCGTGAGCCTGGAGGACATTATGTTGAGTGAATATCTCAGTCACAAAAGGACAAATACTGCATGGTGCCACTGTTGTAAAACAAGACTGTCCTCGGGATTGGGGGGAGACTGAGAAAGATGGGTTCAAGAATGTATACTGCATTGAAACAGATGAGGGAGAAAACTGTTTAAAAGGGACATGTGATTAGGTATTTTTGTCATGACAGGAGTCCAGAGGGAAGGAGTGAAGTGGACCTGGGGAAGGGTTTGTAAAACTTTTCAAAGAGTGTAGTGTACTAGGGGGGAGGGTTGGGAAGGGAGAAAAGTGCAACAATGAATGAATGAATGGAAACCCAAAGTCTCTGTAAATTTTCATTGAAATTAATAATAATTTTTTTAAAAATCCTTTTGCGTTTTAGTTGCACTGATTGTAACCATTGTTACTTACTTTTAAACTCTCTAAATGCCAAAACAACTATGAGCTATCATCTCACCCCAGTAAGAATAGCAAAATTTAGCCGAACAGCAAACATCAAATGCTGGCGAGGTTTTGGAGAAACTGGAACTCTTATTCACTGTTGGAAGTGTAAAATGGTGCAACCACTATGGACTGCTATATGGCGCTTTCTCAAAAAGTTGCAAGTAAAATACCATTTGACCCAGCAATTTCACTACTGGGAATTAACCCTAAAGAAACTATAACTGCCACCCAAGAAGATATATGCACACCCATGTTTTTTGTGGTTTTTTTTCATAATAGCAAAGAGCTGGAAACAACCCAAGTGCCCATCAACAAATGAATGGATAGAGAAGCTGTGGTATATTCACACAATGGAATACTATGCAGCACTGAAAAGCAAGGAACTCGGCGAGCTCTGGTGGCCTAGTGGCAGGAAACTGCACTGCAATCCCAGAGGTGCGCAGTCAAATCCACCAGATGCTCTGCTGGAGAAGGAGGAACAATCGCCTCCTGTACCAGTCAGATCTGATTTGACGGTATACACATACATACATACATACATACATACACAAACAAACAAACAGTTATTTGGGATAAAAATTAACCAGATTATAAAAAAAAAAGAAAAACAAGGAACTCATGAAATATTATGCAAAATGGATGACCCTGAAGGACATTATGCTGAGTGAAATATCTCGGTCACAAAAGGACAAAAATCCATAGGACTGACCTCAGAGTTGAGGGAAGACATAAAAGGAGAAGAATTATGTATATTGTATTGAAACAGATGAGAGAGAGAACTGTTTAAAAGGGATATATGAATGGGTATTCTTGTCATTACAGAAGTCCAGAGTGAAGGCTACATAGTGGAGTGGACTTGGGGGAAGGGATTGCATAACAATAAAAGAGTTTTTCTTTCTTTTCAAGGAGAAGAGTGAATTTGGGGGAGAGGGTGGGCAGGGAGAAAAGTGCAACAATGAATGATTGGAAACCCTAAGTCTCTGTAAACTTTCATTAAAATTAATTTTTTAAAAAATATTTTTAAAAACCCTCTCTACATGCCATTATATGAGCATACCATAATTTACTACTACTAGATATTCAGGTTGTTTCCACTTAGGTAGTTCTCTTGTTTGTATAAAGCTATATGTTCTGCAATATGTAAGGAATTGGAAGTTATTTCCTGGTCAAAGTATATGACCAGTCCTTGGTGCATATTACCAAACCACTCTATAAAATAGATATATTTGTAATATTAAGGGATTATTACAGAATTTGCGAGGTGTAAAAATGGCATTGCAATTCTGTTTGGGCTTTATTACTTTTTGGGAACTACTGTAATGTACTTAAAAATTTTCTAGAAAAAGGCAGTATTGGTGGGGTTGGGATGAGGCTGGATGAAACTGTTTCAGTGACCCAGTGAAAGTTGCAGTTGAATCTTGATATCTGGAAATTCATTATCGGCTTAACTCACCTTTTGTGTGTGTTTCTTACTTTCCCTACTATCCTGTGATGTGCAGAGGGCACAGCCTTGCTTGCAAAGCATGAAGATAACTTAGAAACACTTACTGATGTAACTCAAAGACTTTGGTAGCTTTCATTGTGGATTATACTTCAATATAAAGAAAACAAAAAGTCTCACAACTGGATCAACAAACAACATAAAGAGAGAAAAGACTGAAGTCTTGGGTTTCATTTCACTCAGATTAATAATCAACACCCATGGAAGCAGCAGTCAAGAAACCAAACAGTTACTAAGTGCTACATAGTATTCCATCGTGTTAATGTATCATAACTTCTGAATCTATTTTGTTCTTGGAGATTTGGGCTGTTTTTATGTTCTTGAGATGGTGTATAATACTGGTATTATTGGTGTATGAGACTGGAGAGAATTCTGCTGAGTGAACTAACTCTATCTCATAAGGACAAACACTGTGTAAGACCATTATTGTAAAAACAGAAGGATAACTAATAAAATGTATCTGGAGATCCAAGGGGGATAAGGGTGGGAATAGAGGCCTGAGAGTGAGCAGGGGTGAAATCATAGAATTGCACAATTTGGTGGATGGAAGGAGGAGGTAAAGGAAATGGAAAATGTCTGGCAGGGACCTGAAAAGGTAGTGATGGGCATAGTCTAATGGTGATTAGTTTTATAAAACATAATGAATGAGAATGATTGCATGAAACAATTTGAATGAAGAATAGTGTGAAAAACAGTGTATATGAACTTTGCAGGCAAACCAATATAAAATAATTTTCAAAAAAAACCCCAAAACTAATCAAACAGTACATTTCATTGGGCAAATCTGCTGCAAAAGACCTCTATCTAAGAGCAAAGATGCTTTTATTTAAAGACTAGGATGTACCTGACCCACACCATGGTATTTTGAACTGCTTCATATTCATGTGAAATATGGGCAATGAATAAAAAAATGATAGGAGAATTGATACCCTTGAATTGAGGACTATTGAATGCACCATGGACTGCCAAAAGAAACAATTCTGTCTCAGAAAAGTGTAGCCAGAATGGTCCTTAAAAGTTGAGTTTGAGACTTTGTCTCACATAATTTGAGCATGTCATCAGGTAAGACTAGTCTCTGAAAAAGTTTGAAAAAGTAGGGGTCAGTGAGAAAGAGGATGATCCTCAATGAGGTGGACAAGGGCAGTGGCTGCAACAGTGGTTTTGAGCACTGCAGAGATGGGAGGACTGCGCAGGACTGGGCAGGCTTAATTCTGTTTGTTGCATGAACGGTCTGCATAAGTTGGTACAGATTCAATGACACCTGACAACATTATAAAACCTTAAAAGTATGAAGGCAGAAAGAAAAGGAGGAAGGGAGAGAGAAAGCCAAAAAGGAAGGAGAGGAAGGAAATAAGGAGTATTGTTTTGGACCATCGCCAGCCACTTACAACCAAAACCCAAACAAAACCCACTACTGTGGAGTTGATCCTAACTTCTAACAACCTTTTAGAACAGAGTGGAAATGGACTGGTTTTCAAAGTCTTTAAATCTTTGTGGAAGCAGATGCCACATCTTCCTTCCACAGAGCAGGGCAGCTAGTGTTTCTGACTGCTGACCTTTCAGTTAGCAGCCATTGCTTAATCCACTGTGCCACCACTCAACAGCATATAAATCCTAGGATCTTTGTCATACCTGTTACTCTTCTTAAATAAGTGAAAAAAGAAAGAACAGAGAGATGTGTTCACTTAGTAGAACAGTCTCTTTGCCGCCTGGTGAGACAGAATCATTTTTCAAATGGTCTTCATTTCTTTATCAGTTGTAAAATGCTTTCTTTCTGGTGTGTACCATTGTTCTTACGTTGTGACAACTTTTTAAAATTTTTTTTAAATAAAATTATTTTATACTGGTTTACTTACAAAATTCATATATATTGTTTTTCACACTAGATCTTTCCATTTCCTTTACTTATCCCTCCCTCCCCTCATCAAATTGTGCAATCTGATGATTAACAGCCCCCACCCATCCTCACCCCTCTTCTCCCCTCACCCCTTGGATCGTCATACTCATTCTACAATAGTGTCTTATACAGTATTTGTCCTTATGGGACTGAGTTAGTCCACTCAACATAACACTCTCCAGTCCCTCCCTAACAAGTTAAATAGTAATTTACAAAATCACTGCTCCTGTGTGCTGTGTAGTATTCCATTATGTGAATGTACCATAATTTCTCAATAAAATGCCTTAGTTTTGGTAAAAAGATTAATAATTATAGCAATAACTTGCTATACATCTGAAAGTTGGATAATTATTAAGGATGACAAAAGAAGAATCAATGTCTTTGAGTTGTGGTATTGGAGAAGAGTTCTTAATAGCCTATGGCCTGCTAAAAGAATTAATAAATATGTCTTGGAAAAAGTGAAGCCAGAGTGCTAGCTACTTATAGGCAAGTATGGTGAAGCTCCATCTCACATACTTTATGCATGTTGTTAAGAGAAGTTAGTCCTTGGAAATAGGCATCAAGGATAAGAAGTGATGGACAGGAAGACCTTAAACAAGATGGATTGACACAGTAACTGGATCAGTGGATTCACGTATATGAGAGATGATGAGAATGAGCAGAGATTCAGATCTACTATTCATAGGGCCCCCGGGAGTTGTAGCCAACTCACCAACACCTACCTACAACAACAACAATTTTCTTATTGGTCTCTGGTGGAATAATCTGAAGGGAGTTGAGCTGCTAACCCAACAGCTGTGTCTCTCTGGCAGTTCAAATCCATCAGAAGTGCCACAGGAGAAAGGCAGGTGATATCCTCCTCTATAATATATAACCTACAAAACCTGCTAGATAATAAACTATGAGTGTGTTCTCCCTCGCTGTCAATAAGTTTTTAGTGTATTATGTGCCAAGCTTTTTGCTACACACCTCAGTTACAGTATCATGTTCCCTCATTTTGTTTTAAATATGGTAGAAATCAGAATTTTAATCTCAAATTATTTGATACTAACAATTTTTCATCATTTTTCATATCTTGCATGCCAATTTTTGCTCTGAATAAACAATGAAAAGATGTCTAAGACAACAGTTGTCTTGTTCCCTGATACCCAAGACTTAGTCAGCAGACTCTAGTGTGAACACTTGCCTAGACCAGATGCTCAAATAGAACTCCTCCAGTGATCTTGTTCTGAAATGTTCAGGAAGTCTACAAACCTCAGAAACCCAAGTCCATATTGAAGGACCTTACGGGTACGTACACATAACCTTCATCACAGTCTCAAAGAGGTTCGTGACACACACATACAGGAAAAATGGATCAGAAATTGAGTTACATAAAGTATAAAACAGACCAGTGAAACAAGGCTGAGGAAGGCAGAGAAAGGCGAGCTCTAGGTCTGGGTCCTTGAGTACAAGGGAGGGCAGTGGCAGGGGGATCCCAGGAAGCGGTTGGGTTCAAGAGAAGAGGGAGCCTTGAGACCCAGGGATGCTTTCCATAGAGGGTAGCTAGACGCTGGGCTCTGTATGGGAAACAGCCAAGAATGTCAAAGGGCCTGAGGCCTGCTTCAAAAATGTCCCTTTCATTTTGTTTGCACTCCAGACTCTTTGGATTTGAGATAGCAGGGCAATTGCCTACACACTGTGCCATCAGGCTCCTACCTGAGTAAACAATGCCTAAATAGAGAGTGATCCATCATTGCTAAATAATTGAAACAACGAATGAGCAAAAGTCTGTGCTGATGGAGGAAGTAGTTCAAGCTGCTCTAGAGGAATTGGTAAAAATACAAGACCCCAGGAATTGACGGCATACCAACCAACATATTTCGGCAGACAGACACTGCCCTAGATGCACTCCCGAAGTTGTGCCAAGAAGTCTGGAGGACAACCACCTGGCCAACTGACCAGAAGAGATTCATATTTGTTCCCATTCCAAAGAAAGGTGACCCGACAGAGTGTGGAAATTATCGAACAACATCATTAATATCACATGCAAGCAAGATTCTGCTAAAAATTATCCAAAAACAACAACTAGAACAGCACATCAACAGAGAACTGCCAAATGCGCAGGCTGGGTTTAGAAAAGGCCATGATATGGACCGGCATGGGGCATTTTAAGTCAGATGATCATATGATATATTACTCCAGAGACGAAAAGGCGAGAAAAAATGGGGTTGCTTTCATAATTAAAAAAGTAATTTCTAGATCCGTCTTTTTTTTTTCTTTTTTCTTTTTTAAAATTTTTTTATTATTAAATTTTATTAATTTTAATGAACATTTACAGAGATTTTGGGTTTTCATTCATGCATTGTTGCATTATTTTCTCTACCCTCCTCCCCAATTCATTCTTCTTTTGTTTTCCGCCCTTCTAAGTCTGTTTTAATTGTCCAGTTGCCACAGTGCTTGTCAAAGCCAGTTCTGATTAATCTCCTTTGTCAGTGTGTCCTTTGCCATTCCTTCTAGATCCGTCTTGAAGTACAATATTGTGAGTGACAGGATAAAATCAACATGCTTAACAAGGAAATCCACTGAATACCACTATCATTCAGATATATGCACCAACAACCAGAGACAAAGAAGAAGAAATAGATGATTTCTACCAACTTTTACAGTTGGAGATCGATTGAACATGCAATCAAGATGCTTTGATAATGGTGACTGGAAAAAAAAAATAATGGTGACTGGAATGCAAAAGTTGGGAACAGAGAAGAATCAAAAGTTGGAAAACATGGACTTGGAGAGAGAAATGAAGCTGGAGATAGAATGATTGAATTTTGCACAATGAATGACTTAATCATTGCAAATACGATTTATAAGAAACATAAACGCAGGTTATACACATGGATTTCACCCGATGGTATGCATAGGAATCAGATCAATTACATCTGGAGAAAAAACTGCAGGAGAAGCTCAATATCAGCTGTGAAAACAAGGCCAGGAGCTGATTCTGGAACAGACCACCAGCTACTCATATGCAAATTCAAGCTGAAGCTGAGGAAAATTAAACTGAATCCATGGGAACCAAAATATGACTTTGAGTTCATTCCACCTGAATTTCAGAACCATCTCAGGAACAAGTTTGAGGCCTTGAACAATAATGAGCGAATACCTAATGAGTTGGGGGAGTATGTCAAATGAATCATCCAGGAAGAGTGCAGATGATCATTACAAGACAGAAGGGAGGGGGGGGGAAGACCAAAATGGATGTCAGAAGAAACTCTGAAGATTGCACTGGAGCGCAGAGAACCCAAAACACAAGGAAGAATTCAAGATACTAAACAGCTGAACAGAAGATTCCGAAGGGCAGTACGGGATGACAGAGCAAAATATTACAATGAAATGTGCAAGGAGCTGGAGTTGGAAAATCAAAAGGGCCAAACTCGCTCAGCATTTCTTAAGCTCAAGGAACTAAAGAACACATTTAAACCTCAAGTTGCTATAATCAAGGATGGTTTAGGCAGAATACTAAGTGATCCAGGAAGTATTAAAAGAAGATGGAAAGAATATACTGAGTCACTGTATCAAAGGAACTGGCAGACACAGAAGAATTTAATGGAATAACATATGAGCAAGAGCCTGTGGTGATGAAGGAAGATGTTCAAGCTGCTTTGAAGGAAATGGCAAAAAATAAGGCCCCAGGAATAGATGGTATACCAGATGCTTCCCTGGCTGTGCTAACAAAGTTGTGCCAAGAAATCTGGGGAACAACCACTTGGCCAACTGACTGGAAGAGGTCTATATTTGTTCCCATCCCAAAGAAAGGTGACCCAATAGAGTGTGGAAACTATAGAACAATATCATTGATTTCTCATCCAAGCAAGATTCTACTGAAGATTATCCAAAAATGACCGAAACAGCATATCAGCAGAGAACTGCCAGAAGTCCAGGCTGGATATAGAAGGGGTCGTGGTACTAGGGATATTATAGCTGATGTTAGATGGATCTCAGCTGAAAGCAGGGAAAACCAGAAGAATGTCTGTCTGTGTTTCATTGATTATGCAAAGATGTATGACTGTGTGGATCATAACAAACTGTGGCTGACTCTGAGAAGAATGGGAATCCCAGAACACTTGATCATGCTAATGCCAAACCTATACCTGGACCAAGAGGCAGTCGTCAGAACAGAGCAAGGAACACGGCATGGTTCAAAATTGGGAAAGGCCTACACCAGGGATGTGTCCTGTCTCCATACCTTTTCAACGTGTATGCTGAACAAATTATATGAGAGGCTGGGCTCTATGAGAAGAAGTGTGGCATCAGGAGTGGTGGAAGATTTATTAACAATGTGTGTTATGCAGATGAAACAACCCTGCTTGCTGAAACTGAGGAGTACCTGAAATGCTTGCTGCAGAGGGTCAAGAACTGCAGCCTTAGATGGAACCCTGCCGCCAGAAGGAACTGTACCACCAGATGGGCCGGGAAGAGACCCAGGAAGAGCAATAGTCAGTCACCCACCAAGGAACTGCAGAGGAGCAAAGACTACCCGCCACTGTGCGAGCCCCCTGCAGCCCGCACCTGTGTGACCTCCGACACACAGGGTGCTGCTGCATAAACAACCAGGAGCGCCCGAGCCCCGCCCCCACCTCTTGGTGGTAGTGTCCAAGCCCTGCGCTCCTTAGGTCCCCCCCTAGTCCCTTGCTTTCCTCTCCTTACCCCACCCCCCTTCCAGCTCCACAACCACACACCTCAGCCCCCACCACAGCCCTGTGACCTCAGGGCACCACCGTGGATCCAGCCATCACCCGGAGCTATCAACCAAGGTGTTGTGGAACTAACCTGGCAGAAGAAAGGCCTGTAGGATCTTATCTGTGTTTACTGGGTCTGATTATCTGGGAGAGCACCTAAGGGCTTGCCCACAGGTGGGGAAATTGGC
>NW_006399991.1:4167909-4170187 GCF_000299155.1 Elephantulus edwardii | reverse complement strand
TTGGACATGTTGCCAGGAGGGACGGGTCCTTGGAGAGGGACATCATGCTTGGGAGGGTGGAGGGACGGCGCAGGAGGGGAAGACCCTCTATGAGATGGATCAATTCAGTGACTGGGGTAATCGGGATGGGTGTGTCAGAGGCAATGCTGTTAGCGCAGGATAGAGCAGGGTTTAGGGCTGTTGTGCATAGGGTCGCTATAAGTCGGAAACGACTTGACGGCACATAACAACAACAACAATGATTAACCCACTCCCATCCCCCTAACCCCCTCCCATCCTCACCCCCCTGCTCCTGCTCTCCTCACTTGGATCCTCATACACATTTTACTCATTATCTGAGAAAGTTTTATTATCTTCTCAGTCTGCTAGTGGGTAAGGAGTTAGGCTGCCAAATCCAAAGACACAGGGTTTGAATTCACCAGCTGTTCCATGGAAGAAAGACTGAGCAATCTCCTCCAGTGTGATTTACGGTCTCTGAAACCTGCTAGAGGGTCACCTCTGGGTCAGTGCCAACTCAGTGGCATACAACAGTATTCCACTTTCAGAAGATGGCATCTGGCAGTTCAGTAATTCGTGAAGATGATGGGGAGAAAGGGCTTCCCAGGGTGGGCTGCTGCCAGGCCTGCACCTCTGGGCTCTTCTCTAGATGAGACCCAGCCTCTTGCCTTCAGCAGCTGCAGGCCACATGTGTCCCCTTCAGTGGGGACATACTCAGCCCTGGGAAGTGTCCAGTATCTGAGCAGAAATTCCTGATTTTTTTTTTATTATTTATTCTTTTTATGTGTGTGCCGTCAAATTGTATTTGACTGGTACAGGAGGCGATTGATTGTTCCTGCTTCTTCAGCAGAGCATCTGGTGGATTTGAACCATGCACCTCTGGGATTGCAGTGCAGTTTCCTGCCACTAGGCCACCAGAGCTCGCCGAGAATAGCTCCAACTTTTAATGAATCCTCCTCCGTGCCAGTTGAAAAAGACTTGGTGCTGCAATGATTAAGCACTTGACTATTAACCAAAAACTTTATTCAAACTTACCCAGCTGCGGCTGTTGTTAAGGTGAAAAACTGGTACTGTGCATCCATAAGGATTGTAGCCTAAGAAACCACATAAGACAACACCACTCTGTCACTTGTACTAGGTCAAATGTCAGGAACTAAAAAATGACTCAAAGACATTTAACAATGATAACAATGAGATACAAGGGGAAAGAAGAGTTGTGAGAATTCTAAACAGGGACTGCGACCTCAACCAACCCTTATATATTCCAGATCCCAACTTCTAGTGCCAATAATTTATGTGTTTAATCCATAGATCCAAGAGAAGCTGCCTTGATCAACAGACATTTCCCTATTCCTATGACAAAACTCCTCACTCTTGTCCTCTTGACTGCTAGGGCAGTGCAAAGCTGAACACTAGCTGGTGTGTGGGCCTCAGCCACCCAGACAGTCTTTTCCTACTTGCATTACTACAGCCCCAGGAGGCACATTGGCACCTGATGAGACATCATAGTTCCCCTACGTCACAACAGCCTGGGCCAGGGCAATAAATGCCTTCCCTGATTCTAGGCCCACTTTAGCCCTTGAGTTAATACAGTTACACCCCACCCCCATTGTTATAGACAGAAAAACCAAGACCTCAGGTGATCTGGACAGACATCACAAATGTGCGAACAGAACTGGGATTGATTTCTGCTTCTTATGAAATGTACTAAACATGAAAGTGTCTAGTTCGTAAACCACTGTATGATGAGGTTTCCTTACTATGAATGTAGATGAAGGACCTTTTTGAAAATGTGTAAAGGTTAAGGTGAAGAGTCATAGGAAGAAGACCCTCAATGAGACAAATTGAAACAGGAACTGTAACAATGGGCTTGAGCCTATCAGACATGGTAAAGATGACACTAGTTAGGATAAGGTTCATCTGATCTGTTGTTATCTGATTGATAAATCCTAGTCCACTTGATGATACCTTAAAACAACAACAATATGAAGAATGTGGCTTCAGGATTGGAGGAACACTCACCAACAACTTGAATTATTCAGATACCATACCTTACTTAATGAAAATGAAGAGATTTTTAAAAATTGCTGCAGAAGATCAAGGACAATAACTTTTTAAAAATGTATTATTAATTTCAACAAAAATTGATAGAGACTTTGGATTTCCATTCATTCATTGTTGCACTTTTCTCCCCTCCCAACCCTCCCCCCTAGTACACTATCCCCTTGGAAAAGTAAAAGAAAAATTCTTTCATTGTTTTACAATCCCTCTCCCCAGGTCC
>NW_006399991.1:4163676-4164239 GCF_000299155.1 Elephantulus edwardii | reverse complement strand
TATCTGACAGACAAGCATTCCACAGAAAAAAACAGATGAAAGACAATTGCCCAGTTATAACAATGACCAATAGATTTAATGTTGCTGCCCACCGACGCTTTCTTACTCCACCACCATCCCTTCCTCCTTTTGCCTACACCATTCAATACCCGTCTCCCATTGACCAGCCCCTGATGTGATGACCTAAGTCTCAAGCCATCAGGATTTCTGTGATTCTGAACATATTGTGCTACTGTGAATCTTTTATGATGCAGCCAATATGACTTCAATTTAAAGTTCTTAAGTACAACTGTAATGTGCAACATCATTCCATGATTGCCTTCTCATGGGTTAATACCTCTTTGTCTTCCATTTGAAGCCAGGTGCTGATGCAAATTGCCTCTCTCCTCCTCAACTCCCAAAAATCTTTTCTGGCAATGCTTCAGGGTGCGCACTGGCCAACGCAGCCTGAGGTTACCTGCGTTAGAATCTCATAGTTGTTTTGATTTGCATCTCTCTGAGAGCTAGGGATTTTGAACATTTTTTCATGTGTTTGTTTGCCACTGAATGTCTTCTTTGGTGAA
>NW_006399991.1:4161900-4163291 GCF_000299155.1 Elephantulus edwardii | reverse complement strand
CACTTAACTGATTTTATCTCCTTGTAAAAAATCAGTTGACCATAGATACTTGGGCTGGTTCCTGGGTTCTCAATTCTATTCCATTGATCTATGTGTCTGTCATTATATCAGTACCATGCTGTCTTAACCACCACAGAAGTGTAATAGGATTTGAAATCAGGGAGTGAGATACCTCCTACATTTCTTCTATTTTTAAGGAGTGTTTTGCTTATTTGGGGCTTCTTTCCATTCCAAATGAAACTGGAGATTGACTTTTTCATCTCCTTGAAGAATGGGATTGGTATTTGTATTGGGATTGCATTAAACATGTAAACTCCCTTTGGTAGTGTTACCATTTTCACAATATTGAGTTTTCCTATCCATGAGCAAGAGATATTCTTCCACTTCTCAAGGTCTCTTTTTGTTTCTTATAGTAATGTTTTTTTCATTTTCTTTGAATAGACCCTTTGTGCTTCTGGTTAAATTCACTCCCAAGTATTTAAGCTTGTGATTAGCTATTGTGAATGGTATTGTTTTTTCTTAGTTCCAGCTCTGTATTCTCTTTGTCACTGTAGAGAAAGCCAACTGATTTTTGTATCTTGATCTTGTATCCTGCTATTTTGCTGAATTGGTCCACTGTGTCCAATACTTTTCTTGCTGAGTCTTTAGGGTTTTCTAAGTATACTATCATATCATATGCATAGAGAAATAATTTTACCTCCTCTTTGCCAATTTGGATACCTTTTATTCCCTTCACTTATAGCTATCGCTAAGACTTCAAATACAATATTTAATAAGAGAGGTGATAGTGGGCATCCTTGCCTAGTTACTGTTCTTAAAGGGGATGCCTTTAATCTCTCTCCATTGGGAACAATGTTGGCTCTTGGGTTTGCACAAATATTTTTTACAATGTTGAAGAAATTCCCCTCTAATCCTATTTTGTTGAGTGTTTTAATCAGGAAAGGGTGTTGGATTTTGTCAAAGGCCTTTTCTGCATCAATTGATAGGATCATGTGGTTCTTGTTCTTTGCTCTGCTAATGTGATGAATTACCTTAATGGTTCTCCTTATGTTGAACCATCCTTGCATACCTGTTATGAATCCCACTTGGTCATGGTGAATTATTTCTTTGATGTGACAGTAACTTTCAATATGGATTGTTGTTGTTGTTGATTGCTGTCAAGTCAAGCATGACTCATAGCAACCCTATGAACAAAAGACCTGAAGCCTTTCTATAACTATCTTTGTTTCTGAAAGTTCAGAGTTCCCAGAGCCATATTGTTTAGGAAGTGGATGCCAGTCCTATTTCCAAATTTGTCTTAAACAGGGAGCTCTACCAAACACTGTCCACCATGGGTAATCGTTATGCCATTTGACACCACATGGCACAATGTTCAGCATCACAGCAACCCC
>NW_006399991.1:4160112-4160670 GCF_000299155.1 Elephantulus edwardii | reverse complement strand
CAAGTCTATCTTGGAAGAAGTGCTACCAGGGTGTTCCTTAGAGATAAGGTTGGTGAAACTTCATCTCACATATTTTAGCAAGTCGTCAGGAGGGCAACAGTCCTTGGAAAAAGACATCATGTTGGGAAAGGTGAAGGGTCAGAAAAAGAGGAAAACTTTCAGCAAGACAATTTAAACAGAGACTGTAAGAGTATATCAGAGGTTGGACCCTGATTAGATCTCCAATTTGGAGACCAAGCAAGACTTCTTAAGGTTAAGCAGAAGGGACCTAGAAAGCTAGAGGAGGTAGACATGTCATTTCTGGAAAGGAACAACAGGCTTCCTGATTTGCCATTCAGGTACTTTGTGGGAAATATGGTTGCTGGGGCAAGAAGGGAGCATAAATATACAGGTCCTTCAGCAAATATTGCCATACTCTGGGTCACTATAGTTACAATGACTTAACATCTACTAAAAAAAAAAAAAGTCCTAATCTACAACATAAACAGTCTTCCCAGTATCCTGGAAAAGCTACAACCAGGAGAAGATAACATAGATGAATGGGATCTTCTAAGACTC
>NW_006399991.1:4157351-4158662 GCF_000299155.1 Elephantulus edwardii | reverse complement strand
AAAAAAAAAAAAAAGACTCACATAATATCAAGAAAGCAGCAGGCTGCTTTAGTCATCATGAAAAAACAAAATCAACCTTCTCCTAAAAAAGCAGACCTAATGAATACCCCAAATAGAGAGAAACAGAAGAAATATGTAGATGTGGAGTTATTTGAACAGATACAGAAGAAGATGCAAATGATGAAAGAAGCAATTAAGAGAGCAAATACCTGATGCTGCCAATTGGCCCAGTGCTTCCAAAATGTAGAGTGAGCGCCCAGGCTGCCACGTACAGAAGCCAAAGATGTTGACCAGAAAGATTAAACTGTGGGACATCAACGCCCACATCACATGCCGGCTGTGCAGCGGCTATCTCATCTACGCGACCACGGTGACCGAGTGTTTGCACACTTTCTGCAGGAGCTGCCTGGTGAAGTACCTGGAGGAAAACAACACCTGCCCCACGTGTCGGATCGTCATCCACCAGAGCCATCCGCTGCAGTACATCGGGCATGACCGAACCATGCAGGACATTGTTTACAAATTGGTACCCGGCCTGCAGGAAGCGGAGCTGAGGAAGCAGCGGGAATTCTATCACAAACTGGGCATGGAGGTGTCCGGAGACTTGAAGGGGGAGATTTGCACTGCGAAGCAACACTTAGATTCCCATCGGAATGGTGAAACCAAAGCAGATGAGAGTTCCCACAAAGAGACCGCCGCGGAGAAGCAGGAGGAGGACAACGACTACCACCGGAGCGACGAGCAGGTGAGCATCTGTCTGGAGCGCAACAGCAGCAAACTCCAGGGGCTGAAGCGGAAGTGGATCCGCTGCTCGGCCCAGGCCACCGTTCTGCACCTCAAGAAATTCATCACCAAAAAGCTCAATCTGTCGTCTTTCAATGAGCTGGACATATTATGCAATGAAGAAATTCTTGGCAAGGACCACACGCTCAAATTCGTAGTTGTCACGAGATGGAGATTCAAGAAAGCTCCTCTACTGCTGCACTACAGACCCAAGATGGACCTGCTGTGAGTTGAGGGGCCTTGGTCGCACAGCACTGACTCTGCCCCCGGACCCAGGAGCCCCACGGACGGGTCACACGGCCGGGCAGGACCGCACAGGGCGGCCATGCTTCAGCCGGAACGTCGCCTCCGGGTGTCGTGGGGACCAGATTTCTGAATAGAGAATATTTATAACTTTTTGTATGAGAGAGAATTCACAACTCAACCAGACACTACCAGCACCACGTTTACAGACGATGAAAACACTTTACAGTTCCACATAGCTGAAGACCACTGGCTCCCAGCTTCCTTCCTGCAGATGGCGTCCCC
>NW_006399991.1:4154989-4156181 GCF_000299155.1 Elephantulus edwardii | reverse complement strand
ACTCACTAGGCCACCAGAGCATACTGTTGGGAAGTGACACTCCAGCAGGTTTCCAGAGGCAATTCCTCACCTACTAGGCCACCAGAGTTCCCTTTATGCAGAATAGATTCCTAAAAGTGGAATTGCTGCTGTCAAGAGAAATAACTTTCCAATTTAGACCAATAATTGAATTTTTTTTTTTAAATTCACAGAATCAAAATAGCTATGAGATATCATCTCACCCCAGTAACAATAGCAAAGTTCAACAGGGCAACAAACAATAAATACTCGCAAAGTTGTGGAGAGATTGGAACTCTTATTTACTGTTGATGGAAATGTAAAATGTAAAATGACACAGCAATTTCACTATGAGGACCATATCCCAAAGAAACCAGAGCCACAACTCAAGCAGAAGTATGCACATCCATGTTTATTGCTACATTATTCACAATAGCAAAGAGATGGAAGCAACCCAAGTGCCCATCAAGAAATGAATGGCTTGAAAACCATGATACACAATGAAATACTATGCAGCATTGAAAAACAGAGGAACTATAAAATGTTACACAGCATGGGGGTGTCTTGAGGACATTATGCTAAGTGAAATATAAAAGGATAAATACTGCATAACACTACTATTATAAAACAGGACAGACATAGGGCAGTTGGGGAGGGAAAGGACAAAGAGTGGATGGATATTAACATTGCATTTGAACAGATGAGGTGAAGAAATGTCCAAAAGGAATATATGATTATGCATTATACGTATGAGAACAATCTGGGACAAGGGGTGCATTGTGAGGTGGGCTGTGAGAGGGAGTAGAAGGGGGAAAGAAAAAGTGAAACAGTGAATAAATAAAAGAAAAAAATAATAGTGCAAAACCCTCAAATCTTGTAATTCATGTGTTCCCAATTTCTTCATAGTTCTTAAATGTATTAAAAAATTATCTGGTTAAAAAAAGAAAGAAAGAAAGTACCAGAAATCCCTCTTGTGAAAACCCGTATATTTCAGAGTCAAATTGTCAGGGAACTAAAAATAAATTATTATTTTTTAAAAAAGAAACCCACAGAAACATATGCCCATTTGCATTCCCAGCAGCAGTGTTCTTTAAAAAGCTTGCTTTGGTGAAGTGCCTGTTCATATCCTGTGCCCATTTTTCTATTGGATTATTTACCTTTATCTTGTTGTGGTGCTCAAGTATTTCATAAATTC